>NC_060142.1:294294245-294600079 GCF_021461385.2 Schistocerca piceifrons
CTTAAGCCCTCGTTAAGTTCAACTTGATTTCTAAACTGAAGAAAACACTTCACGGCATTCGCTTCAGAACTGCTACAAATTCGTCGGGAAACAGACGGCGCCACTCGAACTGTCAGCGCAACTGGCACTGTTAAGAGTATCCTACGACTTCCACGTCGCTGGCAAAGGATTATACACAGTGCTGGTGACTACTTTGAAGGTCAGTAAGACTTTGAAACACGTATCTATTTTGTACGAGCTGTAAATAAATAGCTGCCACTAATAAAGTTCCAACGCTCGTACTATTCGATGTACCCATCCATCCCTTAGCCTCCTACTATATCACCACATTATCTTCTTGCCTGAACTGCTAATCATCCGCTTATCACTTCTATATAAGTCCACGCTCCAGACAAACATCTTCAGAAAAACACGCCCTAACACTTAAATTGATATTAGATGTTAAGAAATTCCTCTTTTCAGAAAAGTTTTTCGTGCTATTGCCAGTCTGCAGTTTATATCCTCTCCTCCGACGATCATTGCCTATTTTTATGCCCAAATAGTAGAATTAATCTGTTAGTTTCAGTGTTTCATTTTCTAATCTAATTCCTTCAGTGTCGTCTCATTTAATTGGATTACATTTTATTAATCTTATTTCACTTTTCATTACACTACCCATTCCGTCCAAATTCGTTTTCAAGTCCTTTCCTGTCTCTGACAATGTCATCGCATACCTTTAAATTTTTATTTCTTCTCCCAGAACTTTAATTACATTTCCAGATTTTTTTCCTTGGTTTATTTTACTGCTTGTTCAATATACAGGCTGAATAACATCTGATACAGGTACAGGCCTCTCTCACTCCCTTCTCAACTACGCCTTCTCTTTCATGTCCTTCGACTCTTATAACTGCATTTTGGTTTCCGTTCAAAAATGGTTAAAATGCCTCTGAGCACTATGGGACTTAACTTCTGAGGTCATCAGTCCCCTAGAACTTAGAACTACTTAAACCTAACTAACTTAAGGACATCACACACATCCATGCCCGAGGCAGGATTCGAAACTGTGACCGTAGCGGTCGCGGGGTCCCAGACTGTAGCGCCTAGAACCGCTCGGCCACTCCGGCCGGTGGTTTCTGTTCAAATTGTAAATGACATTTCGCCTCCGGTCCTCTTTACCTACCTTAAAATGTGAGAGAATGTAAGCCAATCAGCATTGTCAAAAGCTTGGTCTACGTCTACAAATACTGTATACGTAATTTTGCCTTTCTCCAGCCTATCTTCTAAGATAAATTGTATCGTCAGTATTGCCTCACATTTCTCTAGAACCCAAAAAGATCTTCCTGTAGGTCGAATTCTGCCAGTTTTTTCCATTCTCCTGTAAATAATTGTCAATATTTTGCATCGATGGTTTACTAAATATGTGGCTCGATACTATTCACACTTGCCAGAATTATTATATTCTTCCAGAAGTCTGTGGGTAATTCTCCTGTCTCGTTTACCTTGCACACCAGGTGGAACATTTTTGTCGTGGCTCGCTCTCCCAAGGTTGGATCTCAGGGGACTTATTTTGACTTAAGTCTTTCAGTGTTTTGTCAAATTCTTCTCGCAGTATCGTATCTCCTGTCCAATATTGACCTAATTTCTCTTCTCTTTTTATAATACTGTCCTTAAGTTTGTTTGTCCTGTGCAGACGCAATGTGCAGGGTGGTCAGAAACAGTTTGAAAAGGTTGTAAGGGTGTTGCAGGTTAGGTTGTGCTGAGAAATAATGGTTAAGAAAAAAATTCGACACGTTGAACTGTTTCAGAGTTAATTAGCAGTGAAGTAAGGGAATCAGGCTTTTGCGCACCCAAATTCAAGCGGCACAGCAGAAATAGTGTCTACAAACGTAATATTTATTTGGTTCCCTAGAACCGGACAAGGAAGCGATACAAGAACTTGACGTGTGATGGTAGTAAAGATCAAACCCGAGCCAAAAGCTCAGCAGTCTCGTGCTCTTATCATCTGCGTTAGGCGAACAACTGACAGTAGTTGTATCTGGCGGGTAGCTTGAATTTTACGCACAACGGCCTGATAGCCTAACTACAAATCGAAAACGGCGCGACGTGATTAATTTTTTTCTTAATAATTATTTCTCAGCGCAACCTACCCTGTAATACCCTTACAAACTTTCCAGACTGTTTCTGACTTCCCTGTAAATTCCTCCTGCGGCGCAGGAAAACAGTGGGAGTTTTTTTTACCTGTGTAGGGATAGTATTGGTGTAGCCTCTTAACCAAATGCAAATTAAATTTCTTAATTAATATGAACCGTTTAATAAATTAAAGCTCATGCATGAGAAAGCGGAAACTAGGAACTAGAGTTCAGTTTGTAAAATTACATTCATTCCTGACCCAATAAAATAATCCTCAAAAAAACAAATTTAGCCTCACAGCAGTAATCCAGTTTCAAATGGGCACAAATAAATATAAAAAAAATCAGTAAGACTTAACCGTGTACATAGTATCAAGTATCAATACTTTGCCCCACTGAGATTCAAACCCTACAATAAAAGGAGCACGAATTATCGTCTCCCATAACAACACACTTACCTATAGGGGAACGCAAGGACAACCAACTGAAGCCGACACCTTATGCAAACGCCACACAGCAACACGGACGAGCAGACACTCTCTACAGAGAACATTTACCGAAAATGCTTGCAGTTGCAAAGAGGAGACTTTCATAAAGATTTTGAGAACACTATCAATCTTACATCTGTTTCTGACCTGTTTTCAAGCCGATGCAACAATGCTCCCACTTCAACGTCAAACTGATTTTTCAACGAGGTTCTAATGCCACTTCAGGAGCTCCAACAGGCACTGGTACAAGAATGGGAGGCTATATCCCAGCAGCTGCTCGACCACCAGCGGCGGTCCATAAATCAGTAAGAATACGGCGGGCAGGGGGGGGGGGGGGTGGAGATCTTCTCTGAACGGCACGTTACAACGCATCCCAGGTATGCTCGATAATGTTTATGTCTGGGGAGCTTGATAGTTATCGGAAGTGCTTAAACTCAGAAGAGTGTTCTTGAACAAGAAGGTCGAAAGCGTAGAAAAGCGACAAAATGACGCGAAGCAGCGCATCGACACAAAAATACGTGAAACCACGGATTTTCATGCGATTGCAGGCATGGACAAATCTTCATGCTTACAGTGTCCTGTCCGCCAGAAGCGATACGCTACGACTCGACTACTTTACGAGAATCATAGTTACTCCCGCCAGTTGCTCCACGTTTTGTATTTCTGCACAAAATTTGAACAGTTAATATTTTATTATTTTCTTAACTCTTGAAATTTGTTAAACTTGACTGCATGTAAGTCCCCTCCCACTTTTGGTTGCTTTCAACTACGATGAGGCATTTGACCAATGATTCCTTCTTCCTGCTTTTCTGCTGCGAAGTATCATTTCGGAGCTTCTCTGCACATCATTCGTCACTGTTTGCAACATACGCTCAACACATCTATGACATAAGAAAAAGCAACATAAATCATTAGAAAACTTATCGCTATAAACAATTTTACAGTTATGGCACTGCTTTACAATTTTCAGGCCTAATGGCGGACACGCCGTGTTTTACCAAAATATGATTTAATCATACGAAACACCGCTCCACAAATGACAGGCCCAATAGCGGCCTCGCCCCATATATCGTCCTCGTATTTCGTCAACGTCATGATTTGTCTGTTGTCTCGACAGTTAGCATGGGCAGATGGTGCGAGTCAGCACTCACACTGCCAGCCACCGTGAAACGCTACAGGAGAGGCGGGTTGTACCACAGTGTGGTTTACTTTTAAGGTTCCGGGAGGAGACGTTCCAAAAAACAGTCAACCAGTGTACTTCTTCCTCCAACGTATATCTCGCTGAAAGAACCATGAAGATAGAGAGATTCGAGCTCAGACATAGGACTACTAACAATCATTCTTCCCACGAACCATTGGTGAGTAGAACAGGAAATGGGAGAAATGACACCGGTACACGATGCGAATTATGGATGTACAGCGGTTGGAGGGAAATATGGTAACGCCGTGAGAAATGATTGCTTCAACGTAACGGCAAATGCTAGCCAAGCCTGCAGATTGTACTGTTTCATTTGACCATGAACGGCAGCTGTGCAATGTCCTCAACACGTTATAGGTGTCAGTTGTGGTCAAAATAGTAGTTGTGAGTGGAGTATTGTAAGTAGGCTGTTTAGGTTTTTATGTTGGTAACGTCAGGAGAAAGAAAACTGGCATTCTACGGATCGGAGCGTGGAATGTCAGATCCCTTAATCGGGCAGGTAGGTTAGAAAATTTAAAAAGGGAAATGGATAGGTTAAAGTTAGATTAGTGAGAATTAGTGAAGTTCGGTGGCAGGAGGAACAAGACTTCTGGTCAGGTGAATACAGGGTTATAAATACAAAATCAAATAGGGGTTATGCAGGAGTAGATTTAATAATGAATAAAAAAATAGGAGTGCGGGTAAGCTACTACAAACAGCATAGTGAACGTATTATAGTGGCCAAGATAGACACGAAGCCCATGCCTACTACAGTAGTACAATTTTATATGCCAACTAGCTCTGCAGATGACGAAGAAATTGAAGAAATGTATGATGAGATAAAATAAATTATTCAGGTAGTGAAGGGAGACGAAAATTTAATAGTCATGGGTGACTGGAATTCGAGATTAGGAAAAGTGAGAGAAGGAAACATAGTAGGTGAATACGGATTGGGGCTAAGAAATGATAGAGGAAGCGTCTGGTAGAATTTTGCACAGAGCATAACTTAATCATAGCTCACACTTGGTTCAAGAATCATAACAGAAGGTTGTTCACATGGAAGAATCCTGGAGATACTAAAAGGTATGAGATAGACTATATAATGGTAAGACAGAGATTTAGGAACCAGGTTTCAAATTGTAGGACATTTCCAGGGGCAGATGTGGACTCTGACCACAATCTATTGGTTATGAACTGTAGATTAAAACTGAAGAAACTACAAAAAGGTGGGAATTTAGAGAGATGGGACCTGGATAAACTGACTAAACCAGAGGTTGTACAGAGTTTCAGGGATAGCGTAAGGGAACAATTGACAGGAATGGGGGAAAGAAATACAGTAGAAGACGAATGGGTAGCTCTGAGGAATGAAGTAGTGAAGGCAGCAGAAGATCAAGTAGGTAAAAAGACGAGGGCTAGTAGAAATCCTTGGGTAACAGAAGAAATATTGAATTTAATTGATGAAGGGAGAAAATATAAAAATGCAGTAAACGAAGCAGGCAATAAGGAATACAAACGTCTCAAAAATGATATCGACAGGAAGTGCAAAATGGCTAAGCAGGTATAGCTAGAGGACAAATGTAAGGATGTGGAGGCTTATCTCACTAGGGGTAAGATAGATACAGCCTACAGGAAAATTAAAGAGACCTTTGGAGAAAAGAGAGCCACTTGCATGAATAGCAAGAGCTCAGATGGAAACCCAGTTCTAAGCAAAGAAGGGAAGGCAGAAAGATGGAAGGAGTATATAGAGGGTCTATACAAGGGCGATGTACTTGAGGACAGTATTATGGAAATGGAAGAGGATGTAGATGAAGATGAAATGGGAGATACGATACTGCGTGAAGAGTTTGACAGAGTACCGAAAGACCTGAGTCTAAACAAGGCCCCGGGAGTAGACAACATTCCATTAGAACTACTGACTGCCTTGGGAGAGCCAGTCCTGACAAAACTCTACCATCTTGTGAGCAAGATGTACGAGACAGGCGACATACCCTCAGACTTCAAGAAGAATATAATAATTCCAATCCCAAAGAAAGCAGGTGTTAACAGATGGGAAAATTACCGAACTATCAGTTTAATAAGTCACAGCTGCAAAATACTAACACGAATTCTTTACAGACGAATGGAAAAACTTGTAGAAGCCGACCTCGTGGAAGATTAGTTTGGATTCCGTAGAAATGTTGGAACACGTGAGGCAATATTGACCTTACGACTTATCTTAGAAGAAAGATTAAGGAAAGACAAACCTACGTTTCTAGCATTTGTAGACTTAGAGAAAGCTTTTGACAATGTTGACTGGAATACTCTCTTTCAAATTCTAAACGTGGCAGGGGTAAAATACAGGGAGCGAAAGGCTATTTACAATTTGTATAGGAACCAAATGGCAGTTATAAGAGTTGAGGGGCATGAAAGGGAAGCAGTGATTGGGAAGGGAGGGGGACAGGGTTGTAGCCTCTCCCCGATGTTATTCAATCTGTATATTGAGCGAGCAGTAAAGGAAACAAAAGAAAAATCTGGAGTAGGTATTAAAATCCAGGGAGAAGAAATAAAAACTATGAGGTTCGCCGATGACATTGTATTTCGGACAGAGACAGCAAATGACTTGGAAGAGCAGTTGAATGGAATGGACAGTGTCTTCAAAGGAGGATATAAGATGAACATCAACAAAAGCAAAACAAGGATAATGGAATGTAGTCGAATTAAGTCGGGTGATGCTGAGGGAATTAGATTAGGAAATGAGACACTTAAAGTAGTAAAGGAGTTTTGCTATTTGGGGAGCAAAATAACTGATGACGGTCGAAGTAGAGAGGATATAAAATGTAGACTGGCAATGGCAAGGAAAGCGTTTCTAAAGAAGAGAAATTTGTTAACATCGAGTATAGATTTAAGTGTCAGGAAGTCGTTTCTGAAAGTATTTGTATGGAGTGTAGCCATGTATGGAAGTGAAACATGGACAATAAATAGTTTGGACAAGAAGAGAATAGAAGCTTTCGAAATGTGGTGCTACAGAAGAATGTTGAAGATTAGATGGGTAGATCACGTAACTAATGGGGAGGTATTGAATAGGATTTGGGAGACGAGAAGTTTGTGGCACAACTTGACAAGAAGAAGGGATCGGTTGGTAGGACATGTTTTGAGGCATCAAGGGATCACCAATTTAGCATTGGAGGGCAGCGTGGTGGGTAAAAATCGTAGAGGGAGACCAAGAGATGAATACACTAAGCAGATTCAGAAGAATGTAAGTTGCAGTAGGTACTGGGAGATGAAGGAGCTTGCACAGGATAGATTAGCATGGAGAGCTGCATCAAACCAGTCTTAGGACTGAAGACCACAACAACATCACGTCACATAGCGCTCGGTATGATAATTACTGGCTGTGCTGTGTGCAGTCTGTGGCTGGCGGGCATTGTTGAAATAGTCGCTATTGTAGTGTCGAGCAGTTGGCTGTTACCAGCGCGTAGCGTTGTGCAGTTGGAGATGAGTCGCCAGCAGTGGTGGATGTGGGGAGAGAGATGGCGGAGTTTTCAAAGCGGATGATCTGGACGTGTGTCCATCAGAGAGAGTAAATTTGTAATACTGAATATCATGAACTGATATATATATATATTATGACTTTTGAACACTATTAAGGTAAATACCTTGTTTGTTCTCTATCAAAACCTTTCATTTGCTACCTATGCCTATCAGTAGTTAGTGCCTTCAGTAGTTAGAATCTTTTATTTAGCTGACAGTAGTGACGCTCGCTCTATAGCAGTGGTTCGAGTAACGAAGATTTTTGTGAGGTAAGTGATTTGTGAAAGGTATAGGTTAATGTTAGTCAGGGCCATTCTTTTGTAGGGATTATTGAAAGTCAGATTGCGTTGCGCTAAAAATATTGTGTGTCACTTTAAGCACAGTCATTTATAATTTTTCTAAGGGGACGTTTCAGTATGATTGCTTGAAGTAAATTCGAACGTCAGGAAATTGTTGGTGCTTGTATGGTGCCCCGCTTCCGTAACCGAGGTAGCCGAAGTGATTGGTGGTTCAAGAAGTACATTATCTAAGATTTGTACCGCCTACAGGGAAAGCGGAAAAACATTATACACTAAGTCACAAAACTGACGAACGAGTGCTCGTGACAGACGGTCACTGAAGAGCAATGTGGCGAAAAATAACAGGATGACAGCTGAAAAAGTCACTGCAGGACTGAATGTCGCGCTCGTGAACGATGTCAGCATCAATGGAGCTCTATTTCCAGGGAATTATAGGGCAAGCTTGAGTTCCAGAACCACTTATCAGTGATGCAAATTACGCTAGGGGTAAAATGTGGACAATGGGGCACTGGAAGAAAGTTATTTAGCCAGATGAGTCTTATTTCATATCGATTCTACTCCTGGACGAGTTTACGTGCCAAGAATGAAACATGGCGGTGCTTCAGCGATGATTAGGGCAGCCATATCGTGGCGTACCATGGGCCCCAAGGTTACTTTGATAGGTCGCATTGCTGGCAAGGATTATGTTGTGCTTTCATAAGCTGTCGCCAGCACGCCGGTCGACAAAGACGAAGCGCGAAGATCGATAAGTAGACGCAGGATCAAGCGTGCGTATCACGAGAGAGGCCAGAGACACACCGACAAGCAATATGCCGCCAACGCCCTCTCGGCAGCAAATATTTAGGCTGCCACCGCTGACTGGAGGGCCTCACTGACTCACTCATTCGAGTCTGGCATCTGTTAGTCCATCGTAGAGTGGGCTCAGTTCACATCGCAGGTAACGACAGCACATAGTGACCAGACTATTGCCTATAGCGCACTAGTAGTGAGATTAAAGTTTGTAATAGCAAGATTACTGACATCAGTCTGCAAGAGGACTATTACTGATGAGCTTGTACCACAGAACATGGACTCTATTCCAGCTAAGCAAAACTTACAGTTTATGTAAATAAAGAACTAAATCATATGGAAAATTACAACGCATCAGGGGAAAATCAGACACCAGCCGGATTATGGAACTATGCTAGCAAAAATGCAATTGTCTTACTTCAGAAACATTTTGAGGAGAGATGGAAGAAAGGAATAACTCCAGAGGAATGGAAAATGGCCCCAATACACCCTCTTCACAAAAAAAGCAACTACAGAGGGATTTCCCTAGTGAACGTGACCTACAAGATATTGTCCAGAGCTTTACTAGAAAGTGCAGAATCTCAGTTGGATTGCCAAATTGGGGAATATCAAGCAGGGTTTAGGAAAGGAAGATCCTGCCCTGAACAGATTTTAAACCTCAGAAACATTTTAGCATATCAGGAGCAGAAGGTGAAACCGTATATACTGACTACAGCAGACTTCAAAAAAGCTTACGATTCCATAGACAGAGAGTCGTTGTTCAATATTTTGGAGGAGTTTAGCTTGGATGGGATAACTCTAAACATCATCAAGGAGACGCTCATGAACATGTCCTCTAAAGTCAGATTCATGGGGTGAACTATCGGAACCTTCTGATATTAGAACAGGGATCCGACAAGGGGATGGTCTCTCACCCCTGTTGTTTAACTGTGCACTCGAAAAAGTTGTGAGGTAATGGAATGGAAGAACGGGAGGGGGAATAAGACTTGGAACAAGAAACAAAGGGATCACGATTAAGTATTTAGCATTTGCTGAAGATATGGCGCTGCTCGCGGAAACGTGGGTGAAAGCTAAAGAACAAATCTCAGAGTTAAAAGAGCAGGCAGAGACGATAGGACTTAAGATTTCTTACGAAAAACAAAGAGTATGACAGATATACTAGATACTCCTAAGAGAATTAAAGCAGGAGCTCAAAAAATAGAGGTGATTAGCAGTTTCAACTACCTAAGGGAATGGATTGAATGGAACAACCTTGAAGGGAAAGCAATGGAAGCAAGAAGGACCAAAATGGAGCTGTCTTTCCAGAAATACAGAAACACATACAATAAGAAATCCATCTCTTGGAACACCAGAATAAGGCAACATAAAACAGTAATTAAGCGGGAAGCACTCTATGCAACAGAGACGCTAGTCTTGGGGAGGAGAGGGCAAATGGAGAAATGGGAAATCAAGGAGAGGAAAATTTAGAGAAAGGTCATGGGTCCAAAATTCCAAAATAACAAACAAGTTTTCTATAGAAACGAAGACTTCTATGCAAAGTCGGACGGAGAGATTCTCGGAAACCACGAGGAAAAGGAAGATTGAGTTCTGTGGTCACATACTCCGAATGAATCCCGACAGACTAACTAAACAAATCTTTGACTTCTTTTACAAAAAAAGACTAAACCCATTTGGTTTAAGGAACTGGGGAAGGATTTGAGAGAACTCCAGATAACCGAAGTCATGTTAAAGAATGGTTCAGCCAAGACCATGACCAAAGACAAAACTAAGAGGTTCCAAGTTAAGATCAACACCAGGAAACCAATTCAGATATCAGATGAGGAAAGAAAGAAGAGATCAGATAGAGTGAAGAATTATTGGTAGAAAAAGAGAGCATAAGCATCCAAGAAGTGAGTAATCTAAATTACCCCAAAGTTGGGTGATTCGAAGTGAAGAAAAGAAAACTGTTTTAACACGCGTGTGCATTTGTGTTCTAGAACGAGGCTACAGGCCACCCATAACAACATCCTCTCCCGTGCTTTCTTGAGGTACAAAATTCTACAGAGCAGGTCTATCTCATTGCACAGTGTTTGTTTCCAATGGCGATGCTGTGTTACAGGACGGCCATACCATTTTTCACACAGCTCACATGGCCCAGAACTGGATTTGTGACCACGAGGACGGATTGTCGCATCTCCCCTGGCTACCACACTCACCAGATATCAACATTATTGTGTCTTTGTCGTCTTTTTTGGCCATAAGGTTGCTCGATGGCTCTCCACTTCCATTATTGTCACTTGAACGAGCCACAACTTTGCAGGAAGTTTGGTATAAGAGTCCCTTAGAGACCAACGATTTCAAACTGATCGGTATTTAGCCATTACGAGACGACTAGATGCTCTTTTGAATTGCAGTGGGTTCGCTACAGCGTGTTAGGCTGGTAATTAGTTGTGCTTTTGGTGCATCCATATGTTTTGTCCACCCCCTGTTAGACGTAGATGTACACTCCACCATGAAATTACGAAGTCAGCAAACGAAATACTGCGGTATTCAAGAATCTCTTACTGTTGTTCCGCCCTGAATAGGGTTCACAATGTCAAGTGCTTTTTCCACGTCAGAAATTCTAAGACAAATTTTCTTGCGCGTTTTTAGATGCTTCGTGCTGTGTGTCAATAAGGCGTTACTGCTTCTGTTATACTCACAAACTTTTGGCAAACTCTCTACACGTGTTTGGAAAAACAACAAACTCTCTTTGAGCACCAAAATTCTTGTATATCAAACTTGCGTCCTCAGCATCCTTTCGTATGCATCGGAAACATGGACTACCTATGCGAAACAAGGACGTCGCCTTAATGCTTTCCACATGCGGCGCCTGAGATCCATCCTCGGAGTAACGTGGAAGGACCGAGTGACCAACGAAGCAGTGCTATCTAAAACTAACTGCAACAGTATTTCAGCTATCTTGAAGCAGAGACGACTCCGCTGGCTGGGACACGTCCACCCTATGGATCCTGACAGATTACCACGTGAGGTGATGCTTGGCGAGATCTCTATAGCCAAAAGACCTGTAGGACGTCCTGTATTGAGGTTCAAGGACTCCTGTAAACGAGATATGGAGAGCTTTTCAATCGACACAAACAGATGGGAGGCACGGGCTAACATGAGACCAGAGTGTCATGATGATTTATCATCTGGAATGTCGAAGCATGACGAAGGCTTGTCAGACAGATTAACGCAGAAAAAGCTTCGCAATGCTACCACTGCTCCTGCCTCAGCAGCCAGATACACTTGTGACAATTTCGGCAAGAGATGCCGTGCTGCCATTGGCTTGACAAGTCATATGAAAAATGCAACCCATAAATACACAGTCACTGCAACAATCATCTACCAAGATGTCGTGGCCAATATATATATATATATATATATATATATATATATATATATACTCTCAAAATTACAAGTGTCCTTTACTTTTATCAACTGTACTGTACACCCTATAATTGCGTGAGACGGAGGACAGTTCAAACTTCAGCCAATGCGCTTTGTGCGCTGTCAAGCGTCACAATTGTAATTGCGCATTACGTAATATTTTCCTCTCGAGAAGACATTTTCAAAGAAAAAGAGATAAAATCATATATGCATTCTTACTCTGCAATGGACCGTCAGTGACCACGGGTCTCCATACAAAAATAGAAAATGTCCCACAACAGGTTCCGAAAATTTGTCGGTAGCGTCCTGGTTCACGCTGCATGTGAGTGCGTTGTAAGATGTAATGGAATTCCGACAATAAAGCGGCAGCGGTTGTCCCATATCGCGAACGAGCGTCATGGCGCCCGTACTGGGCTGTGAATGAAGCCAGCCGCGACCGACCGAGCTAATCACACCCCCTTTTGTAGGCGGACACGCGATTAAATTGTTTGCCTCGGCGCACGAGGTCTCTCGATTGTAACTGCCGGGAATTTCTGGACCACTACAGCAGATGTGCTGTTTCTCGCGCTGTGGAGATTTAGGGCAGCATTCACATCCAGCACCGACTGAACTGGCATATTTCAAGTCGAGCGCGGAAATACCCCTTCGGATAGGAACGCGGTCGCAGCGAAATTAACGTTAAAGTGTGTAGTGCATAGTTTGCAATTTGGAAGGTAATTCGGCGGCAGTCCGCCTACAATGGGATTTCCGCGAGAGAGCGCACGTCATGTAGCGTGCAGATGGACGCCACGCTACATCACGCCAAGGCTCCATTGCATAAACTGACAGCTGCCGTCTGCGAGGACGTTAGCTGTCGTCACTTTGCAATACGAAAATCCCAACCGTGAAGAATGTGCAGAAAATACTAGTGCTGTAATTATACAGGGTATATAGAGACTCTTTTCTCATTCAAAATTACACTTCCTAAAAAAAAAAGAAAATAGTACACCCTTTTAAGGTTTCTAATTCACTGAAGATTTATTGTTGCAGCAGTGCATATGGAGTACATAAATGACTGCATTTACAGGTTAATAACACAACCAATTCACAGGTAACAGATATCGACCCATGTTGAAACAACTATATTAGTGCGTGGTGCAGCCTTCACAGGAACTGTCTCTGGCATCTTATCGTACAGATGACGAATAATGTCCTGGGATACGTAATGCCACGTCTAATCGACCTCTCAAGTGATTCTGTAAGAGTTGTTGGTTGGCGAATCGCCCGAGTCACTTATCGTCCCTTCACATCCCACATATGGAGACAAGTCTTGAGATCGTGCTGTCCAAAGAGGTTTCCACACGTCACGGGCAGTGTTAGGGCGAGCATTATCGAGTTGGAAAAACACATCACCATTCTTTTGCAATAACGGCAAAACAACGGTCAACAACACTCTGCACGTACAGAGTGCTGGCTAGCGTCTCCTACAGAAACACACCAAAGGTGAACGAAAGTTGTAATTTATTTCTCCCCAGACCATGAGGCCTTGGGTGGGACCAGTGTATTTTTCACAAATGCACTCTACGAGACAGCACTCACCAGCTCTACATCGTAAGCGGAAACGACCATCACTTGCGTGCAGGCAAGATCTGATTTTATGCACTACTGACCATTAAAATTGCTACACCACGAAGATAACGTGCTACAGACGCGAAATTTAACCGACAGGAAGAAGCCGCTGTGATATGCAAATGATAAGCTTTTCAGAGCATTCACACAAGGTTGGCGCCGGTGGCGACACCTACAACGTGCTAACATGAATAAAGTTTCCAACCGATTTCTCATACACAAACAACAGTTGACCGACGTAGCCTGGTGAAACGTTGTTGTGATGCCTCGTGTAAGGAGGCGAAATGCGTACCATAACGTTTCCGACTTTGATAAAAGTCGGATTGTAGCCTAACGCGATTGCGGTTTATTGTATCGCGAGATTGCTGCTCGCGTTGGTCGAGATCCAATGACTGTTAGCAGAAAATGGAATCGGTGGGTTCAGGAGGGTAATACGGAACGCCGTGCTGGATCCCAACGGCCTCGTATCACTAGCAGTCGAGATGACAGGTTCCTTATCCGCATGGCTGTAACGGATCGTGCAGCCACCCCTGGATCCCTGAGGCGAGAGATGGGGACGTTTGCAAGACAACAACCATCTGCACGAACAGTTCCACGACGTTTGCAGCAGCATGGACTATGAGCTCGGAGTCACGGCTGCGGTTACCCTTGATGCTGCATAATAGACAGCGATGGTGTACCCAACGACGAACCTGGGTGCACGAATGGCAAAACGTCATTTTTTCGGATGAATCCAGGTTCTGTTAACAGCATCATGATGGTCGCATCCGTGTTTGGCTACATCGCGGTGAACGCACATTGGAAGCGTATATTGTCCGCAGCTCGTGGTCGTGCGGTAGCGTTCTCGCTTCCCACGCCCGGGTTCCCGGGTTCGATTCCCGGCGGGGACAGGGATTTTCTCTGCCTCGTGATGACTGGGTGTTGTGTGCTGTCCCTAGGTTAGTTAGGTTTAAGTAGTTCTAAGTTCTATGGGACTGATGACCATAGATGTTAAATCCCATAGTGCTCAGAGCCATTTGAACCATTTTGAAGCGTCTATTCGTCGTCGCCATACTGGCGTATCACCCGGCGTGATGGTATGGGGTGCCATTTGTTACACGTCTCGGTCACCTCCGGTTCGCATTGACGGCACTTTGAACAGTGGACGTTACATTTCAAATGTGTTACGAACCGTGGCTCTACCCTCCATTCGATCCCTGCGAAACCTACATTTCAGCAGGATAATGCACGACCGCATGTTGCAGGTCCCGTACGGGCCTTTCTGGATACAGAAAATGTTCGAGTGGTGCTTGGCCAGCACATTCTCCAGATCTCTCACCAACTGAAAATGTCTGATCAATGGTGGCCGAGCAACTGGCTCATCACAATGCGCCAGTCACTACTCTTCATGAACTGTGGTATCGTGTTGAAGCTTCATTGGCCATCCAAGCTCTGTTTGACTCAATGGCCAGGCATATCAAGGCCGTTATTACGGCCAGAGTTGGTTTTTCTAGGTACTGATTTCTCAGGATCTTTGCACCCAAATTGCGTGAAAATGTAACCACATGTCAGTTTTAGTATAATATATTTGTCCAATGAACACCTGTTTATCATCTGCAATTCTTCTTGGTGTAGCAGTTTTAATGGCCAGTAGTGTAGCTGAAGACCACGGCGCGCAATTCCATCTTCCAAGTCATCCTCTGACGGCACCAGTCGACACGTGCACATCGAAGCTGTAGCTTGAACGGGAAACCGGCTGGAGGTGTGCGTGCCCGTAATCCCCCTGTTAATAATCGGTTCGCAACAATTCGTGGTGACACGTCTGGGCTCACAAGCCCTCTTATCTGTACTGTGGTAGCTGTAAGATCTGCCACTGCTGCTTGTACAGTACGATGATCCTGGCGAGCATCTGTGCTGCGTGGATGGATGTGAGAATGTTCACCCGAGCACCGACACCAGCGTCGTTGCACGACTGACGTACACGTCCAACTTGGGCGGCGCTTCCCAGAAAGGACCATCCCACTACTCGGAAGGCCACAATTTGACCCCTTTCAAACTCGTTCAGGTGACTGTAGGAAGCACGAGTGCGTCTCCATGGCATGGTTGCATGCTTGCTTCATATGTCTGGACCACACTGATCCTTCTGGCTGTGAGCATTCCCTAATAAAGGGTAGGCACAGATGGCGCTCTGGTAGCTACGCCACTACGCTGTCTGTTAGCGTATGACTTTGAAACCATTATCAGTACATCTACTATCCCCCAGGTGGCAAATGCCGTCATCGGATAAAAATCGATGTGTTTCCAGGCATACTTATCTCTTTTTCCGGTAACGTATTTCCATCTGCTATATGGAATGTTTCACTACATTTTCAACTACTCGTACATCCTTCTATTTGTCTCCCTTCAATCGAACCATCCATCTTTTTTTATCTTTGAAACATCTCCTTAGAAAAATTTATGAATGACTGTGCTGATAAACTTCTTAAGTTTTTTGGTTTTCCAACAGCTGAGCAGAACTGAACGTACTCAGACATTTCGCTCTTTACTTATTCTGATCAACACTAAACTGACACAATATTTTTAGCGTAATGAAATCTGACTTTCAATTATCTCTACAAAAGAATGATCCTGACTAACAATAACCTATACCTTTCATGAATCACTTACCTCACAAAAATCTTCGTTACTCGAACTACTGCAATACAACGAGCGCCAATACTGCCAGCTAAATAAAAGATTCTAACTACTGAAGGCACTAACTACTGGTAGACATAGTAAGCAAATGAAAGACTCTGATAGAGAACAAACAATGTATTTACCTTAATAATGTTCGAAAGTCATCATATATGTATCAGTTCATGATATCCAGTATTATAAATTTACTCTTTCTGATGGACACACGTTCAGATCGTATGGTCTCAAAATTCTGCTATCTCTCTCCCCACATCCACCACTGCTGGCGGCTTACCTCCAACTGCGCAACGCTACGTGCTGTTCACATCCAACTGCCCAACACTACAATAGCGAATATTCCAACAATGCCAAACAGCCACAGACTGCACACAGCACAGTCAGTGATTTTCATACAGAGCGCTACGTGACGTTACCAATATAAAAACCTAAAGAGCCTACTTACATCTTCTACCCTATTGCAGGTGAGCTCGGGGGCTTTGTTCTCTCTACAGTCCTATATACCTGTTGTTTCTGTCCATTTACTTCTTCACGCCGATGACAACTCTTTCTAGCCCTGTACCCCTCACTCCAGAAATCCCAAAGATCCTCCCAATCCTGCTCAGTCGGTGGTGTAGCCAATGGCTGCTCAATATCAGCCACTCCAGATCTCAGGCAATAATTCTAGGCCACGCGGGGTAACCGCGGGGTCTAACATACCTTGTCATGGTCTGCGCGGCTCCCCCCGTCGGAGGTTCGAGTCCCCCCTAGGGCATGGGTGTGTGTGTTGTCCTTAGCGTAAGTTAGTTTAAGTTAGATTAAGTAGTGCATAAGCTTAGGGGCCGATGACCTCAGCAGTTTGGTCCCATAACACCTTACCAGAAATATCCAAACTTTTCCAAATACTTCTATGACAAACCCTTTGCACCTCCCGACTCCATGACTTCTACCCCTACCATTCTTTCCAGTTAACGAATATACTAAAACAGACTAGCCCTCGGCTAGCGGATAACGTGAAAACATCACCTGCTAACAGTCGAACACAAGGGCCATAACAGACTAAGTCTACTAAAACCACGCCGGCTGGAGTGGCCGAGCGGTTCTTGGAGCTACAGTCTGGAGCTGTGCGACCGCTACGGTCGCAGGTTCGAATCCTGCCTCAGGCATGGATGTGTGTGATATCCTTAGGTTAGTTAGGTTTAAGTAGTTCGAAGTTCTAGGGGACTGATGACCTCAGAAGTTAAGTCCCATGGTGCTCAGAGCCATTTAAATCATTTTACTAAAACCACTAACTGACCCAATTTGTGGAATGCACTCCTCCACTCTCTTCCACATCTACAAAACCTTGATCCGAACCATCTACTGCTACGCAAAAAAGTAGTATGGATATCCACTCCACCTATATTCAAAGTTCCTCCAAATCCATGAACGTCATGCATTCCGCCTTGCTTTCCGCATCCGTTTATCCTCCGCCACGTGGATCCTCTACGGTATCTTCAAATTCCCACTCCTTCTTCATGCGTACTGAACACCTCCTTCTATCCTACACTATCCGAAAACCAGATAACCATATGAAATGAAAATTAAAACACCTAGAGCTGTCTCTTTCATTTAATTTATTTACGTAATCAGTTTCGGTGTCCCATTACTCCATCTTCAGGCCTACAGAAACTGGTTGCGTAGATAAATTAACTGAAGAAGCGTAGGCTGCAGGTGTTTTAATTTTCATTTCATACTGAACAGCAGAAGTTCTTGCAATCATCTGTTACAAGTGTAGACATACAAAGAGTCTGCTAACTCCGTTGTTTATCCTCAACTCACGATTCCTGGTATGCTGCCGCGCCTCTAATAAAACGTCCAACTGTCCTTACATCTACGTACCCTCCATATCCTATTCAACGCAACTTCAACTCACTCCCTCTCCCAGGCAATGAAATCTGCCACGTATTTATCCAGTCTAAAAAATATTACTCCTACACGTCCTTCTCACTCCACATTACGTCTCCCCTCTCCCATCTACCTTCATCTCCACTGTTTCCTACCCAACGGACTCCTATAATTGTACCCACACCCTTCAAATCTGTAGAACGCATAATCCTCTCCACAAAACTTTTCCCCCGGTACATGTCCTCCAGCTTTTAACTGAGAGTTTACTGCTGTTTTTTAGAAGAATACCACCATTTCTGTATTTTGGTTTAAATATATGTAGCCCTCAAAATACTAACACGAATTCTCTACAGAAGAATGGAAAAACTGATAGAAGCAGACCTCGGGGAAGATCACTTTGGACTTCGGAGAAATGTAGGAACACGCGAGTCAACACAAACCCTACGACTTATCTTGGAAGATAGGTTAAGGAAAGGAAAATCTACATTTATAGCATCTTGGACTTAAAGAAAGCTTTTGAAAATGTTGATAGGAATACTCTCTTTGAAATTCTGTAGGTATCTGGAGTAAAGTTGTACAGAAACCAGACGGCAGTACCAAGACTCGAGGGCATGAAAGGGAAGCAGCTGTTGAGAAGGGAGTGAAACAGGGTTGTAGCCTATCCCCGATGTTATTTAATAGCTACACTGAACAAGCAGTAAAGCAAATCAAAGGAAAATTTTGAGTAGGAATTAAAGTGCAGGGAGAAGAAATAAGAACTTTGAGGTTTGCGGATGACAGTGTAATTATGTCAGAGACAGCAAAGGACTTGGAAGAGCAGTTGAACCGAATGGAGAGTGTCTTGAAAGGAGGAAAGAAGATGAATATCAACAAAAGCAAAAGAAGGGTCATGGAATGTAGTCGAATTAAATCAGATAATGCTATGCGAATTAGATTAGGAAATGAGACGCTTAAAGCAGTGGGTTAGTTTTGCTATTTGGGCAGCAAAATAACTGATGATGACAGAAGTAGAGAAGATATAAAATATAAACTGGCAATGGCAAGAAAAGCATTACTGTGGAAGAGGGATTTGCTAACTTTGAATATAGATTTAAGTGTTGGAAAGTCTTTTCTGAAGGTATTTGTCTGGAAATAAAACATGGACGATAAACATTTTAGCTAACAGGAGAACAAAAGCTTTCGAAATGTGGTGCTCCAGAAGAAGGCTGAAGATAAGATGGGTCGATCACGGAGCTAATGAGGAGGTACTGAATAGAATTGGGGAGACAAGGAATTTGTGGCACAACTTGACCAAAAGAAGGGATCAGTTGATAGGACACATTCTGAGACAACAAGGGATCACCAATTTAGTGTTCGAGGGAAACGTGAATAGTAAAAGTCGTACAGGGAAACCAAGAGATGAATACAGTATGCATATGCAGAAAGATGTAGGTTGCAGTAAGTACTGGGAGATGAAGAAGCTCGCACAGGGTAGAGCAGCATAGAGAGCTGCCTCAAACCAGTCTTCGGACTGAAGACCACAACAACAACATTTGTTGACTTATTCCTTTTTATCTCTTAGTCCCTCGATTTTTAATTTAAGCAACAAATATTTTGCGTAAATATCAATAAACATAATTCTTTATAAACCATAAGTAAACTTTTCCCCTTTTAATCACATTCGTCCCAGCTTTGTTCAAATTTTTAAAAGTTTTTGGCTGAAGAGCGGTTTGACTGTACCGCTGACAGCACACCCTCTGCCCATGTGGGTCGAGGAGATGAAATAAAAATTAAAAAAAAAAAATCCATTTTGATAGTCGTGCTATGCACAACTACGCATGGCACGCGATTTTTATTCGTCAAGAAGACGTATCTATATCTGTTACAAGTAACTACAGTGTTTGATGATGATGATGATGATGTTTCGTTTGTGGGGCGTTCAACTGCGCCGTCATCAGCGCCCGTACAAAGTCCCAATATTTACACAGTCCTATATTTTCTGACACAGTCCAAGCAAGCAACTGTCACGAATGATGATGATGATGATGAGGATGAAGTGATGAGGACAAGACAAACACCCAGTCGCCGTGCAGAGAAAATCCCTAACCGGGCCGGGAATCGAACCCAGGACCCCGTGATCCAGAGGTAGCAACGCTAGCCACTAGGCCGCGAACTGCGGAGTAGTATGTTTGAGGAAACACTACATAGAATCCAGTTGTGTAGGTTTTTATATCGTAACTTTTTTTATTGTGTTGTGTAGCTATGTTTTAGATGCACTTGAACCAAGCTCGAAACTAGTAGTGCTCAATAAAATACAACTTTTAAAGTAGAGTTTGGTATAATACCGTTTCTCTTCACGTCGAGGAATATTTTACTAGTGTTCAAATGGTTCAAATGGCTCTGAGCACTATGCGACTTAACTTCTGAGGTCATCAGTCGCCTAGAACTTAGAACTAATTAAACCTAACTATCCTAAGGACATCACACACATCCAAGCCCGAGGCAGGATTCGAACCTGCGACCGTAGCAGTCGCTCGGTTCCAGACTGTAGCGCCTAGAACCTCACGGTCACTTCGGCCGGCTTACTAGTGTTGGATGGAGAAATAGAGTGGTGAAACATTAGGATAAGGTTAGAATATGAACACAAATTATAATGAATGTAGCGTGTAGTTATGCAGAAATTTAAAAAAAATAATGTGCTTGATTTAGGAAAGATGAAAGGAAGCGTCAAAAAGTTTAAAGGTTTAGAAACTGAAGACTTGGAAATACTTTTACCTGGTCAGTGGTATAACGTTCATTCCAATCAGCTGCAACTTTTTCTTCTAACTACAACCCTCAAAAAAATTTTGCTCATGTGGAACGTCTGCAGTATAGTATCTCTTGGAGAACCTGGGCATTAAGTATTCCTCACGCAAATGCTAACGGGGCTGCTAAAACTAGGGCATGCCTTAGCTTCGCCTGTGTTGCTTGTGGAGGGAACCTTTGCATCTATTTAAGTAAGAAGATAACTAATCTTCCATTGTTGTTTTAAGCTGATAAAATACTCCATGAATATTTACGGCTTTCATTAGCGCCTCTTAATTAGAAAACAATTTGCGTAATTTCCGCCTTCTGGCGCCTCCGACTTTAATTGGCTCGAAGAAAAATAAGAAGGACCGCCTGCTTAGCCACAATACAGACTGGAAGGCTGTGTGGCTGAAGATTGCAGTCAGTTAGTACCGTCAACTACTGCATTTATGAAACTGCACACGAGGACGCAAGGCAGTATGTAGAACATATTATTCATTTGACAGTAAGCTCGTCATTGCAGTTGTTTTAAATGTATTTAGATGGACCTGAACTTGCGAAGACAAATGGAATAACTGCTCCTTTTTGTACATCGTCGTCTCCTGAAAACATCGATTTAAGATCATCAACTTATAGGAGTGATTTTATCTCAACAGAATTGTTTAGTTGTACTCCAGTGTTTACTCCAGAATTCCATCTGCGTACTCGATCGTCATCGCAAATATTGAACAGTGTAGGGATTAACTATAGCCTTTTCTCACTTTTTTCTTTACTTGTATTTGTATATATGCCTTTTGTTTCTAAGATTACTGATGTTTCTTTATACAAAGTTTTGACAGGTGATATAAGGTGCAAAAGGTAACTCTTTGCTCTATTATTCACAACTTTTTTCTAACGACATGATCAAAAGCTTTCTCTAAATATGTAAAAGCACTATGTACCTCTTCGTTAAACTGTCTTTTCAGATCAGACAGAAAATATCTGATACAGCAAAATATTAGGTGAGAATTAAGACAGAAATTGCTGAAAATACAATAAAACAGAATGAGATTTTCACTCTGCAGCGGAGTGTGCGCTGATATGAAACTTCCTGGCAGATTAAAACTGTGTGCCCGACCGAGACCCGAACTCGGGACCTTTGCCTTTTTTCGCGGGCAAGTGCACTACCAACTGAGCTACCGAAGCACGACTCACGCCCGGTCTCACAGCTTTACTTCTGCCAGTACCTCGTCTCCTACTTTCCAAACTTTACAGAAGCTCTCCTGCGAACCTTGCAGAAGTAGCACTCCTGAAAGAAAGGATACTGCGGAGACATGGCTTAGCCACAGCCTGGGGGATGTTTCCAGAATGAGAGATACTGGCAGAAGTAAAGCTGTGACACCAGGTGTGAGTCGTGCTTCGGTGGCTCAGTTGGTAGTGCACTTGCCCGCGAAAGGCAAAGGCCCCGAGTTCGAGTCTCGGTCGGACACACAGTTTTAATCTGCCAGGAAGTTTCATATCAGCGCACACTCCGCTGCAGAGTGAAAATCTCATTCTGGAAACATCCCCCAGGCTGTGGCTAAGCCATGTCTCTGCAGTATCCTTTCTTTCAGGAGTGCTACTTCTGCAAGGTTCGCAGGAGAGCTTCTGTAAAGTTTGGAAAGTAGGGGACGAGATACTGGCAGAAGTAAAGCTGTGAGACCGGGCGTGAGTCGTGCTTCGGTAGCTCAGATGGTAGAGCACTTGCCCGCGAAAGGCAAAGGTCCTGAGTTCGAGTCTCGGTCGGGCACACAGTTTTAATCTGCCAGGAAGTTACAATAAAACAGGTAACAAATTTTAACTGTCTTGGATGTAAAATACCGTATGAACACGAAGGTTACGTTACAAATATTTGGAAGTATCTATGCAACAATCAACGAAACTTTAAAGCACAAAACACGAGAAGAGACACGACTAAAACAGTTGCGTTGGCAACCGTATCGTACTAAAGTGAATCCTGCACATTGGATAAAATACGAGAAAAACAAATACAAATAGTATAAAAGAGATTTCTTAGGGCAGTAAGGGATCTGAAAGAGCAGATAAAATACTAAATGAAGGTCCAGAATGAAATTTGCAATCTGCAATGGAGTGTTCGCGGATATGAAACTTCCCGGCAGTTTAAAACTGTGTGCCGGACCGAGACTCGAATTCAGAACCTCTGCCTTTCGCTCGCAAGTCCTCTACCAACCGAGCTACCCAAGCGCGACTCGCACCGCGTCCTCACAGCAGGAAGCTTCGCAATCAGCGCACACTCCGATTCAGAGTGAAAATTTCATTTTGGAATCATCCCTAGGGCTGTGGCTAAGCCAGGCCTCCGAAATATATTATCTTCCAGGAGTGCTAGCCGTACAAGTTTCGCAGGAGAGCTTCTGTGAAGTTTGGAAGACAGGAGACGAAACGCTGGCGGATGCTCGTAAATCTGTGAGGATAGTTCTTGTGTTGTGGTTGGATAGTTGGGATCCAGTTGGTAGAACAATTGATCGTGAAAGGCAAAGGTCCAGAGTTCGAGTCTCGGTTCGACACACAATTTAATCTACACTACTAACCATTAAAATTGCTACACCAAGAAGAAATGCAGATAATACACGGGTATTCATTGGACGAATATATTATACCAGAACTGACATGTGATTACATTTTCACCGAATCTGGGCGCATAGATCCTGAGAAATCAGTACCCAGAACAACCACCGTAATAACGGCCTTGATACGTCTGGGCATTGAGTCAAACAGAGCTTCGATGGCGTGTACAGGTACAGCAGACCGTGCAGCTTCAACACGATAGAGTAGTGACTGGCATATCGTGACGAGCCAGTTGCTCGGCCACCATTGACCAGACGTTTTCAATTGGTGAGAGATCTGGAGAATGCGCTGACCAGGGCAGTAGTCGAACATTTTCTGTATCCAGAAAAGCCCGTTCAGGACCTGCAACACGCGGTCGTACATTATCCTGTTGAAGTGTAGAGTTTCGCAGGGATCGAATGAAGGGTAGAGCCACGGGTCGTAACACATCTGAAATGTAACGTCCACTGTTCAAAGTGCCGTCAGTGCGAACAAGAGGTGACCGAGACGTGTAACCAATGGCACCCCGTACCATCACGCCGGGTGATACGCCAGTATGACGATGACGAATACACGCTTCCAATGTGTGTTCACCGCGATGTCGCCAAACACGGAGCGACCATCATGATGCTGTTAACAGAACCTGGAGTCATCCGAAAAAATTACGTTTTGCCCTTTCGTGCACCCAGGTTCGTCGTTGAGTACACCATCGCAGGCGCTCTTGTCTGTGATGCAGCGTCTAGGGTAACCGCAGCCGTGGTCTCCGAGCTAATAGTCCATGCTGCTGCAAACGTCGTGGAACTGATCGTGCAGATGGTTGTTGTCTTGCAAACGTCCCCATCTCTTGTCTCAGGGATCCAGGGGTGGCTGCACGATCCGTTACAGCCATGCGGATAAGGAACCTGTCATCTCGACTGCTAGTGATACGAGGCCGTTGGGATCCAGCACGGCGTTCCGTATTACCCTCCTGAACCCACCGATTCCGTATTCTGCTAACAGTCATTGGATCTCGACCAACGCGAGCAGCAATGTCGCGATACAATAAACCGCAATCGCAATAGGCTACAATCCGACCTTTATCAAAGTCGGAAACGTGGTGATACACATTTCTTCTCCTTAAACGAGGCATCACAACAACGTTTCACCAGGCAACGCCGGTCAACTGCTGTTTGTGTATGAGAAATCGGTTGTAAACTTTCCTCATGTCAGCACGTTGTAGATGTCGCCACCGGCGCCAACCTTGTGTGAATGCTCTGAAAAGCTAACTATCTGCATATCACAGCATCTTCTTGCTGTCGGTTAAATTTCGCATCTGTAGCACGTCATATTCGTGGTGTAGCGATTTTAATGGCCAGTAGTGTACTTAAGTTACTAAATGAGGGTATTCGAATGAGTTTAAAATTTGGAATGTGAAAATAAAACTGCATCAAATAAGAAAATGGAATGGAAAAGGACTGAACATTTACAAAGAGTGGATCCAGAGACTGTCACGTCACATAATCAAATAATCGAAAGAGTAAGGATATCCTGGCAGATCGAGAAAACGATGGGAGTAGTAACTGGCCGCAGTTGGCCTCATACGGAAATTCCAGAAGAGGAAGATTTTCAAGTCTAAATAATATCTCGTAGTGTACATTTCACAACTAAGGATAATTTATAATTTACATGTGAATGTCATCAAAAGAAAGGTTTCTTGCTAACGCCACCTATCTAATGACACTACAGAAAATAACGTTTCCGTAGTTAGGACTAGTATGCTGCAGATGAATTTCTATTTTGAAATTATTTATTCGGTGTCATAATGAAAAACCATTTCAACAGAAAATACCATTTTCGGCAATCTTTGGCTACTTCAAATCACTTGGAAAAACAGCAAATAACTTGTAAAAAAAAAACTGTGGAATTACATTGTCTGGTGTACAAGAAAATAGGAGATAGCTCAAGAAAATTAGTACGGAAACCACAGAGTTGTTTCCTTAACAGTTTTCATGAGTGATCTACTGTTTTTTCTGAGCGATCTGAATGTAGCTGTTGACTTCAGAACTCGACAATACTTTTTAAGTCTCGGCTGATTGTGCCAATTGGTGATCACTGTCAAAAACTAGTTTCCATTTGTCCACTAGCCCAGATCGTGAACCACATTTTCTTCCAAGAATAAAAACTGGTGATGTCCTCTTGTACTGAGTGTGTAACGGAGACGCAAATACGCAGATGTATTGCAGAAAGTCAGTTTATTACGTGAATGTTGTGATGGAGGGTGAATTAATACGCAGTGTAAAGTAGTCAGAGTCAAGCTTACACGGGACTGCTTTTACCTCACGAAATTAACGAACACGTTCAGACTTGATAGAAATGTTTTGTTCTATTTACAATTTTCACGTTGGTTATTTATATTTTCTGCTACCAGTCACTTTCATTTGTTTTTATTGATTTAACATATTGCAACGCGTTTCGAGCATGTGCTACCCACTTTCAGGCGTCTATATACACAAAAAATCGTTACTTAAAAAACTTTTTGTTTATTGTTCACCGCTGGGGTGACTGTTTTGGGGCTTTGGGGCTTTTGGTGGGACCGAGGGGGGGGGGGGGGGGGGTCTGTCCAGTGATGTCTTCTGTTGGTGTGGATCCCGATTGTGAATGACACCAGAGCCTACGTCGGATGCAGATAGTTTCTCAGTACACACCGTTTAATAACACATCAACTTGTTTATTAATTCAGGAGACGATGATAACTTTGAATCTGCAGCATGACTGATTGAAAAAATAGCATTTGTCAATGTAATCAGCCAATAACTGAGCTGCCTCTGCGTTTCCATTTCGCCATGCGGAAGAATACTGCCGCAAGGCTGAACGTGGAGTAATCGCGAATAATCTCTGCAGAAACTTAGCACGCCTTTAGAAAATAACCTAACCAGTTCACCTAAGCTTCACAATGACAAGTGATTGCAATTATCTCATACAGTTTATTCATTATTGTAGGCTTCCCAAACCATTTCTGATTGACAGCAGACGAAGCCAGTCTTCCTCACAAAGTAGAACTCTCACCTGTACAAGGACAGAATACAGAAAGTCACAGAATTAAATTGCAGAAGCACTTTCAAACAGTGAAACCCTCGTGGCCTCCCAATTGCGAAATCTTCCCATGGGCTAATAGACAAACCGGCATCTCAAAGGTGCGGAAGTGTATCAGAGAACGTTGAAAGTAATGAAGTATTTCAAAGATAACTTACTATCGCGACCTACTGAAAGCAGAATGTAGTGGGTAAAGAAATGAGATTTCCGAATAAAAAAAAGTCGTGTGACTAGGGCCTCCCGTCTGGTGGACCGTTCTCCTGGTACAAGTCTTTCGATTTGATGCCACTTCGGCGACATGCGCGTCGAAGATTTCCTAATGAACAGGCAGCTTTCATTATGTTGATAAGCGGGTGACTGAAAGCAAGGGGAAACTACAGTTATTATATCAGATGTGCTGCTTGATAATGACATCCTCTTGGGTAAAATATTACCGAGAAAAGATAGCTCCTTATTGGAAACCTCGTGATTTGATCATCCGCCAACATGTTGTCACTAGAAGCAACAAAATTGTCAATTTACGAGTTGGCGGGCGAAATGTTAGACCCCTTGAATGGACAGATTAGGGAATTAAAAGGAAAATGTGTAGTCTGAATTTAGGTATAGTATGAATTAGTGCAATACTATCGCAGGAAAACCAAGACTTCTGGTTAGGCCAGTACAGGGTTATGGATACAAAATCAAGTAGAGTAATGGTAGATGTAGACCTAATAACGAATGAGACAATAGGAATGCGGATAAACTACTATGAATAGCGTAGGAAACGCATTATTGTAGCCAAGATAGACACAAAGCGAAAA
This sequence comes from Schistocerca piceifrons, assembly GCF_021461385.2. Classification (NCBI taxonomy): domain Eukaryota; kingdom Metazoa; phylum Arthropoda; class Insecta; order Orthoptera; family Acrididae; genus Schistocerca; species Schistocerca piceifrons. Next base: position 294,321,390 of record NC_060142.1, read on the forward strand.
CCGACAACAGTAGTACAAGTTTAAATGCCAGCTGATTCCGCAGATGATGGAGACAGTGAAAGAATGCTTGGTAAGACAAAGGAAATGCAGTAGAAGGAGACAAATATTTAGTTGTAATGAGTGACTGGATTCATATAGCAGGTAAATGAAGGGAAGAAAAATAGTGCGAGAATATGGACTAGTGGAAAGGAATGAAATAGGAAGACGCCTGGCAGAATTTTGCACAGATGGCAATTTGATCATCGCTGAATAGCGTAGTGAGTGCATTATTGTAGACAAGACAGACAAAAAACCAACACCCAAAACAGTAGTACAAGTTTAAATGCCAGCTAATTCCGCAGATTATGGAGAGAGTGAAAGAATGCTTGGTGAGACAAAGGAAGTTATTCACTTAGTGGAAGAAGACAAATATTTAATTGTAATGCGTGACTGGATTCCGATAGTTGGAAAATGAAGAGAAAAAAATAGTGGGGCATATGGACTAGGGGAAAGGAATGAAAGAGGGAGACGCCTAGTGTAATTCTCCACAGTGCATAACTTAATCATCGCTGACACCTGGTTTAAGAATTATGACAAAAATTTTTATACACGGAAGAGACTTGGGAACGCTGGAAGATCAAATATTAATTATAAAGTGAGACGACAAAGATTTTGAAACCAGGTTTTAAACAATACGATATTTCCGGGGACAGATGTGGACTCTGACTATAATTTATTGATTGTGAACTGAATACTGAAACTGAAAATATTGGAAAAAGGTAGGAGATTAAGGAGATGCGATCTGGATAATTTGATGCTACCAGAGGCCGTGGCGACTTCAGAGGTAGCATTAGGCAATGATTGACTGAAACAGGGAAAAGGAATGAATTGGACGGCTTTGGGATATGAACCAGGAAAGGAAAGTGAGGCGGGTAAAGAAATAAAACCCAGTAGAATACCTTGGGTAACACAGGATATACTGAATTTATTTGGTGTAAAGAGAAAAGATGAAAACGCAGCAAGTGAAGCAGGTGGATAACACAGGATATATTGAATTTAATTGATGTAAGGAGAAAAGAAAAAAGGCCGCAAATGAAGCAGGCGAAAGGGAATGTAGATGTTTAAAAAATAAAACTGACAGTAAATGCGTAATGGCTAAACAGGAATAACTAGAGGAACAAATTTAAGGTGGTGGTGGTGGTTAGTGTTTAACGTCCCGTCGACAACGAGGTCATTAGTGACGGAGCGCAAGCTCGGGTTAGGGAACGATTGGGGAGGAAATCGGCCGTGCCCTTTCAAAGGAACCATCCCGGCATTTGCCTGAAACGATTTAGGGAAGTCACGGAAAACCTAAATCAGGATGGCTGGAGACGGGATTGAACCGTCGTCCTCCCGAATGCGAGTCCAGTGTGCTAACCACTGCGCCACCTCGCTCGGTCAAATGTAAGGCCTTAGAAATATATTCAGGACTAGGAGAAATACAGATGCTGCCTAAAGGAAATTAAAGAGACCTTTGGAGGTAAGAGAGGCAGCTATCTGAAGATCAAGAGCTCAGATAACAAACCAGTACCAAGAAAAGCAGGAAAAAACGAAAGGTGAAAGGAATATATACAGAGACCATATAGGGAAGATAAACTTGAATACAATGTTAGAGAGGAGGATGTAAGTGGAGATATGATATACGATGCTGGCGAAGATCTGACGGGGCACTGGAAGACCTAAGTGGAATCTAGGCCTCAGAGGCTAACGATATTCCCTCAGAACTATTTAGATTCTCAGACGGAGTGAATAGCGTCTTGAAAAGAGATAATCTGATGAACATCAACAAAAGTGAAGGATAATGAAATGTAGTCGATTTAAAGCAGGCTGTCCGAAGGAATTAGTTTAGGAAATGAGACAGTAAATGCAGTAGATGAGTTTTGCTGTTTTGGCAGGAAAGTATCCACGATGGCCGAAGTGGAGAGGATATAAAATGCCGACTGGCAACAAAAATAGGAGCATTTCTGGAAAAAGTAAAATCTTTACATCTAATATAAATTTAAGTGTTAAGGCGCCTTTGTGGAGGTATTTGCCTGGCATATAGCTTTGCACTAAGCGGCTCAGACATGAAGAGAAAACAAGATTTTGAAATGTAGTGCTGCGGAAGAATATTGAGGATTAAGGGATAGATGCAGTAAAACATGAAGAGGTACTGAACCGAACTGGAGAGAAAAGAAATTTATCGCACAACTTGACTAAAAGGAGGGCTCGGTCGATAGGATGCTCCCTGAAGTATCTAGGAATAATCAATTTTCTAATGTTGGGAAGTGTGAAACGTAAAAATTGTAGAGGGAAAATAAGGCATGAATATAGTAAGCAGGTTCAAATGGATGTAGTTATTCAGTGATGAAGAGGTTTGCAAGTGACAGACTAACGCGAAGAGCTGTATCGAATCAGAACTCGGACTGAAAACAACAAAATCAACAAAAGCGACAGCAAAATCAACAAAAGCAATCTCATATACTCGTACTTTTATTAACAACCGCTGGTGCGGTACAAGTCAACTATTTTCAGGGCATCGCGTGAAAAAAGCACAAGACGGGTTTCGCATGTACTCGGAATCGATGGCGGTTGACATGGAGGGCGTCATTCTGTTCGTGGTACCTCATCGTGTTTGGCCGGAGAATTTGTTACAGGGATCTACAACAGATGTACGTGAATGAGACTGGACACAGTGGTTTTGTGGGTCACGTCGGCTAACAATCATGTAAACAGGTGTGACCTGTGCTGGTCTGAAATGCAGTCAGCGTCTCACCCTACTGCTAGTGGCGTGTACACAGGGAAGCTACGGGCTAGACGTATCTCGCGCGTCAGTGTCGTGTTCTGCCTACCCCTGAGGCGAATCACCTGCCTTGCTAGTACCCAGCACGCTGTGTTCACAGCCCTCGGTGTTACATGGCTAATTCACAGAGCTGCCACCCCATTGGAAGCAGCAAGCCTGGGAGCTCCTGTGCGTGTGTGTGCATGTGTGTGTGTGTGTGTGTGTGTGTGTGTGTGTGTGTGTGTGTGTCTTCTTCGCAAGACAGTATTGGCTTAGGCTCTAGAAGCGTTTTTAAGTCCGTGACTGCTGTAAAGTTTTCATATGCTTTCTGCCATTGTAAATAATTCACTTTGTTGTACTGGGACAAAGATGTGCACGTGCGTGTAGTGAATAAAATCTTTGACTCTGTGTTTAAGTTTATCTGTGGTTCACGTGCTCGCCTGTCAGTTATGCAGAGCTGGGGCAGTCTTATTTGAGGCATGTTCGCGAGCGATTGAGTTTTTAGAGAAGCAGATTTGATATTTTTGTTGATCTGAGAGAAATTATCATAATACTTTATTATGGAGATGAAAACTTGATTGTAACGTATGTTATTGATTCTATTGATGGAGATGCTTATCAGATAACCAATAAGACTCATAAATGGTGTTTATTTGATAGCTGTGTTTTCATTATGTCACGAATAACGCAATTGGTTGGAATGTTTTTAAACTTTGTGTCGAGAGAATTTCGTAACTGTTAGCATCTCTTTATGTTTTACAGTCTTTTTTGAAAATAATCAGAGTTTTATTTTTCAAGAACGATTTTCTTTAAAGTAAAGCTTGCTTCCATCATTCTTCGTAGAGTTTTGAATATTTTGTCGCGTGTGCATTACTCCATACGCCACGCGAAGCCAAAGACTGTTTCTGAAAAACAAAAAACAAATTTTGCAGTGAGTAGTTTATTTTTTCCAGAATGAAATCTTCGCTCTGCAGCGGAGTGTGCTCTGATACGAAACTTCCTGGCAGATTAAAACTGTGTGACGGATCGAGACTCGAACTCGGGACCTTTTCCTTCTACGCTCCAGGAAGTTTCAGTTTATTTTTTCTTTAGCTACTATAGCTACTGATTTCTCTTGGCTTTCGAGAACGTCAGTGCACCAGACACAAAACAACTTGCTTTGTATTAGGTGAGTTACTTTTATTTCAGGGCAACTTACTTTGCATTCTTATGAGGAAACAGTTCGTAGTCAGAATTATCAGGTGTTGCGCTAAGCAAACATATTAATTTACATTGAACAACGTAGATAATATCAAATAGTTATTTTTCTTCTGAGAACAGCAGTATTTTTTTTATGGACATTTCAAGTGATAAATTGCACCTCGTGTCATGCAAATATCATAACGTACTTTTTTTCTTCCTTATGGTCAACAGCATAGTATATGTCTGATAATGGCATGATTAATAGAAAGATGCGCCAGAATAGCTGCTGATAATAACTAATATTTATTTACGACGGATTATTTCGGCATTTATCGCAGTTGTCAAGTACCTGCGAATACAATTTTGGTGAGAACGTGTTATAGATGTGAATATCATTTGTATTAAAGTGACTATATTGTACACACGTATAAACTGATGTGACGTCCATATTACGTCGTTAGTGAACTGTCTTGTAACAGTGACACCTTAATTAATGTATTATTTTCAATATATTTACTACATTTACAATCTTACCAAAACAGTGACAGTTGCGAGACAGTTCACTATTGACGTAATATGGACGTTACACTACATTTTCTTCAAACTCTGAGTTAATTGCATTTTCCATTGATATATTTTACGATATACGTGGTGATATGAAATGTGTTAACTGAAAATATCTATGATAGCAATACGCACATATACAGACTGCAGTAGTAGCGAGTACGCAAGGTATAAAAGGGCAGTGCATTGGCGGAGCTGTCTTCTGTACTCGAGCGATGCATGTGAAAAGGTTTCCGACTTGACTGCGGCCGCACGACGGGATTAACAGACTTTGGATGCGGAGTAGTAGTTGGAGCAAGACGCATGGGACATTCCATTTTGGAAATCGTTAGGGAATTCACTATTTCGAGATCAACAGAGTCTACTGTGTGCCGAGAATACCAAATTTCAGGCACATTTCTCGTCACGGATAACGCAGTAGCCGACGGCCTTCACTTAATAACCGAGAGAAGCGGCGTTTGCCTAGAACCGTCAGCGCTAACAGACAAGCAACATTGCGTGAAATAACCGCAAAAATCAATGAGGGACGTACGGAGAACGTATCAGGTAGGACCGTGCGATGAAATTTGGAAGCAGACGACCGGCTCGAGCGCCTTTTCTAACAACACAACATCAACTGCAGCGCCTGTCCTGGGCTCGTGACCATGTCGGTTGGATCCTAGACGACTGCAAACCCGTGGCCTGGTCAGGTGGGCCCAGATTTCAGTTGGTAAGAGCTGATGGTAGGGTTCGTTTGTGGCACAGACCCGACGAAGCCATGGACCCAAGCTGCCAACAGGGCACTGTGTGAGCTGGTGGTGGCTCCATAATGGTATGGGCTGTGTTTAAGTGGAGTAGACTGTGCCCTCTGTTCCAACTAAACCAATCACTGACTGAAAATGGTTACGTCTGAGACCATTTGCAGCCATTCATGGACTTCATGTTTCCAAACTACGATGGAACTTTTATGGATGACCATGAGCCATTTCACGGGACCACAGTTGATCGCAATTGGTTTGAACATTCTGGACAATTCGAGCGAATGATTTGGCCACCCAAATCGCCGGACATGAAACCCATCGGACTTTTAAGGGACGTGACCGAGAGGTTAGTTCGTGCACATGTTGCCCCGGCGTTTATGGACGGCTATAGAAACAGCATGGCACAGATATCTGCAGGGGACTTCCAGCGACTTGTTGAGTCCATGCCACATCGATTTTGTGCAGTAAGGTGGGAAAACGAGGCCCGAATCAGTATAAATCGGTGTTCCACAACTCTTGTTCCCTCAGTGTAATGAATGTTTCTAATAGATTCATTGATTTCGTTATATGCATGATAAGCCAAACATCTTGTTCGCTGCCCATCGTGACACTGTACACGCCTGATGCAGGCACGTGACGCAGTAAGCGGAACGGTACGAGTGGAGAATCGTTCTAGGGACGATAAAATCCGCAATCATAGAAATATACTCTTATAAGCGATTTTGACAACGAGATGATCGTTGTGGCACGGCGCCTGGGATCTAGCATATTGTAAACGTCGAAGGTAATAGACTGTTCACATGCTACTGCCGTGATCAGCTGTCGAAAGTGATTGAAGGACGGCGATACCACAGTAGCGGATAATATGTTGGACCTCCGCGACTAAGCAAGGAACATGGAGATCGGATGAAATGATAATTAAATCAAGACCCTAAGCTGTTGACAGGCTTTGATATACTTCAACGGGGACAGTTGAAAATGTGTGCCCCGACCGGGACTCGAACCCGGGATCTGCTGTTTATATGGTAGACGCTCTATCAATCTGAGCCACCGAGGGCACAGAGGATAGTGCGACTGCAGGGATTTATCCCCTGAACGCTCCCCGTGAGACCTACATTCCCAACTTAATGTCCACACACTACATTCGTAGTCCCCCTGCCCATTACACTCATTACTCGCGGCAGACAATCTTACCTAGTCCCGTAAGAGTTCGGGCAATGCGTGTGCATCTAGCACAAAAGAAGAAGATCAATGGCCGGTAAGCTTGAACTATATATGAAGATTGGTGGTTTGCCCATTCTGTAAAGCAGAATTGCAGCAATCTGTGGCAAAGCTGGTGACAGAGTACAGTGCTTTTGCTAGCACAAGTGTTTCCGAACACATCGTTCCTCACGCATTGTTGAACAAGGGGTTGAAGACCCGTACGCTCGTACGCAACTCTGCTTGCCATTTTCTCACATGATATACTGCGAACTATGGATGATGGGCAAGAGGCATATTTCATAATTCTAGATTTCCGGAAAGTATTTGACACAGTGCTTCACGGCAGACTGTTAACGATGGTACGAGCTCAGGTAATAGGATCCCAGACATGTGAGTGACTCCAAGACTTCTTATGTGATGGAACCAAGTATGTAGTCTTCGACGATGAGTGGTCATCAGAGACAAGGGTATCGTCAAGAGTGCCCTAGAGAAGTGTGATAGAACCGTTTTTATTTTCTATAAACGTAAATAATCTGGCGGACAGGGTGAGCAGCAGTCTTCGGCTGTTCACTGATGAAGAGGTGATGTACGGGAAGGTGTCGAAGTTGAGTAATTGTAGGAGGATACAAGATGAATTATACAAAATTTCTAGTTGTGTGATGAATGCCAGCTACCTCTAAATGTAGAAAAATGTAAGTTGATGCGGATGAGTAGGAAAACACAAACCTGTAATGCTCGGATACGGCACTAGCAGTGTCCTGACAGACACAATCATGTCGTTTAAACATCTGGGCGTAACGGTGCAAAGCCGTATGATATGGAACGAGCGTGTGTGGACTGTGGTAAGGAAAGCGAATGGTCGACTTCTGTTTATTGGGAGAATTTTGGGAAAGTATGGTTCATCTGTATCGAACGCTATTCTTGAGTACTACTCGAGTGTTGGGATCCGTTGGGGACGGATTAAAGGAAGACAAAGCAATTCAGAGGCGGGCAGCTAGATTTGTTACTGGTGGTTTCGAATTACCCGCAAGTGTTACGGAAGTGTTTTAGGAACTCAAATGGGAATTCGTCGACGAAAGGTCACTCTCTTTTCGGGGAACACCATTAAGGAAATTTAGAGAACCTGCATTTGGAGCTGCCTACAGAACGATTCCACTGCAACCAATATACAGGGTGATTCAAAAAGAATACCACAACTTTAGGAATTTAAAACTCTGCAACGACAAAAGGCAGAGCTAAGCACTATCTGTCGGCGAATTAAGGGAGCTATAAAGTTTCATTTAGTTGTACATTTGTTCGCTTGAGGCGCTGTTGACTAGGCGTCAGCGTCAGTTGATGCTAAGATGGCGACCGCTCAACAGAAAGCTTTTTGTGTTATTGAGTACGGCAGAAGTGAATCGACGACAGTTGTTCAGCGTGCATTTCGAACGAAGTATGGTGTTAAACCTCCTGATAGGTGGTGTATTAAACGTTGGTATAAACAGTTTACAGAGAATTGGTGTTTGTGCCATTTCAGCCCATAAAGTTTTTGGTCCCTTTTTCTTCGAAGGTGCTACTGTAACTGGACTACAGTATCTGGAGATGTTAGAGAATTGGCTGTTCCCTCAGCTCGAACAAGAAGCACAACAACTCATATTTCAGCAGGATGGAGCGCCACCACATTGGCACTTATCTGTCCGTAACTACCTGAACGTCAACTACCCGAGGCGATGGATCGGCCGCCAGGCAGCCCGTGACAGAGCACTTCATTACTGGCCTCCAAGAAGCCCTGATCTTACCCCCTGCGATTTTTTCTTATGGGGGTATGTTAAGGATATGGTGTTTCGGGCACCTCTCCCAGCCACCATTGATGATTTGAAACGACAAATAACAGCAGTTATCCAAACTGTTACGCCTGATATGCTACAGAGAGTGTGGAACAAGTTGGAGTATCGGGTTGATATTGCTCGTGTGTCTGGAAGGGGCCATATTGAACATATCTGAACTTGTTTTTGAGTGAAAAGAAACCTTTTTAAATACTCTTTGTAATGATGTATAACAGAAAGTTATATTATGTTTCTTTCATTAAATACACATTTTTAAAGTTGTGGTATTCTTTTTGAATCACTCTGTATATTTCGTGAAAGGACGACGAAGATAAGATACGAGAAATTGGCGCTCATACGGAGAAAAATAGAAAGTATTTTTTCCCTCGCTCTGTTTGCGAATGGAACAGTGAATGGAGCAGTGATTTATCACCAGAAGGAGGCTCCTGCTCATACAGCATTTTGGTATGAAGATGACCAAGGGCGTGGTCGAAACCGGCTACCAAAATAAATAAATTTGAGATCGGGACTGATTTTAATAGTAACCACTAGTAATATCATTGATCACTGTCTGCTCCCACGATGTATTCTAAAGAAAAGGAAATGACTAGTAGTACTACAGGGTATCCTCCGCCATGCACCGTACTGTGGCTTGCGAATTATGGATGTAGGTGTAGATAAAGATGTAGGTGTACCCACCCCCAATTAAATTGCCACTTACGATCGCAGATGGCACAGGATCGTCGAGAATAGACCGTGAAACATGTAACACGTCAGCCTCAGTTGCAAGTAAAAACCAAGCTTTACCCAGGTTTCAGCCAAAATAATTTGGCCTTCTTCAGAAGCGAGTGACACTAAATCACTGCTTGCCAAGGTTTGGCCATATCAAGTATAAAAATATAGCACCGTTGTATCTACGGTGCTACAATGCTACAGTTTTATACTTGACGTGGCCAAACTTTGGCATGCAGTAGTTTAGTGCCATTCTCTTCTGAAGAAGACCAAATTATTTTGGCTGAAAGCTGGGTAAAGCTTGGTTTATTTGCAACTGAGGCTGACGTGTTACATGTTCAATTGTCACAGTTGCTGACAGGGCTGCACAATGTTAAAAATTCTTAGACCATGAAACAATGGAAACGTATCGACTGGCCGGATGAATCACGTTTCTTATTATACCAATGGAAAGTCGTGTTCGAATATGTAGACAGCAAGGCGACTGGCTGCCAGAAACATGCACTACGCCACAGACAAAGAGTGATGGACACAGCGTTCTCCTGTGGGGGACGTTCAGCTGGGCTTATTGGGGGCCTTTGGCTGCAAACAAATGCACTATGGGAGTTGTGGACTACATGAACATTATTGTTCCCGTTATGTTTGAAGTCTTGCGAGATAGCGATGGTGTCTTCCAGCAGGATAACGGTGTCGCAACGCCACAATCGTGCTACAGTCGACTCAGGAGCACTACAGTGAACACCACCTTCAGGTCTTGGCTACCAAGTTTACGTGACGTGTAAACATCTGGGACGCTATCGATCGTCACTTTCAGCCCCTGATTTACAGGAATTACGTGACCTGTGCATAAGACAGGATTCCACGTACCTCCAGAAACACCCTAAGGAACTGTCAAATCCATATCAAGCAGAATTGCTGGTGCATTGTGTTCCAAAGGTCAATATAATGTATGCAAAAATATTCAACAACGGTAATTATCATCCTAATGTACGAGAGTGGTTCATATATCTGGTAATGAAGGAATAGAAGGCGCACGGAGTGGCCGCGCGGTTTGAGGCTCCATGTCACGTATTGCGCGACCCCTCCCGCCGCAGGTTCGAGTCCTCCCTCGGGCATGGGTGTGTGTGTTGTTCTTAGCGTAAGTTAAAGTGAGTTTGCGTAATGTGTAAGACTAGGGACCGATGACCTGAGCAGTTCGGTCCCTTAGAAATTCACACACATTTGAACATTTCAAAAAAAGAATAGAATATTTTTAGTGCGTCTTCTTCGTTGGTAAGCTTGATTATTACAACGATCGTATAAAGATTTTCAACGATGTACTGCGTACAGTTCATAGTTGATGGGCGCCTGTATTTGTCAGTGTGTCGATTGCGATGGAGAAAACCGACTTCTCTGATGTTGTTAAACATTTTCATTTGAAGAGCTGGGCTGCCACACATACCAAAACAGATCTGACTGAAGCTCAAGCGGTCTCAGCACCAAAACTGAAGGCCACTTACTTTTGGATTTAATCGTGGTAGGACAAGCACCGAAGACGAAGATAACTCTGGTCGTCCAGCTGAGGTCACCACAAACAAAATCATTGACAAAATCCATGATATGGTAACGCAAGATCGCCGAATAAAAGTTCGTGAGGTTTCTGAGACTGTAGTCACCTCAACTGAGCAAGTGCATAATAGTCTGCAATTAACTATGAAGAAGCTGTGTGCGAGGTGGGCGCCGTGACTGTTCAGTCGACCAAAAGCGCATCAGGGACAACATTTCATCACGATGTCTGACAATGTTTAATCGCAATCGAGGTATTTTTTCGCTGATTTGTGACTTGATGGAACCTGGATCCATTATTACACACCAGAGCTAAAACGACAATCAATGCTATGGGCAAAGGCTGGTGAAAGTGTACTGAAGAAAGCAAAGACCATTTTGTCAGCTGGTAATGTGACGGCCACTGTTATTTGGGGATTCGTGGGCAATAATCCACACAGATTACTTGGAAGAAAGGCAGAACCTTTACTGGACCCTATTACGCTTCCTTGTTGGATCGTCAGAAACTTTCGTTGGCTGGAAAGAGACCAAGGTTGAAAGTGCTCTTTCGTCAGGATAATGCACTATCCCACACACCAACGGCAACCATGGCGAAAGTGCATCCATTGGGCTTTGAATTAGTTTCTCAGCCAACCTCTTCGCCAGACTTCTTCCTGTCACCTAACTTGAAACTTTGGCTTGCTGGAAAGAAATTTTCATAAAAACGAGAAAATGATAGTTGTAGTAAACGAATATTTTGCAGAATTTGACAGAAATTTAATTTTTGATGGGATGAAAAAGCTGGAGGATCGCTGGACTAAGTGTATATTCTTCAAAAGAGACTATTTAGAAAAGTAAGTTGACTTGTTTACGAAACAAACATTTTTTGTTACTTTTTCACGAGACACATAGGGGCTTACAGGCACCCAACGGCGAGGTTATCAGCGTCCGGATGTAGCAAGTCAGTCTTGAATAGGCTATGTTCCGCTAGGTAAGGTAGACAGTACTCTGAAATGCATCAATATGGACTTCCGTTGATTCATCATCTTATAGCAGCTCACACTAAAAGACAGATTACTGTGGAGACACCTATGTTAATAAGCTATATTTCAGCTCGGAGCTAGGTAACATGTACTATACTTTCGACTTATTACACCAACGCATTTAGTTCCTCTTTGAGTCTCGTATCGCCGTTCTTGTAGTGACACGTATTTTTAGCTTCTTTGGCGTTTGTCTGCAAGAATGTGCAGCATTCTGTAGGACATGTGGGAGTTATATTACATTTCAGACTTTTATATACATACCTGCTTCTCTCTCCAAGAGCCAGTTCGAAGAGGCATTAGCAGCTGCAGAAAGATAAGAAGATGAAGCAGCACCTGCCAGTAAGGGAACTGTGGTTCGGACAACGGACCTGGATAGGTGAAGGGCAACGAATGTGTAGCGATGGCGGATCCCCTGACAGTTAGTAGGAGAAGATTATGTCTGAATGGTTAAACTAGGACATAATGTAATACATTTACGGCCATCAAGGTATCGATGGTGATCGCTACAAACGACTGACTGCAGACAATGTGAACATCGTCAAGAGGTTTTCACGGACTCCCATCACGTGTTACAGACAGCGAAACTACATCTATGACTGTGTTCCAGAAGTCATAGTACACTTCTGTTTATGTCTGCCTTCCTGTTTCTTGCTCGGTTAGAGCATGGGAAAAGCGAACATCTCTGCGTTTTTGTGTAAACATGGGTTTAAAGATTGTACTCATTATGTGATATGTATACGAAAGGAATTACTCGAATTGTTTTTGAATTTCCGATCCCTATTTTTGGCTAAAAACTGTTTTTATTTCCAAGTCACCTACAGGAAATATTCAAGCACGTTAGCGACGCTGTGATCCTGATTAAACAAACTTGCTGTGAATCACACAGCTATTCTTTATTCCTTCGGTTCGTACAACACTGCAGCAATGGCAGGTTTCTTTCAATTTAACTCTGTAAAATTGTGTACTTCACGAAAAGAAAGTCAGCTCATATAAATACCTGCTGAAGAGGAATGTGAAAGAGAATTATTATATAGGTTCAGTCGCAGGTAAAGCAGATTGTAGACTTCCGTTCGTTGCTAAGGCACTGGGAAAATTCACTGCGGAACACAAGTAAAGGATCACTTTCTTGTAACCCCTTAATTTTATCCCACTGTGACTCGTAAGTTTGAAATCTGATTCAAAGATACATACAGCCTTCCTCCGTAAAAGTGGAAAAGCGTAGTACCCTCCGACGTATCAAACTGCAGGGTGTCGTCACTTGCGAAAAAAAGGCCACAGCGCAGTTCGTGTGAGGCCACACGATGGGAAAGTAGTGCTACTCCCTCTTCCTCACTCTTCCTCACATTTCATCCATTCTTTTGACGCGATAGAGGTCAGAACCGCGACACGCAGCATTGACATCACACGTCATTTTGGGTGCCAAGGAAAAAAAATTCAGAATAACCACCTCTCCAAATCGACACAGGGGGATGCTTTGATAAATCTCGTAAGAAAGCAAGAAAACAATGTTTCGTGAACGACTCACCTTGCTTTTCGACATAGTCTCCTTTGAAGAACATACACTTGGTCCAGTGACTCTCCAGATTTTTCATCCCTTCAGAGAAATAGGTTCTGTCAGACTCTGTAAAATACTAGTTGACTGCAAATATCACTTCCGTATTTAATGAAACTTCTTTTACAGCAAGCCAAATTTTCCAATTAGGGAACAAGAAAAAGTCTAAATGTGGTGCTAAATCTGGTGAATAGTGTGGATGAGAAACTAATTCAAAGCCCAGTTTATACACTTTCGTCATTGTTATCGCTGATGTGTCGTATGGTGCATCATCCTGGTGAAAGAGCACATTTTTTGCATGCCAACCTTGGTCTTTTTCAAGCCAACGCTAGTTTAAAATGCTCCAGCGATGAAGCATAATAGGGTCCAGTTAGCATTCTGCCTTTTCCTAGCTAAACTATGAGGATTATTCCTCTGGAATCCCAAAAACAACAGTGAGCATCTCATTACCAGCTGACGAAATTGCCTTTGCCTTCTTCAGTGCACTTTAGTCAGCCTTTGTCCAGTTTTATGACTCTGTTGTGTAATGATAGATCCAGGTTCATCAACAGTCACAAATCGATCCCAAAAGTGTTGTGGATTTCAATTGAACATCTCTAGACGATGTGTTGAATGTTGTGCCTGATACACCCACCTCGCAAACAGCATCTTCGTAAGCAGTTATCCTTGAATAATATTGTGCACTCGACCAATTGAGATGCTTACAGTCTCAGAAATCTCGTGAATGTTTATTCGGCGGTCTTGCATTACCACATCATGGATTTTGTGATCAGTGGTTTCCTTTTTGGTGATCTCACCTGGACGCCCAGAGCACGCTTCTTCTTCGGTACTTGTCCAACCACGTTTAGATTCCCTAATTCAAAATAAAATTTTCTTCAGTGATGGTGCGTGAATTCATTCAGTTCTGTTCCGATTTCTTCGGCAGTCCACCCTTCAAACTAAAATGTTTGATAACGTCACGAAACTCAGTTTTCCCCATTTCAGTTGCAGATAACACACTGACCAATTCAGACGGCTGTCAACAATGAACTGTACGCAATTTATTGTTGAAATTCCTTACACGATCCTTGGAATGATGAAGCTTACCAACCACGAAGGCGCAACAAAAATGTTCAATTCTTTAACGGAAATTTACCAGACGTATCACCCATCACTGTTCTGATGAGTCGGGCTTGAGATCTTGTTTAGACAGTCTGATGGAACGATTGACTTCGACGGAACGATCGTGTGGTTAGGTGCAGTCTGGCTACGTGCAAGATGAGCACATTACAATACGAGGATCTTAGTCATATACAGAGATCGTAATTAATTTCTTGGTTCTCGTCGTGAAGTTTAAGATGGAGAATTGCACTGATACTCCATGATTTTATGTGTCTTCAATGTGAGGAAATTTTGTTTGTGCCCTTGTGAGCGGAGTAGTTTTCGACTGATGGTAAAGTATCTGTTTACTAATAATCCATCCAAATGGTAGAACATTTAAATTCTTCACGATCTCTACGAGTGAGATTTATTGAACATTTTCCGCTGCTTATACGAGGGCTGTTCAATAAAGAATGATCATAATTTTTTATGGTCATAATTTCTCGCTCTAAAATTTAATCTTATGATATTCTATTACCTTAATGTACAACAAAGATACCGTACTAGTTTCATTGTTGGGACTCCCTGGTTTCCGCCTGTGAGAGGCAGGCAAGGTGAGACATGTTCAGTATCGCCTACCGCTGCAATGGAGGTAACATGCGAGAAACAATATGCAGGTTTGAAATTCTGCTTTCGTCTCAACAAATCTTCAGCTGAGGCCTATACAATGTTACAGGAGGCCTATGGAGTGTCTGTTCTTCCCTACAGCACAGCTCGAAGGTGGTTTAAAAAGTTTAAAGAGGGGATCCAGTGCTCCAGTTACTGCTCTTACGGAAGAAAACATCAACAATGCTGCTGTCATTGTGAGAGAGGTTCGACGAATTACCTTCACTTCCTGAAATACTGAACATTTCATTGGGTGCCACCCACACGTTAGTGACAGAAAAATTGCACGTGGCACGTGTTTGTGCGCGATGGGTTCCAAGGCTGTTTATTCTCGAACAAAAGGACATACGCCTGCAGGTCTGCATGCAGTTAAAGTTCATGTTATAGGAAGATTCGGAAATTCTTTGAAATGTAATCATTGCTGATGAAACGTGGCTACATCGTTTTGATCCTGAGAGCAACCAGCAAAGCTCAGTGTGGAAATCTCTTTCATCACCAACCCCCAACATAGCAAAAGTGGTTGCCTCTGCTGGGAAAGTTATCGTCATCTCATTTTTCGATATTCATGGAATGGTTTATCAGCATGTTGTACCTGCACGCACATCAGTAACTGGACAATACTACATGGATGTCCAGAAAACATGCAAGTCCATATAAGGCGCAAAAAACCACATCCCCGTGAAACAGGCTGGATGCTTCCGATAATGCGCAGCCGCATATTGCCAATGTTGTTGCTGAATATCTTGCAAAAATCAACGTGAAGTGCATCCCTCACCCTCTCTACGGTCCGGACTTAGCCCCAAGTGACATTTTCCTGTTCCCTAACATGAAGAGATGCCTTCGTGGAAGGCATTATCAATCATCTGAAGCAGTGGTGAAGGTTGCGGAGGCGATTTTGAAGGAACTCTCAAAAAATGGTTTCCAGCATGTATTTGTCAGAAACGCTGGGAAAAGTGCATCGCATTCATGGGAGACTACTTTGAGAAGGACCATCAAAATTGTGAGGACGAGTAAAGATATGTTGCCAAAAAAATTAGGATCATTCTTTACTGAACAGCCCTCATAGATTATGCGTTGTTTCATTTTCTGACGTGTTGAAATCTTTGTGTAGCATGTGTTTTCTGAACACTAATGTTACACATGATGCCGTTGGCATAGCTACTTTTGTAGACAATTATATGGATTTATAATTAAGAACCTTATAATTCAGTTATCTTTTCTTGTCGCCACTTTTCTACAAAGACTAATTTAAACGGAATTGAACTCAAAAGTTAACGTAGTTCCACACAACGCAGGGTGTACTACTTCTCTTCAGCAATGGTAGTAACTAACTATTACTCTTTCGGTGGTTAATGCCGACATTAGGACGATGCAATGTGAACATTATAGTTGGTTTTTCTTTGCATGAATTTTCAGGGCAAATGACAGGTGACTGAGAATGACGCAGGTGGCAAAATCGCCATTTCTTCATCAATTATAATGTGTGGTTATTTAATATCTTGCATTTAGGTGCTATAATAAACCTGCGAATGACGTCCCTCATTGCACGCCACGGAGCTGTAAATCCTATTGCCTTCCCGATTTTCGCACTAAGTCAAATGTATGTTATGGCTCCTCAGGAAGATGTAAATTAAATTTTCTTTTGTTATGTCAATTACAAATAGTTGCTCTAAGTATGCCTTCCCCGTCCATGTCATATTCTATAAATCTGGCAGTCACTTCGCATTCAATTCAGCACATACTTCGCATTTACTTTTATGTGTAGTTTCTAACGCCTGGCAGGAATCTTACGCACGTTTGTAGAGTAGACAGAGATGTTGATATTTACAGTAACACTCGACGTCATGGTAGAGCTAAACAACGGATCGCCTCAGACCTTCACATCCACTTTCGTCCGACTATAACAATGGCTGGGAGAAACAGGCAGGTTCGCTTCTTACTCCACGATGCTCCGCCCTCTGGGCTTTGTAGAGGACGTCCTTCTTCATGTAGAAGAGAATCCAAGTACTCGAAACATTCCCCATGCTATGGACACTCCCCCAGCGAGGAATTTTCCGCTATGTGTCAGTTGCTGCACGTGCATTCTCCGTCATTATGTCAACATGCCGTAAATTCCACATCGCCTTCTTATAGATTGGTTCAAATGGCTCTAAGCACTATGGGACCTAACTTCTGAGGTCATCAGTCCCCCAGACTTAGAACTACTTAAAGCTGACTAACCTAAGGACATCACACACATCCATGCCCGAGACAGGATTCGAATCCGCGACCGTAGCAGCAGCGCGGTTCCGGACTGAAGCGCCCAGAACCACTCGGCCACAGCAGTCGGCTGTCCGACTGTTCCAAACGCTTTATCTGAGGAATGGGTAGACGTAGAAGTTGAAATTTATGTGACATATTGATGTCTACGATCCCTTGGGGGTATAATAAACGTTAACTTCTAAGTCAATCTAATCAAAAGATACGGCCATTTATTTACATGTTTTGCTACTGGCAAACTCACTCATAAAAACCTATAGGGCACTTCCCGTTGGTCTAGAATCATGCAATTTAGCAATAAGCAATGTTTCACTGCACAAGTAAAGAAAAAAACCCCAAAATTGTGAATTTATGATTATATAACAAGAAAAAAATATTTTTCTTCTATTATCTGACTTCCTCTCAATCGCCGGCCGAAGTGGCCGTGCGGTTAAAGGCGCTGCAGTCTGGAACCGCAAGACCGCTACGGTCGCAGGTTCGAATCCTGCCTCGGGCATGGATGTTTGTGATGTCCTTAGTTAGGTTTAACTAGTTCTAAGTTCTAGGGGACTAATGACCTCAGCAGTTGAGTCCCATAGTGCTCAGAGCCATTTGAACCATTTGAACTTCCTCTCAATCTGTCTGTTTAGCCCCGCCCCCCTCCTTTTTCTTAGGAACAGGTAGACATATCGATTTGAAATTTACGTTCTGAAGTCTATAGTCTTTTGGTAGTTGGAAAATGGTAAGCTTCTAAGTCAATGCAGTCAAAAGATACGGCCATTTATGTCACATACATTGGTACTCTCAAAACCACTCATTTAAACCTATAGCGTACTTCCCCTTGGCGTAGATCCATGAACTTTGGTAACAAGAAACCTTTCACACTAAAAATAGAGGAAAAAAATCAGGAAACTGTTAACCTGTGATTATATCACACGAAAAATGTATTTCTTTTGTACCTATTATCCAACTTCAAAGTTGAAATTAAAACATTCCCAAAAGTTTCGGAATCACTGAGGCCAATATCTCCCCAGTATCAGTGTCGATAAGAGGTAAAAGTCGGAATGTCTGTATACATAATTAAGTTTGTAGAGAACCCTTATATATATGGGTAGTAAAAAGCCTCTGACACAAATCATGGACCACTTCTACTACAGCTTTCAAAAGTTCGTATTTTACTGAAAAAAATGGAAAAATGACACTGCTATTGACAGAAGCAGTCGTTGTTTGTCTCCTGGAACTTCGAACACTGGGCATGCATCCATATGCTATCAAACGGAAATGAACCAACGCGCACTCATGGGTACGAGTCGACCAGAACTGTAGAGCGCGGCGTTTCAGTTTTTCTAGAACTTGATTTCGGCCACCGACTAAGTTTTAAAAATGCAGCGTTTGCGCAGCTCACTGCAGAAATAAATTTACATTCAAATCGAGTTTTAAATCGGCCATTGTTTCATCTGGCTGTGCGGAGGAAACAAATGGTGGTCCGCAGAGGAGCGTGCGTCATTGCGGGTTTATGGCCGGTCAAACACAATGTGGAAACTTTGCCACCCCCTCCCCACTGCACTTTTATAATTTGCCTCCCTGATTCATTGCTGATTTTTATTGCGCGAGTTTTTGTGTCGGGATCCATTAATACTGCCCGCATGGAATTAACTTTAACTCATGCTGCGCATTATGGCTTGTCGCCATTTGGGAAGAAATAAGTAAGACGTTTCGAATGGCGAAATTTATGCTGATCTGTGTGAAACGACGAGGCAGGCTACTAACGTTTGATCTCTTTCTACATCTACATATACATCTGTACTCAGGAAATCACGTTATGGTGTTGCGTGCAGGGTACTTCTAGTCCAAGTTTAATTTCCCCTTCTCCCCCCCCCCCCCCCTCCCGTCTCTTTCACGATTGGCGTCTGCGGATAACCAGTGTCGTGAAGTAGCTGTATTAGCTCGAATCTGCTACTGTCACCCTCTTATTTCTCGCTCTTACTGAAACAGTCAACTTATTTTCCATATTGATTACTTCTGTATCGCTGGAGCTCATTACTCACACTCGACAAGAAGATACTCAGAAAACTGTTTAATACATTGCTACTAAGGCTGAAATTTCCTAAAGCACATATATTAATTGCAATATTACTACTGTATATTATACAAATTATAACGTTGTCTTCATAAGGATGTCTTGTTAGATGTAATAGCGAGCTTGAAGGTCATAACTGTCAGATGAAATAAAAATACATACATCATTTGATATGACGACTAACTATAAATCAAAAGCAAACACAGATACACCTATTTATGAGACATTCCACCACAGTTCTATATATGCAGTGGTAAATTTTTTAAATATGTGATGGTAAACTGTTGTGGTATGTCAAATTAAGTTTTACTGATACTGAACGCATTTTCCAAACAGCTGATAACAATATTCTGAATCGTAGGGAACAAGGGTTGGCGAAAGTCGTTGTAAGATCTCTCCACACCCATTGTGTGATTAAAGTATACCTTGACTATGTATTATACTACTGATTACACGAATTAGAAGAAGGCTGTACTTCGTATCATCACAGTAGCCGCTCCACCCACCACAAAAAAATGGTATGAATACAATTAGGAGCCGCATGAAAAAATAGTGGGCTAATGCTGTCCCAAGATAACTAATTTAATGTTGAGTCTAAACATATAACAATTTTTAAAGTGATCATAATGAGCAAGTGAGAGCTGGCAATAAGGGACCTGCGGAAGACACATACAATATTTACTGAAATACTATAATACTGCCATTCTTTTACAAATCAGTTTACCCATTACATATTAACTGAATGGGGTCGCCCAAGGCTTGTGCCAACATTCAGTCCAGTAAGGCTTAGTCTAAGTACGTTATTTGATGAATTTTAGAGTGGATTACATTCTGCTACCAAGCATTCCCATATGTATCGCCAGAAAAAGATGTCTGAAATATTTTTTTTGTCTTTTGTATTTGTATTCTTGTCTTTGATTGTAACTGAAATGACAGGTAGCATGGAGCTGGGAGTGATAAGGTGCTGAACTCAGTACATCGAGAAAAAAGATATTTTACAACATTTATTCCCTCAGCGGCTTTCAAACAATATTGACAATAATGAACCCCTGAATTCATGAGAAAGATAATATTTCACTTAACACATAATTACTTTGCCTTCTTTCAAAAGAAGCGTTATAAGAGCCACCATAAAGTTATTAACGAATCACACAGAGTAACTCATTAGCTTATTCTTTTAAACATTTAAGGAAAATTTTTATATTTGCATATATGAGACTGAAAGACATACGTTGGTTCTGGTGTGGAACTCATTAACTTAACTAGGCAACATATTACTTTTTCGCATGTTTCTAATTCAACCAAATAATACCGACGCACAGCGGAAAGGTCTTTGTATCCTGCACTTTATTTTAAGTGCGCTGAGCCATGGCGGCTTTAATTTTGTCGGCATGGCAATCCGCTGGCGCCACTAACTACTTGGGTTGCTGGTGTCGATCTGATCATATTTCGCGAGCTAGGGTCTTTCGTCGAGGCGTGTGTTATTGATTTGGCGGGCCCTGTAACAGTCAGTTGGCTGGAGGGCTCGTGACTGGCAAATTGTGGAGTTTGGGGGACTCTGGCTGTCCGGTACGGGCCTCCAGAAGACGCGAGTAGTTAAATCGGTCGCAGGCAAGAGTTACAGCCTCGATTAAGGGGAGATGGAACGTCCTATCCCGACAATGTTTAATTTAGTGACTTGATTTCCCTGTATTTCAGGAACCACCGTAACCATTGACATGAAACTTTTAAAGGATATTTAAACTGTATTTTCTGAGTCTACTGAACAACAATAATTGCATTTCAGCAGCTGCTTTCGGAAATATAATTTATTAATTGCACAGTTAAGATTTTGCGTACTTTTTAGTACGTTATCCTAAATAATTTTAATTATACATAACATTATGTTCTTGTTTTAGTTCAGTAGACTCAGGATATGTATGTTATTACTCCCTGAAAATCTGAATACTCTACTCGAAGTGGTTTCTGAGATTTAGGGAAAAAATTCAACAGAAAATGTAAATTTTCAGGAACGGCTTCTAAAGTTTCAAAAGATTGTAACTCAATTAATATGTGCTTAATTTTTTATTTTTGGTTACTCAGAAGCACCCTGCACCATATTGTATACCATCCTCTCGATATTTTTCCAAGTTTTTTCTTCTTCTCCTTCTTTCTGTACTCCTCAGTGGCCAACTGTGCTGCATACTTTGCTTTATCAATGCGAACCATGCCATCCGTTCAAGTTCTCAGATGCAGTTTGCACCAGGGTTAATTTCCATATGTCGTAGCACTTTCAGCCTACCAATGTTGCCATCATTAAAAGCAATAACAGCCCCCCCCCCCCAGCCCAGAAACTTTAGTAAGCGAGTCCATAGAAGATTATTGAACGACTCATTGGGATTTTGAGTGTGACAATGCAGACAGTTCTCCAGTAATTCAGGGATTTGCCAGGTCTCTGTAAATGGGTTTTATGATACCCATGACTGCTGCTGGGATGGAATGTTTATGGCTGTATGAACTGTTTGAGTACTGGGCATTGCGGTAATTGCACTATGAACCAGGTCCAGGACCCCAAAGGTGGTGTACTGGTTTTTCATCAATTGACAGTCTGTGGAAGAAGGTAGCCCATACTGCCTGCTTCATTTTCAACAAATCCTCAGTATTATTTCTAAAGGTCATCCCATAACATTGCAGTACTTCATCAATCATTTTGTCTGTCAGCCTGCCTCTTATGGTTTTACCATCAGAAAGTTTCTTGTCTCTCAAACTTTGTTTCAACTTCCTCAACCTGGTGCCCATCCTCTTATGGGCATGACCTTTATAATACAGCAATCTACATCCTTCTAGATAAAAAATTACCGATTTTATTAGATCTTGAAGTAATGCAGTAAAAATTTTAACATTTTCAACCAGTGTAGATAATATTTTAATCAATAAAATAAAATACTTCCCATGTGAATTTGTAAGTGATATATATATATATATATATATATATATATATATATATATATATATATATATATATATATAATCATTTTATTCGTTAAAGTGCAAATTTTGTAATGAGATAAAAATCCGAAAATCTGAAAAAAAAATTTCTGTTCTATCTCCCCGTAAGGATTGGTAGCGGCGAGTTGCGGGAAGAGCAGCGGACGTCGCGTGCAACCTGGTCAGCAAGTTCCCGGCCTACTTTGCAAGCTTAAATTTTACCCCACGCCGAAGACTGGCTGTACGGATTGGAGGCAATAACACCACGGCTTGGAATACTGGAAGTCACGGCTCCTTCATGCCTGAGTAGAGTTAACATTTATTTTTTATTTTTTTGGATAGTTGTAAGGCCGTGTATTCGTTTATGTGAATTGGACCTATTATATTAACGCACCTCCGAGAGATTGTGCGTATGATCATCGGTCAGTGTAATTGAGGGTAACGTGTTGTACCGTCCACATTCTGTGCAAGTGCACCAGCATTCTCTTATAAACTGACTTGACGAAATTAAACGTGTAACATAATCTGTGTCTTGGCAAGTCAACCTTTGTAGATGAGTATGCTTTAGTCATTGCACCAGCAGGCGCTGATGTTTCGACTTGTAATTTGCAAGTAATTTTAAGAAGTGTTAAGCTTGTAACTTGAATGAGCAGTTGCTACCGCGATAAGTTAAAACTGTTTACGTCATAGGCATTCTCGTCTGTAGACCTAAGTGCACGCATTACTGTTCCCTTCTGAGGTGTCTGGGCAGGGTAGCTTTGGCAGCGGACGACGTGTTCCTGTTCGCCTGGAATGGCGTAGAGACGTGTTTGCTTTTTGCGGCGGCGGCACTTTGGTCTTCGGACGATGTCTGGGTCGGCCGATAATCTGGTGCCCCTACCAGCCGCATCGCGGTGTCTCAAGTTAAGTAAAGTTGATCATTGAAGCACGCCATGGCCACGTCGATTTATCGGAAATTATTAGTCTATCGTATCTGGTTACTTCAGTAAGCTCACGACGTTTAAAGTGTGTTCTGCAAGCCGAAAGTCCCTCCTCACTATACCTGTCCTTAACTACTCGTGTAAACCTTGCACTCTTCTTCCTATTTCTGGAGCGCGTTAAGTTTTAAGGCCGTTTACCTATCAGTATGAACTGTTGGCTCTTTCCTTATAT
Source organism: Schistocerca piceifrons (assembly GCF_021461385.2). Classification (NCBI taxonomy): domain Eukaryota; kingdom Metazoa; phylum Arthropoda; class Insecta; order Orthoptera; family Acrididae; genus Schistocerca; species Schistocerca piceifrons. Next base: position 294,344,697 of record NC_060142.1, read on the forward strand.
CTACAGTCATTAACTAACTCCAATCATTGTAAAACTTGTGTGCTTATTGCCTGTTGGCTGTGATAGCCGCCAGCTGTATTTCTCAGCTTATCTTGTGTTTTGGGCAATTGTATATTTAGTTAAGGGTCGATGTCAATGTTTCTGCTGGTGTGTACCAGTTGGGTGTTACATTTAAATTGCGCGTCCTCCCAGCTTTTGAATTTGGGCAATTGTATATTTATTTGAGTGTCATTCTCAATGTTTCTGCTGGTGTGTACCAGTTGAGAGTCACATTTAAATTGTATGCCTTGCCCGATTTGCTTGTATTTTGCGGGAAGTTGTATTTTATTGTTTAAGGGATTTAAATTAAGGCTTATACATTGTTAAGGGCTTTCCAGCAGCCACAATCAGTGACTTGTTATCCTTTCTGTATTTTGGATGGGCGATATCCACTTGTGTAACGTGTCACCCATGCTTGGGAATTGTTAGTGGCACTCATTGTGATTCATTTCACTAATGAAGTTCTGTATGCAGAACTTGCTTGCAGCCACGCCCAGTTGCTGCGTCTTCTTACTTGTATTTGGAGACATGTGTAAGTTGTTAAGGTTTGTTACTAATGAATTGAGCCTGCTTAAATGTTTTGAATGATTCTGAGCGTTGTTATGCTTTTAACAAGTTTTTTTAAATTGAATTATAAAGTGTATTCCATGATGAACAAATGGCAAAAAATGTGGATCCATCTCCCACGTGATTTTCCTTAAAATTGTACCAATCCTTGTTGTGAGGTATCATGCCCTTTATGATCAGTAATGTCTACTGTGTACTTGTTCACTGTCTTGCATGAAAATATCAGTTTAGTTGGGTTTTGGGACAAATTTCTCCACTGCTTTGCTGGAGGAGGGCAAGGAGTGTCCATTGGCTTTCGTGGGATAATAGCAGGATGGACGCACCACAGAAAAGTTCGGAACGAACTCTGACACGTTCCTGTATGGCCTATGTGTTCATGGGACGCGTGAGGGTGGAGAAACGAGCTTTCCTGTCGAATTTTTGGACAATCTCTCTAAAGAAGCTGTTACAAGGATGCGGTGGTTTACTCTTTTCTCGAGGCAGTGCTGCCAATGCAGAATTACTAAACACAGCCTTCGAAAATGCCTTCAGAGAAAAAGACGAAGTAAATATTCCAGAATTCGAATCGAGAACAGCTGCCAACATGAGTAACGTAGAAGTAAATATCCTCGGAGTAGTGAAGCAACTTAAATCACTTAATAAAAGCAAGTCTTCCTGTCCAGACTGTGTACCAATTAGGTTCCTTTCGGAGTATGCCGATGCATTAGCTCCATACTTAACAATCATATACAACCGTAGTTCGACGAAAGACTCGCACCCAAAGACTGGAAAGTTGCACAGGTCACACCAATATTCAAGAAATCTAGTAGGAGTAATCCACTAATTTACAGGCCCATACCGTTAACGTCGATACGCAGCAGGATATTGGAACATATAATGTGTTCAAACAGTATGAATTACCTCGAAGAAAACTGTCTATTGACACACAGTCAACATGGGTTTAGAAAACATCGTTCCTGTGAAACACAACTAGCTCTTTATTCACATGAAGTGCTGAGTGCTATTGACATGGGATTTCAGGTCGATTCCGTATTTCTGGATTTCCCGAAGGCTTTTGGCACTGTACCACACAAGCTTGTAGTGAAATTGCTTGCTTATGGAATATCGTCTCAATAATGTGACTGGATTTGTGATTTCCAGTTAGAGAGGTCACAGTTCGTAGTAATTGAGTGGAAGTCATCGAGTAAAACAGAAGTGATTTCTGGCGTTCCCCAAGGTAGTGTTATAGGCCCTTTGCTGTTCCTTATCTATATAGACGATTTGAGAGACAATCTGAGCAGCCGTCTTAGGTCATCAGAAGATCAAAACAAATTGCAAAACGATTTAGAAAAGATATCTGAATGGTGCGAAAATTGTCAGTTGACCCTAAATAACAAAAAGTGTGAGGTCATCCACATGAGTGCTAAAAGGAATTCGTTAAACTTCGGTTACACAATAAATCAGTCTAATCTAAAAGCCATAAATTTAAATAAATACCTAGGTATTACAATCACGAACAACTTAAATTGGAACGAACACATAGAAAACGTTATGGGGAAAGCTAACCAAAGACTGCGTTTTATTGGTAGGACACATAGAAAATGTAACAGATCTACTAAGTGACTGCCCACACTACGCTTGTCCGTCCTCTTTTAGAATACTGCTGCACGGTGTGGGATCCTTACCAGATAGGACTGACGGAGTACATAGAAAAAGTTCAAAGAAGGGCAGCACGTTTTGTATTACCGCGAATTATGAGAGAGAGTGTCACAGAAATATATCTTGAATGAGGAAATGTATCCCATTCTCGAATCACACAGCAGCCGAAAGAGTATACCATATATCGTAATTTCCGACGGATTGTAAACTTTAAAATTTAACCGTCCACACCACCGTATTATTCCTCCGTCAGTTGAGATGTTTTGACTTACATTAAAAGTTTCTTTAAACTTTTTGGAAAAATAATCAATTACGAATTGCACTTTGTAAAGCCGGTCGGCATTATCCGGTTTGCTGTTGTTGGAAAAATGTAAAAATTTATAATATTTCTCTGAATCGGTTGCAGGACATCGTTTTGCGAAATATCGGTGTGTCTATCAACGGATTCGTTGACCAATAATCATCGATCCTTGCTTTTTCACAGTTCCCATAAGGATAGCAAGATGGAACCATTTTCGAAGTTCGGGTCCTATAAGGTCGACAAATTTGGCATTATTTTTATCCAGTTTCCTTCTATTGCAATGTTGACTGTAGTACTCCTTGGTTTCGTTGCTAATATATTCAAATAGATCGTTCCCAATATATAATTCTAAGATATCCTCGACACTGTGTATCTTTGGCAAATACGTCTGGACCCGGAGATCCTTCAAATTTCTTATTGGTTCTTGGTAAATCAAAGTCTGACCACTGTGCACTGGCTTCTTCGTCTGATTCATCCGAATCAATTGACAACCGTAGCGTTCGCCGAATTCTTCTTGGACGTATTTCACTATCTTCCAACGATTCTGCTTCACTTTCATTTTTTTGATTTCCAATGTCTTCTTCCCAATCGGTCAAGTCGTCCGGAACGTCACACAAGAGTTCCGCGTATTTATTGTAAATAATCGTATCGTCTCTTTCGCCTGCTACGATGAAAGGGCACAAGTACTTATAAAAACAAAACAAAAACAAAAAACAAAAAAAAACATGTTGACCTGTGTAACTTATTGCTACCTAAACAAAACACCAACAGAATGCAAAAGATACTAAAGTGGTGTCGCCGGCCACTGAGCGATATTATGCAGACGACACCACTATGGTTTCACCGGACGGCATTGTGTTAAGAACCAGGTCCCGCCTTGTGTAACGTCCAGGGAACCATTATGAATCGCGGTGACTTCAGTGAAATTATTGTCTTTGAATAAAGTGTAATCTCTGTTCGTCGCTTTACGTATTTCTTTCGATTACCTTCTTTACTGTACTGTATCAGTTCTATATCGTCCAATTTTGATCGAGCTATATTCCTTGACAGTGACATATCATGTGAAAGTTACTTCCGTCCTGATCTTTAGCACACTAATATATATGCAGAGCTGCAATTAACATGGCACTTTTGGAGAGTCACACAAAATACAAGGACATGTGTATTGATTAATTCCTGAGTGCTGTTTGTCTCATATGGAAAGGCTGGGAACTTTTGCATTGACAAAATAAATATGGGATGCTTTTTGGTGATACAGTAATACGCACTGGGTTGATTAAAATCAGGGAGTAGCAATCAAGTAGACACGGCTTCGCTATTCAGTGCGTCACACCTTTTCATTCTATTCATGCGGTGCGTGCTTTCAGCTGGAAATGCCAAACACACACGGCTCTTTGACAATCGAGATCGTTAGCCATGCATGAAAGATAGCACTACTGTTATTAGATACGTTGCAAACAGTAACGAACAGGTAAAGGATTTCATTAAATACATGGCCCTGCGTATTTGCCTTGCTGATGCGATACTGAAAATCATTGCCCCTGGCTGTCACCTATTTGATTTTAGCTCCATTTAGGGTATTATGATACAGTCCTCATCCCAACCAAAACACGCAGTGGAAGCTGTGACACATATTACCGTAATGTTTCCAGACATATTACCGATTCTGCAGCGTTTCTGCCCTGAGCGAAACCTCTGATGAGACGGAAAGGGATATTAAGTCCTTTCAAAACTTCCTGAAAGAAAATCCAGTCCGGTATTCGTAACAATTTTACTTTGTTGGTAATAATACTATGCGAATAAGTTACACAGAAATGTTTTAATTCATATCGAGGACCTCGCAATTTCACTCCTGAAGTATTTCCCTTTTCTTTTTATAATTATCCAGTTGCGTAACGACAACAACCTTCAACACATACGTCATTCAACATGCAAGGAATCTTCCAGCCATTTGATCCGTTTCAAACACAAATTTTATCGAAAAGCATACATTTAGTGAGTAAACGGACTTTAAATGATCTTCTCTTTTCTTCCATTTATTCTTCAGTAGAGTCACAGCATCGTTCAGATACTCGTATTTTGCCCTATCTGTATACGTCTGTTCTACGGAATTTTACTACGGAAGTAATTTAAAACTTGAGGGTGGCTAAGCTAGCAGTGGTTCTTCTCAGAAAGTCCACATAAAAAGACCGAGTCCACTTTCAGCATGCCACGTGCGGCATACGGGCTTGGTACTTACATGAGTGTCGGTAGTTACCTTGTTCTATGGTGGAATGGACGTCCGACGTTACTGCAGCATAGGTCTTAGGCGGAGTGGGGTTTGGGCTGGCGGATGTGCAGACGTGGGACTTAATTTAACAATTATTTTATTTAACTTCAACAGAATAGCAACATAATGTCACAAGAGCAATATATTTCTGTATCCCATAAAGATCCTTAAATAGGGGTCCACGCTGTCAGTACGAAATGTTTTCCATTAAAATAAAGAATAAACTCCAACGTTTGTCCTATTACACACAACCAGACAACAAAACCAACAATTTACAACACCTGGCCCCCGGGGATAATCAGCCATTATATCTGAGACCACTTCAGCAGAAAAACATAAGATGGCAAAACAACTTTTAGAATTAACTAGAATCATAATTCACACCTAGGCATTGATCTACTACTACTACCGTCACTTGATAGCTACCACAAGCTACACACAACTCTCTGACAGACTACCTACGCCTGCATGTTAATAAATTCTTATAAAGTAACACAAACAATTCCTTATTCTACGAAATGTAAATTTTTTACTTTAAAATTTTTTAATCCCCAGACCGCTTATAATTTTTCCCTTAACAATTAAAGCAAGGTAAGATAACTTTCTACAACCATCTTCAGATCGCACAAACCGTAAAAAAGCAGTGAATATGCAGAAGAAACTATCATCAGCTGTAGTCATCCACTTATATGAATTCATATTGTTGGCCAATAAGACTATGTCGTTATGTAGTCACAAACATCATTGTAAGCGAGCCAGGTTGTAAATGTTAATCTCGTAAGATGACGGTAATAAGGAATCGATGGGTCAGTTGCATCAGTAAACACTGCATCAAACAATGGGCTTTTGTTGCAACTTTTACTAATGCCACTGCCCTTTCGTCTTCCTTATTACCGTCACCTTGCGAGGTTATGGATTACAGCCAAGCTCGCTCACGATTATTTTTGCAACTACATAAGGTCACGTGTCGTTGGCCCACAATAAAAATATATCTAACTGCATGATAATGATGACAGATTTTACTTCATATTCATCGCTCTTTTACGGTTTGGACGATATGAGGATGGTTGCAGAAAGCAGCCGAAACTAGTTATCGTAGTTTTAGTTGTTTCAGGGAAAAATGTATGCAGTCCAGCTGTTAATAATTTTTTAAATTAAAAATATTATTACATAAATCGCAGTAAGATCGTCGTCTTCTCCTCCCTGACAACGCTAGGATTTACTAATTCATTATCCATATAGTAACAAGATGACTTATCAGCACTCATATTCACAGTGAAGCTGAAACAGGACACTTTAGCATTAGCGCAATTAATCATGCTCACAGTGTGTAATTAACAAGTAGAACTGCTTTCAGTCGAAGTGCACACATACACGCACATGTGTGCCAGCGATAAACAGCCACAACTTGTCACTCGAAACTAGAGATCGCCGTGCAGAATCTTGTGAGTAGCAAATCCACTCAGTGTCCCGCTGCAATACCAGACAGTGCACTTTGTCAACGTAACAACATCAGCGCGAAACCTAAAATAGCTCTCAAGTAGTGCTCCTCTAGACATGCAGAGACGCCTTCCTGGGATCGCTGACCGTGTAGCCGGGAAATGACACCAACCGCTCCATCAGGCTTTTGTGTTCACAAAATGGCCACACCCCACAGCACAGACAATACTGACGATTGGCTGATAGTAGTACAGCATATCAGATTATCGAGGTCTTCTCTCTCAGCTCTCACTACAACGCAACACACCCATGTGGGACGTATACAGAACGACAATGACATCGCCAAAACAATATGCACTCGATGATTGGAACACAATAAAGAGCTTAGCCGATACTGTATCGAACACTCTGCACGAAGAATATAAGCGCCAAAACCTGAATGGAAGGAGGCGTAGACGAGTTCAAACAGTACAACAAACCATATGGGAGGACACAAGCATGACCATAGATTCCGTAATCGAGGAAGGAACCAACGCACTGAGTGAACATGATCCAGAAGGGATCAACACGTAAGGGACCCCCAACAAACAACACCGTATGCCTTAGCACAGCCACAAACGATACAAAAGGCAGTAACAATCATAAAACAAAACACCAACACAAGCAGTGACACCACATACTAAGACTCCAGTAATAAGGCAAATGTCATTTGGGAGGAGAAGGTTCGACGAACTTCTATTCCGAGGCTCCTCCTCTCCAAGCATAAACTGTGTATGGCATATGGTATACTGTAAACCAGCAATAATGTATTATTCGTCTTATTATGTGTAGGTAGAAGTACATTCTCTTCTTTATGTAAAGCTACAACCAATGTATTTTGTAGATCAAATATATTTTTGTATAAACCATGTACAAAACTAAAAATGTAACGTACTAAGTTTTATGAGGAATACTGCATTCAAATAGCAATGAACTACATTCTATTTCCACTAATGATTTTACAACCATAAGTTGTAAAGCTAAAATTTATGTATTTCATGAATCAAATGCTTAATCAGTACATAATCTGTATAGCACTAGATGTGTATGTATCTAAGGGGTCATATAGAATATACCACAACTGCCAACAAATAGACAAACAAACAACTACTGACTATCATGACATAGAACTCCCTAAGTAATATATCAATACATGCAAATACAGCAAACCTACATTAGCACAGGCTATTTCAGATGAGAACAGCTCGAGGTTCTACCGAGACCTTCTCACCTAAAATTCGAGGGTTGGAACTTAAATAGTGGCAACTGTTTATTCACAACCGATACAAAAGAGTTACATGGTTGCAACTGTTACTGTCCTTCAGAGTAGTCACCAGCGTTGGATAGAACCCGTTGTCAGCGATGTGGAAGGCGTAGTATACCGTTAGCAAAGACTGTTCTGCTGGTGCGAATGGAGCGGTCTACTGCCTTCGAATCTCTGGAACAGTTCTGAAGTGCATGCCAAGTAGTGGTTCATTCATCTTCGGAATCAAATCAGATCAACAAGGCCTTAAGTCCGGGGAGTATGGTGGATGGTACAGTAGTTCCCAGTCCCATCGACCGAACAGGGCAGCCACAGCTTTCGCTGTAAGCGCCCGCGCATTGTCGTGGAAAATGATGGGTGGGTTGCGCACAAGGTGTCGTCGCTTCTTTCGCAAAGCTGTTTGCAGGTGGTGCTCAAAAAACGAACAATAATACTGTGCACTGATTGCCTGCCGTGGAGGAACTTAATGCGTTAAGATAACACCATCACAGTCGTACACGAGAGTCACCATACCTTTAGGCCGCTCCATTTGCACCGTCAATAGAATAGGCTCTGCTAACGGTGTACTACGCTTTCCACATCGCTGGGAACGTGTTCTACACAACGCTGGTGACTATTTTGAAGGACAGTGACAGGTGCAAACATGTAACTCTTTTGTATTGGTTGCGAATAAATAGTCGCCACTATTTAAGTGCCAACCCTCTTAGGTACAAATAGGGTATTACCAGCCAACAATCTAGTCAGAGCATTTACACACCTAGTTATAGCATATCACCTTCCTCTACATTATGCGACTTATTTCTACCACACTTACTGAAAAACATTTTTTTGACATTTGCATTATACAAAGTATATTCTCCTCAACTAAGCAGAAACAAATTATACACAACCACTTTGACATTCGTAAAGCATTAAATTCTTTGTAACCTTACAGAAATTTTGATGTATTATATTCTGTATATTGTTTTAAAAAATATTGACAACTGCACACCAATAACACTGTAACAATAAGAAGTCGCTGCTATTACATTTAGTCGCATCTGATCCACCTTACATTTCAAGGCAGAAGGGTACTCTGTACTGTTAATAAAATAACTAAATAAATATCCTGTCTAGAACTCGCCTGTTCTTCTCCATGAGGCAACTGGCCTCTTCAACGCCTTCATATCCAGCCTGCCGTCCTGGAGACTTGTGTCCGGCCGGCCGGGGTACCCGAGCGGTTCAGGGCGCTTCAGTCTGGAACCGCGCGACCGCTACGGTCGCAGGTTCGAATCCTGGCTCGGGCTTCGATGTGTGTGATGTCCTTACGTTAGTTAGGTTTAAGTAGTTCTAAGTTCTAGGGGACTGATGACCTCAGAAGTTAAGTGCCATAGTGCTCAGAGCCATTTGAACCATTTTGACACACCACAAGCTTGTCCACCGTTTCCGCCGCGGCGTTGCCGCTGCCTTCCAGGTGTTGCTGCTGCCATCTCCTGCAGCTGACTGTTACACCGCTGCCCACACTTGAGACCAGCTCTAGAAATAATACCTGTAATACTTGATGTTAGCTAAGTGAAAGAGCGCCCTGTGTCAGGAGTGAATTTATTCGATTTGGTGAACTTTTATAAGCTGGTGTCCTTACTGACTGGACACGTATCTTTGCTTTTGTATAACTGCACGTTTTTACATATATCACAGAAAGAAAACATGGCCAGCATATAGATAAGGGAGGAAATGTTCGTTTTAATAAAGCTAACGTAGGGATTTTATGCGCTTCCATTTTCGTGAACAAACTGTATTGTTTGCACTTTGCGAGCCAAATAAAGCCGACAACTGCCGCTGGAGAGCACTGGCAGCACAAAATCACGTTAACCAGCTCGTCAACGTTAGCTGCCTCGTCTGTGTGTTGCGACTTAAGGGTCTTAAAATAGTAATGACACTAAAAGCGGCGGATGAGCTTTACTGTTTGGGAAGCATAACAACGCAGTAGAACAAGGGATGTACAGTACAGGCTGAAAGCGGGAAGAAAAGCTATTCTGAAAAAGATAAATACTACAATACTCAGTAAAAATGTAAGAGTTAAAACATTTATTTTGAGTATTGCTTACTATGGAAGTAAATTACATTACAAGGGGCAGTGAAATGGAAACGAGAAAGATGCAACATAAGTAAGTAAAATGTTTATTATTTCAACAGTAATCGCCATAACTGTTAATACGTTTCCTATAGTGAGACAAGGCAATCAGTGCTTTCTTAGAAAAATGTTTTCAGTTGCCTAAGGAACCAATATTGAACCAAGGCGTGCATACCTTCGTCTGATGCGAATCGATGGGCACGAATGTCTTTCTTCAGGGCTCCAAAAAAATGAAAATCGCGTGACTGTGTATGATAATAAATTATTTTTAGAAGGACCTATCACTGTGGTCTGAAGATAGATATATTATCTACAATACTTTTATTTGTCTATGGTCGATTATATGATTTGTGAATTATACTGCAGTTTTCTGGAACAATAAAATGGATTACATTAACTCGTATATGTTAGCGATAGTCAACTGAACTTGAAATGAACAACTCGCACAAAATTGATATGACCTCTCCTACTACCGCTCCTAAAACACGTATAAATTTCGTATACTCTTTTAGACTCTAAATAAGGCATGATTCCTAAGTCCCTATCTCTGTCGAATAAATCGAAGTTGATAACAACTTCATCATATGTGACATCAAATCCAATCTAAGACTGACTTCCTAGTCTGCTGAATTTCAGCTTCAGAGCATCGGTACCGTTATGGCATTTTCAATTATTTACGGCCCAACAACACGTCAGAAATTATTTTATAAAACTTTTACTTTTCGAATTAATTAACAATGAGATTAATTGAGCAATTTTATAAGGAGATTTATCACTTTATATGTGTGTCAGTTATCCTTTTTCAAAATAAATATACTTATTATCAGAGCATGTGTATCGGTGCTCAAAGTACAAATGCGTTTCGTTTTCTCTTTACTGGCTCGAACCAATCTTTAAGTGGATCACAGTCTCCCTCACCACTTTGCTCCACTACACTGCAGTACCATCCGTTGCAACTGATGCCGACTATGCATGGATAGCTGTAGGAAAGACTACTTGCTGCCCCTCAACTGTAGCTCTACTCAAATCATCTAAGTATCCTTAAAAGTTCATAACTCATGTTCAAATTTAATATTATTTGTAAAATTCACAAAATGTCCGTCATGTTCTAAAGAGGTCTGTCACAAGTTGAGCCTTTCCGGTGATATCCCCAAATTGTAATAATTATAATCGAAAATGACATGACACACAAATTTTGCTATAAAACAATGCAAGACGGTGAAAAGGTGAAAAGTTACCAAGAGTTACGTCACGGATTCCAAAGTCATATGCCTTTAGCTACATCAGCAAAATGCAGAAGTCATCGCTGCCGTTGTCCTTGTAGGACAATGACAATGTATTTGCCGGTGAAACGCGTCAGTCTATTGCTCGACTGGCATGTCTCGTATTTCATTACGTTTAATTCACTTTATCTCAGTCTGAGTCGTCAGCTACCGAGTAATATTCTGATGATGCATAATAGGAGTGACTACGAGAATTAAGCCGACAATTTCTACTTTAAATTTTTTTCCTAGTCTAAAGATAATTTGCATGTTACATACTTCTGTAGTTGCACATTTTAGCTGGGCCATTACACGCCGAGGGACGAGCAGAAGATTACGGTAGTGACTCGAAGCCCAGTCCAGCTTCCTGGGAAGTCGGCCCGGTTTCCAATGAAGAAAGAACGAGGGTTTGGGGAGACTTCCCACATTCGGTCGCTGATGGTAGGCCACCGTGGCTAGTTATTGTCAAGTCGTGCGCCTGTCGGTCTGCGGGTGCAAAGTTTTTTTACTAGCTGTCCCTGTTTTGTTTTGTTTTGCTTTAGGGCGCAAAAAACTGGGGTCATACGCTCCCAAGTCATAACTATAGAAAACGAACGATGTGTAGAGTGAAAATGTCGACAAGTCTGCAGGTTTTTTTAAATTTTTTTTTAGGTGTCAGTCTTTCGAGTGGTTTCATGCGGCCCGCCATGAATTCTGCAGCTACATCTACATCTACATGGGTATAGGTACACTCCAAATCACACCTATCTCTATGGCAGAGGGTTCATCGAACCTCCTTCATAATAATTCTCTATTATTACACTCCCGAATAGCGCAGGGAAAGAACGAACACCTTAATCTTTCCGTGTGAGCTCTGATTTCCCTTATTTTATGATGATGATCGTTTCTCCTCAAAAAAATATTTTCGTATTTTGAGGAGAAAGTTGGTGATTGAAATTTTCTGAGAAAATCCTGCCGCAACGAGAAACGCAATTGTTTTAATGATGTTCACCGCATATCCTGTATCACGTCCGCGACAGTCACTCCGCTATTTCTCGATAATACAAAACGTGCTGCGTTTCTTAAACTTTCTCGAAGCACTCCGTTAATCCTCCCTGATAAGGATACCAAAAAAAAAAAAAAAAATGGTTCAAATAGCTCTGAGCACTATGGGACTTAACTGCTGTGGTCATCAGTCCCCTATAACTTAGAACTACGTAAAGCTAACTAACCTAAGGACATCACACACATCCATGCCCGAGGCAGGATTCGAACCTGCTAGCGTAGCGGTCGCGCGGTTCCAGACTGCAAAGCCTAGAGCCACTTGGCCACTCCGGCCGGCTAAGGATACCACCCGGCGCAGCAGAACTCCATAAGATGACGGACAAGCGTGGTGTAGGCAGTCTCTTTAGTAGATCTGCTGAATCTTCTAAGTGTTCTGACAATAAATCACTGTCTTTGGTTCGCCTTCCCCTCAACATTTTCTGCATGTTCTTTCGAATTTAAGTTGTCCATAACTATAGTTATGTTATGTTAACCAGGGACCTAGAAACGATGGAGAGGCTCCGTCCCCGCCGCAGCAGCAGTGGTCCACAACCCCACGACGACTATCGCCGTCCACTTCCCCCCTCCGCCGCCCCACGCTGAACCCAGGGTTACTGTGCGGTTCGGCCCCCGGTGGACCCCCCAGGGAACGTCTCACACCAGACGAGTGTAACCCCTATGTTTGCGTGGTAGAGTAATGGTGGTGTACGCGTACGTGGAGAACTTCTTGGCGCAGCAATCGCCGACATAGTGTAGCTGAGGCGGGAATAAGGGGACCCAGCACGCATTTGCCGAGGCAGATGGAAAACCGCTTAAAAACCATCCACATACTGGCCGGCTCACTGGACCTCGACACAAATCTGCCGGGCAGATTCGAGCCGGGGACCGCTCCTTCCCGCCGAGAAAGCCGTGCGTTAGACCGCACGGCCAACCGGGCGGGCAACTATAGTTACTAGGTATTTAGTTTAATTTTCGGCCTTTAGATTTGATCGAGTTATCGTGTAACCGAAGTTTAACGGATTGCTTTTAGTAAGTGATTTACGTTTCTTCACTAATCCGAGGATATCTACTTCTAAGTTACTCATGTTTGCAGGTCTTCTTGATTAGAATTCTGGAATATTTACTTCGTCTACTTTGGTGAAGGAATTTCGGAAGGCTGTGTTTACTAACTCTGCTTTAGCATTACTGTCATCGATAGTATTTCCACTGCTACCACGCAGAGAAGGCATTGACTGTGTCTTGCCGTTAGCACACTTTACATACCACCAGAATCTCTTTGGATATTTTGCAAATTCATCTTGCGACAAAGTCCGCCTAAATTTCGAGCGTCTGTAAAAGATTACTAATCTCGGGGATTCTGCTTTTAAATTTGGCATGCCTTTTTCGTTGTTTCTGCAACAGTCTTCTGGGATCAGCCCTGAGATGTGGTATAAATCTCTCAATTGCTGTCTGTGGCGTTCGCTGTGTTATTCAGTGGTTTGGTATTTAACTAATTTGTAAATGAAAATGATAATCTTATTTTATTACATTGAGTAATTACTACATAATTTTTCTCCCGGCTAAAGATTTGGTCAAGTTGCTCAAGAACTCCAAGTTAACGTCGTGTTAAAGTGTTGTCTGTAAGTTGTGTAAGTGTCACTAAATCACAGTTCATACAACAGATTCTATACAACTATGGATTATGATGGAAACAGTTATCTTCAGCAAAATGATCATTGAAACCACCGAATATCAGGCGCGCACAACACTGACGTATGTTACCTGAAACAATATTCTTCGCAACTCGTGCGTAATTAATTTCGGCTCCATGCATTAGCTAGAAAAGTTTATTATAACGATCGTACTATGAGCACTATTTTTAAAGAACCAATCTGACTCGAATTATTTTCATTCAAATGAGTTCGGGACCACCGGTGCACATTTATTTTTACACATTTGTATTATGTTCGGCATTTATGTCTGCAGAGTTGCGTAATTTGAATTTAGCGCTGAGACAATTGTTAAGATGGTGGCAGACAATTGATAGAGACTTTCTATTGTTAGAGAAAATAAGTATTTTAAATGCTTATTAAACTTTACAGAAACTCTACTTTCGTATTGTGCACTATTTAGACCTCACCAAGCAAACATTTGATTTGTTTCTAAGGAAAACACAGACAAAAACGCGACACAAATCGCTATCATCAATGGCTGCGCTCGTTGCAGCGGAAAGAAATAATTAACACAGATAATGCTTACTGAGAGAGGAATTAAAGTTACAAATAATTATTCACTCATATTTATAATAATAATTAACAAATAATTACAATTTCTTAACAGACCTCAGTTTGATACACGTCCGCAATCTACATAAGCCAACCAACAAAAGATAAAAACAAAGGAGGACAAACGCAGATCATAAAAGGAATTTACAATTATCATTGTCTTTATATGATACACATCGATATGTCCAATTATATCATAGAATATTATATAAATAATTAATATTTATAAGTTTTCACTGTTTTTTCATACGTCGAATAGATAATGTTTATAACTGTTAGAGGCATAATTTCCTCTCCTCGCACTGTAGCCAAAAATTTATCACGTGGATGTTACATGTCGATATTATTTCATTGAATTCAACCTACTTACTCTGTTGATTTGAGAAGGGTGGCAATTGTCCCTCAGTAAGGCGTGAAGCGAATTGTTTTCTGCTTTTCTTTTTGATAGGGATATTTTAATTTATTTTTGATGGATTTGTGAATTACGGTATTCAGTCTAGCTACGACAATCGTTTGCTCACTAATCCTTGTATTCATTTTGATACTCGTTATTATCTCAGGATTGTTTATTGTTAAGAGATCAAGTGTGTTTTCACAAACGTTTACTATTCCGATAGGCTCATGAACTAACTGCATGAAATAATTTTCAGGGAATGCGTTTAGCACAATTTCGGATGATGTTTGATGCAGATTTAAACATGTATTTTCGCCAATATATCGAGGGTGAATTGAAGTTACCACCAACTATAATTGTATGAGACAGGTACGTGTTTGAAATTAAACTCAAGTTTTCTTTGAACCTTTTAGTAATTGTATCATATGACTTGAGAGGTCAGTAAAAGGATCCAATAATCTATTTATTCCGGTTGGGAAGAATAATGACCTCTCTCCACACTAACTCACAGGAACTATCTACTTCAATTTCTCTTCAAGATAAACTACTTCTATCAGCAACTAACACGCCACCGCCAAATGTATAGCCTATCCTTTCTTCATCCTTAGGTCCTTCGCAAAAATTTCGGCTGAAGTTATCTCGGGCTTTAGCCAGCTTTCAGTGCGTATGGTGATTTGAGAGCATCAGTGCTTTCTATTAGAGCTTGGAGCTCTGGTACTTTCCCATCATAGACACGACAGTTTATTATTGTTATACCGATGGTTCGTAGATCTTCTGAGCGATGCTCTTCATCTCATTATTTGCTGGATGTATTCCAATCTCTGTCTTTCTCTACAGTTCCTCTACAGCTCCCTTTAGTACCATGGAAGTTATTCCCTGGTGGCTTAAAGGTATCCTACCATCCAGTCCCTTCTTCTTCTCAGTGTTTTCCATTTATTCCTTTCCTCTCCGATCCTGCAAAGAGCCTCCTCATTCCTTATCTTATCAGCCTCTGCCTAAAGAAATCGAATAATCAGCTGTGGCAAGAACAGCGAGTTGTGCAGAATATTGTCATTTTACAAACTGGGTTATGTGGTCAAAGCACAGTTCTAAACAATGTATTTTTCTCTTATTGGCCGGCTTCTTAGAACTCTATGGAGTGGGAGGTTAGTCGCAGATACAGGTCACTATCGTCTCGTGGGAAGGAACGCAGCCGTGTTCCGTTAGGAAATTCTTTCCTTTCTTTGCAAGGACGATTTGCTGATTTCTCGGCGATACTGCACACAGGGTAAATAGCCTTCCGTCTAGAAACAGTTGGATGAAATGTCAGTGGGTAACTTAAACGAGTATTAGAGAGTAGGCACAGGGATGTCAGTTGCTGAGAATGGCAGGCGCAGGAGAAGAGTCTATTGGCTGTAGTAAGAATTAACTGAACTGTGGCAGACTGACATTTAATTGTTTAAGAACAGTACATATGGGAAGAGAGCCTATTGGATAACGTTATAAAACTTGTCCCTGACGGGGAATTAGTTCGTTAAAAATAATATCACCGGCTACGTTTGGCGGAGTTTTTTTTTCCTTGGTGAAAACAGATTACAAGGAATTTGCAGAGAGTTTCCCACTTTCCAGTATGCAAACTATGACGAGACCTGGTAGCGTGGGCGAGCGAGTAATGAGAGATATTAAATGTTGGTAGCCACACTTATACACGTTGATTAGGTTCGATGTTTTCTGTATTTTGCTAAAGAGATTGAGGGCTCATTCATGACAAAATTAGTTACGTCATTTATATGTGGTATTCATACGACAGTCATGCTCAAAAGTAGCCGAAAGACCCGCCAATTGCATTTCGCCTGATTTGCAAGCAACCCACATAACGCAGCTGTCTAGCAGGTCCTCTAATCGCTCCTCGGTACCGTCGTTTGACTATTGAAAATAGTTCCAACAGGTCACCACTAGAAAACACTGCTCTGTATCGCAATAACTCAAGATGTAGAGTAATACCACGATACTACAAATATCAGGGAACATCTCATCACAGATAAGACTGTCCTTAAGGCTTGTAAGCTCACATTTATTACAATAAATGACATACCTGAAATGTTACCACTCTCATTATTACGTCAGATAGGTAATGCACGTAGTAAGTTCGTCGTATTCATGATATCCTCTTTAAAGTAACATACCTTACTTATTATTTAACACAAAAGACGTAAAAAATGTAAGTTATTTACGAGCAGCTAGTTGAAAATATGTATGAACTTCAAATGACACGACGAACCGTCTCGTTCTGCATATGGATTCAAAGCCAGGTCATACAGACTAAGCAAAGATTTCTTGACTGACGGAAACTAACAGTCATTCCTGACTACTCATACAGAGAGTGATATACCTCGATTTTAGACAGTATCAAGTAGGAAATATCAACTTTAACTTCCTACCCAGCATCTATTATCTTTGTTAACGAACTACGAGAGATGTTAAATATTATTTCTTCACAAGTAATTTACTTGAAATGCCGTGAGGTAAAGCTTTGTGTTGGACAGGGATTAGAAGCCAGAACATGATCGGCTTGTTATCGAAGTACAATCAACTGTGAAATCTCGGATTTTCTCGGCAGTAGCAAGATATTTTAACTGAAATGACGAGGCGAAACATTAATTTTTCCCTTCACAGGACTCCAACCCGGCAACTATCGCTGTTATATTCTACAGGAAACGAACGTTAAATATGGGTTTGTTACACCAACAACGACATGTGAGCATGTCTCAACTAGAAATAATATGACGAAGAGTTCAGTGCTGATTGGGGTTTTGAACTCCACACATATCGTTGTTGACTACACACAAAGAGACGTCAGATACCAAATTGTTCTCCACCAGCGCTTGGAATAACATCATTGAACTTACAGTTATCTCGCAAATAGTTCTGTGTCTCACTGGGAGTCAAAAACGTCAGATACCGTTAGTGTTGACAACGAATGAAAATACATTAAAAATAAAAATTATTATCCACCAGCAGATAGGTGTTCTCACGCTAGAGCTAAATAATACCAGGATTCGAACCCATTCACGCGCAATATGTGGAGACGTTAAGGAATCTGCAGTTTTGAACAAGCAACAAATTGTAGTCGAGCTGTATAGTTATGAAGGGATCAAACTCAATGTTAAGGGTGGCCTGAGTTGCATTCCCAGTTCAGAACCAATTTTATCGACATACAGAAGCTCAAATTAAAAATGGAGTAAGTGTCCTCTGACCATATATACCGTTTGTATCGTCACTAAAAATAAATAACTAGTATAAGAAAGGTTATTGGTGATAGAGTTTCTACATGTCACCACTCCTGACTTTATTGTGGTTCAACCCAACGTCTACTTGGTAGAGAAGGAATATCACAATTAATGTGAATTTCAGGCCACAACGCCATTACACCTTCTTCACTTGGCGTAGCCAGAAGAGAATAGAATCTGTCTCCCCCTATCAAAACCCACGGCAGAAGTTGGAATCGAACCCACTCCATGAATGTATGAACCTTGTAAGTAGGCTGTTTAGGTTTTCTTATTGGTAACGCCACGTAGCGCTCTGTGTGAGAATCACTGGCTGTGCTGTGTGAAGTCTGTGGCTAATTTGCATTGTCGTCTGCCATTGTAGTGTTGGGCAGCGGCAGCTGGATGTGAACAGCGCGTACCGTTGCGCAGTTGGAGGTGAGCCGCCAGCAGTGGTGGATGTGGGGAGAGAGATGGCGGAGTTTTGTAATTTGTCATGAACTGCTATATACACTCCTGGAAATGGAAAAAAGAACACATTGACACCGGTGTGTCAGACCCACCATACTTGCTCCGGACACTGCGAGAGGGCTGTACAAGCAATAATCACACGCACGGCACAGCGGACACACCAGGAATCGCGGTGTTGGCCGTCGAATGGCGCTAGCTGCGCAGCATTTGTGCACCGCCGCCGTCAGTGTCAGCCAGTTTGCCGTGGCATATGGAGCTCCATCGCAGTCTTTAACGCTGGTAGCATGCCGCGACAGCGTGGACGTGAACCGTATGTGCAGTTGACGGACTTTGAGCGAGGGCGTATAGTGGGCATGCGGGAGGCCGGGTGGACGTACCGCCGAATTGCTCAACACGTGGGGCGTGAGGTCTCCACAGTACATCGATGTTGTCGCCAGTGGTCGGCGGAAGGTGCACGTGCCCGTCGACCTGCGACCGGACCGCAGCGACGCACGGATGCACGCCAAGACCGTAGGATCCTACGCAGTGCCGTAGGGGACCGCACCGCCACTTCCCAGCAAATTAGGGACACTGTTGCTCCTGGGGTATCGGCGAGGACCATTCGCAACCGTCTCCATGAAGCTGGGCTACGGTCCCGCACACCGTTAGGCTGTCTTCCGCTCACGCCCCAACATCGTGCAGCCCGCCTCCAGTGGTGTCGCGACAGGCGTGAATGGAGGGACGAATGGAGACGTGTCGTCTTCAGTTATGAGAGTCGCTTCTGCCTTGGTGCCAATGATGGTCGTATGCGTGTTTGGCGCCGTGCAGGTGAGCACCACAATCAGGACTGCATACGACTGAGGCACACAGGGCCAACACCCGGCATCATGGTGTGGGGAGCGATCTCCTACACTGGCCGTACACCACTGGTGATCGTCGAGGGGACACTGAATAGTGCACGGTACATCCAAACCGTCATCGAACCCATCGTTCTACCATTCCTAGACCGGCAAGGGAACTTGCTGTTCCAACAGGACAATGCACGTCCGCATGTATCCCGTGCCACCCAACGTGCTCTAGAAGGTGTAAGTCAACTACCCTGGCCAGCAAGATCTCTGGATCTGTCCCCCATTGAGCATGTTTGGGACTGGATGAAGCGTCGTCTCACGCGGTCTGCACGTCCAGCACGAACGCTGATCCAACTGCGGCGCCAGGTGGAAATGGCATGGCAAGCCGTTCCACAGGACTACATCCAGCATCTCTACGATCGTCTCCATGGGAGAATAGCAGCCTGCATTGCTGCGAAAGGTGGATATACACTGTACTAGTGCCGACATTGTGCATGCTCTGTTGCCTGTGTCTATGTGCCTGTGGTTCTGTCAGTGTGATCATGTGATGTATCTGACCCCAGGAATGTGTCAATAAAGTTTCCCCTTCCTGGGACAATGAATTCACAGTGTTCTTATTTCAATTTCCAGGAGTGTATATTATGACTATTAAGGTAAATACATTGTTTGTTCTCTATTAAAATCTTTCATTTGCTAACTATGCCTATCAGTAGTTAGTGCCTTCAGTAGTTTGAATCTTTTATTTAATTGGCAGTAGTGGCGCCTGCT
Organism: Schistocerca piceifrons; assembly: GCF_021461385.2. NCBI lineage: Eukaryota > Metazoa > Arthropoda > Insecta > Orthoptera > Acrididae > Schistocerca > Schistocerca piceifrons. The sequence continues at coordinate 294,364,621 of NC_060142.1, forward strand.
GTATTGCAGTAGTTCGAGTAACCAAGATTTTTGTGAGGTAAGTGATTTGTGAAACGTATAATTTAATTTTAGTCAGGGCCATTTATTTGTAGGGTTTTTGAAAGTCAGATTGCGTTGCGCTAACAAAATATTGTGTGTCAGTTTAAGCACAGTCATTTGTAATTTTTCTAAGGGGACGTTTCATATGTCGACCCTTAGCCGAGGATATCTCACTGGAATCTTCTGTTTTTTTCTTGTAGTTTGTGTAATTAGTGTAGCTTTTGTTTATTGCTAGCGCGTAATTGTAGAGAGAATCTCCTTTGTAGTTGCAGTCTTTCATTGTGGTACAGTAAAACAGTTGTAGCATGCATGCAGTTTTACACCAAGTATTTCTCAGCAGCGCGTGCAATTAACTAGATATTTTTTCAGTGCTATGTTAATGTGTTCTCCTATTTTTGCTCTTCAAATTGTGCTTTTCTGTGTTATCGTGTGAAATATTGTGGCTATAATGGCGTGTGAAAAACGTAACACTAGGCTCCAAAGTAAACTGAGAAATAATAGTGACGACGAGCGTAGCTTATTAGCGCCGCCGAGTAATGAGTTTACTAATGTTCAAAGTAGTAATTTGGTAACTGCGCATAGGGAAATGGAACGGGCGTCAAATAATGGTGTAGACAGTGAAACAGGTAGTGAACAGGGAAGCATTATCGATCGATCGGTCGGCAACAGCTCGCCTCAGGAATCGGGAATGACAGAACACAATATTGCAAATACTGTAGACTCAGGTTTTGGGTTCTCACCGTTTTCTCAAATGAGTCAAGACACATTTTCCGCTTGTCAAAATGTGAATGTTGCTGGTGCAAATTCACTGCCGAAAAGCACTGAGGAACATGTTTCAGACACCAATGCATTGTTATTACAATTAATACAACAAATGGGACAAACACAGCAAAAGCTTCAAAAGTTAGACACAATGGAACAAAATCAGAGACAAACACAGCAACAGTTAGACGCAATGGAACAAAATCTTCACACCATGCTTGAACAAACACGTGAAGATTTAACTACTGAGTTACATAACATCGAATCGAAATGTCAAAAAGTCTGTAATGACGGAAAAACACAAATTTGAGAGCATTTCCAACCTATTTTCTCGCGTCATGAAAATGCATTACAGAATCATGAAGCAGTCATAAAAGAACTGCAAACTATTGTTCATGAAAATCACAACACCTTGCAAGCTGAAATTGACTCAGTTGCATCTACCGATTCGGTTACGCAACTTGCAAAAACTCAAGAAAACTTAAAGGACACAGTAGATACGATTTCAACACAAATGGACACTCTGAAACTTGGTTCAGAAAAACACACTGAGGAAATAAGTACACTATCGGAGAAAGTAGCCGAACTTTCGGATCAGTTCACTAACTTATCTGCAAAGGTAGATGATGAGCTGAATGACACAAGACCTGTAGCCATCACTGACACAGAAGAGTATGAACAAATTAAGAAATTCAAACAAAATCAGAATCAAATTAATACGCAATACAAAAGAGAAATCCGGGAAGTACAAGATCAGTTGGCACAAGTAATACAAAAATTTCATATTTCAGAGGACACTCGCGCCCCAACACGGGAAGAGGAACTTAGAAATACGGAAAAGCCACAAAATAATAACACAGGGCATTTCGGAAATTATGAAAGAAATTGGCAAGGTGTACCGAATTTTGAGATGGAACCGCCGACACGACGTAACAATGACCGATATGCGACTCGCCGACATGATGACTTTGACTATAAGCTGTTCATTACTACACGTAAATTCAAAACATTTAAGAATTCTGGCAACGACATTCATCCACAAGCGTGGCTCCATCAATTCTCTCATTGTTTTCCTCCCAACTGGTCATTGGAGCACAGGTTAGAATTTATGTGTGGCTACTTGGAGAATGAACCAGCTGTAAGAATGCGATCGGTCATTCACGTTTGCCACAATGAAGGAGATTTTTATCATGCCTTCCTCTCAGCATATTGGTCTCAAGCTACACAAGACCGAGTAAAACATGGCATCATAATGATGAAACATTTCGAACAATCTGAATTTTCCAGTCTTGTGAAATATTTTGAAGACATGTTGCACAAGAATCAGTACCTGACAAACCCATACAGCCCCTCAGAACTCATCCGCATTTGCTTAATCAAATTACCTGAACATTTACGACATATTATTTTAGCAAGACGTTGCAAAGAAGACATTGAGGCTTTTCAGGGACTGTTACAAGAACTGGAAATTGACACTGACAATCGGGGAACGCGGAAACAGGAGCACAACAATTACAGATCACATCCGTAACAATTCTGCGATGACAGAAATAATATACGACAAGGCTATTCTTTCAACGTAAATCGTGACCGAAACAGACACCACCCGTATGACAACCGTTGGCAGAGTAGTAACAATTACAGGGAAAGATCACCTCTCCGCGGTAATGACTATCACAGAGACAATCAGAGAAACAGACAATATGGGAACCAAAATAATTATTATCAAGGGAGACAGAATAACTTTAGACGCAACGGTCCAGCGCGCAGTTACGATTCAGGGAGAAATTCTCCACCACGTGACCAACAAGAAAGAAACTATGGCATCTACCGACATGACGACAGACGATATGATCGTAACGACAGACCTGAATTGCATCAGAACTGGCGGGATTCAAACAGAGCAGGGCCCTCTCAAGGAGGTGAATTTGTAGAAGTTAGGTCTCCAAATCCCAATAACGACGCGCGCCAACAAAGAGACAATAGGCAATGACTCATACCGCTGGCAGCCACGAAACGTACATATGAAACTGACGACGCAGCTGCCGTAGCTAGTAATTACGTAAAAATGGAAGACATTAGGGACATCTTACTCCAGGAACACGACATAAAACATAACAACATTGCATATCCTGTGATTCACATTACAGTAAATGATGTAAAATTTACGGCAGTACTTGACTCTGGCAGTCCCATTTCAGTAATTAGGGAAACAGCCTTTAGCAAATGCAACAAATCGAACGATTGTCCCACACTTCCGTTACGTAAGATTAAATTACAAGGTGCAATCTTTGGAAAAAGTGTAGATGTACGCCAACAAACCAACTTAGAATTCCTTTGTCAAAGCCACAGCTTCTCTATGAGCTTTCTTATTGTTCCATTATTGTCGACGGAAATTATATTGGGAGTAGACATTTTGAATGAATACAAAGCAATCTTAAACTTTCACGATGCTGAAATAAGTTTAGAAAAAGAAGGTAAGTCAGTAGCTTTGAAATTTGAAGATTGGCTCTCAAACCATGACGAAGAAATTAATCGGCTTTACCTTCTGGTAGACAACAGTTCGGAATTTTCTACGGAACTAGACTCTAACAATCACTCTGCAAGTACTGACAGGGATGATATCGACGGCATATTTGAAATTAATGAGTTAATTCAGAATAAAATTCAAATAATTGAGAATTGTAATGACACTGATAGGCAGGACCTTTTTGAGATTTTACAAGCACATTCTACAGTTTTTACTCACAAAACAGGAACAATGAAGGGATTTCAATGCCAATTTCGTGTTCGTGAGCATACTAAATTTTGAGTTAGACCATACGTAATTCCAGCACATTATAGGGACCGTGTTAGAACAGAAATACAATCTATGCTTGACGAGGGCATTATTGAGCCTGCAATAAGCTCATACAACAATCCATTACATGTTGTTGAGACGAAAAACGGATCGATCAGGCTTGTCTTAGATTCGAGACAAATCAATACTATCATTATTCCTGAAACAGACAGGTCGCAGACGATGGAAGAACTTCTTCAAAATTTTAATGGTGTAAAAGTGTTGTCTTCCATTGATCTCAGATCCAGCTTTTATCAGATCGAACTTCATCCAGAATGTAGAAAATACACAGCTTTTCTTTGTTTCGGCGTTTGTTATCAGTTTCGGAAACTTCCTTTTGGTTTGAACATTTCTTCGGCAGCATTCATTCTTCCATATTACCTGAGTTCTTAAAACGTCACATCACCTTATATGTAGACGATATTCTGATAGCAGAAGCCTCATGGGAACAACATAATCGCATCCTCAACAGTTTGTTACGTATTTTTGCAGAATCTGGAATTACAGTTAACTTGGAAATGTCTGAATTCGGTAGGTCAAAGGTGAGGTTTTTGGGACATATTATTTCTTCTGAAGGCATTCAGCCGGATCCTGAAAAGTTAGAAGCAATCAGAGCCATTCCAGTTCCATCCACAAAAAGACAAGTCCGCAGTTTTCTAGGTTTCGTAAATTTTTACCGTCGTTTTCTGAATATGCAGATTCTTGTTACACCAAAACTTTGTTCTCTCACTGGAAAAAATACTATTTGGAACTGGGACGAACAAGCACAGTTGGAATTCAATTCTTTGAAAGAAGCGTTACTTCACGCGCCAATACTAGCTCATCCAGATCTGTCACAAGATTTCTGCCTTAGCACGGATTCTTCTAAAGTCGGTCTTGGTGCCTATTTATTTCAAGAAGCCATAGAAAATGACATTACTGTTCAGAAAACCATTGCTTTTGCTAGCCGAGTGCTAACAAAATCTGAAAAAAATTATTCCGTTACTGAATTAGAAGCTTTAGCTATCGTTTGGGCATTTAACAAATTCCGTTTCTTTCTTTCTGGTAAGCACGTAAAAGTATACAGTGATCATCGTGCATTACAATTTCATATGTCTTCAAAATTAAATCATGACAGGTTAAAACGTTGGGCATTGTTTCTGCAAGAATTCCACTTCACAATAGTTTACATTCCCGGCAAGGAGAACATTGTTGCGGACGCACTGTCACGCGCACCAGCTGGGCTTGAGAAAAGTAACACAGAAGGCAACCTCGAGAAAAATTTCAGTATTCTTTACATTCAGAAAGTCGCCTTTGAAAACTTCATCACCACATCTTTAAAGGACATTGCTCATGAACAAGATAAAGATCCGATTTGGAAAGACATCAAGAGCAAATGGTATGAAAAGACACACACATAGATTCGGCATTATTACCTGGTTAGAAACAACATACTCTTCAAACGCTGCACTGTTGATGACAAGCTATGGGTACTTTGCATTCCAGACGATTTTGTTAATAAGCTCATTTGGTACATTCATTTCAGCTACGCACATTTTGGTCCACGAAAATGTTATCATATTCTTCGAATGACTTGTTATTTTAACAATATGGAAAAGAGAATTCGAAGAGTCTTGTCTATTTGTAAACTTTGTCAAAAGGCGAAACCATCTACTGTCTCACATCGTGCTCCGTTGTTTCCTATTATTCCTTCTAAATTAAAAGAATTTGCTGCTGTTGATCTCTTGGGACCGCTTGTCAGAACATCTAATGGATTTTCGTACGTTCTAGTCGCTGTTGAACTTACTTCAAAATTTGTTTCTTTCACTCCGTTACGTAAAGCCACTGGATGGTCTGTATCCAACGCCTTTGTTAAAAATTTCTTACGTGACGTTGGACACGTTAGTAAAGTCATTTCAGATAACGGTCCACAATTCAGATCTGCTGTTTGGTCACGCATGCTTCGCAACCATAAAATCAAACCTGTTTTTATTTCATTGTACTCACCACATTGTAACCCCTCCGAACGGATTATGGAAGAAATCAATAAGCTTTGCAGACTTTATTGTCACAGAAAGCATCAGCATTGGGACAGATATTTACACTTATTTCAAAACGTGCTGAATGAAATGCCTCATGATTCCACTGCTTTACCACCTACTCTTGTACTAAAGAATGAAGAACCACCGAACAGAATCAGAGAGCTTGTACCTTTCCCGAATACACGTAAACTTCGACATAAAGACATAATTGATTTGGCTCTTAAAAATATAAAATCTGCAGCAGACAAAAGGAGAAAACTACACGGTAAAGGAAATGCAAAGAAATTATATATTGGTCAGAAAGTTCTCATTAAAGCTCATTGATTGTCACATAAGAAGAAACACTTGAGTCACAAATTCTTTCTAGTTTACAATGGACCTTACAGAATCCGACGTATACCACATGATAATTGCGTTGAAGTTGAAATTCTGCGTACTAGGAAGAGTAAAGGTTTACACCACATTTCACATGTAAAACCATGTATTGAAAGATAATCTGCTTTTTAACTTTGTCTTTGCCATATAACTTTTCACTTTACATTGCTAGTAGGCTTTGTCAGACTTAGAATCTGTTAATATGCAACAATGTTTGAAGTTAAATATCCAGTCAAGAACCAAGAGAACTTATTTAAACAGAAATTACGAATGGATTGTTATTGTGAATAGACGACACAGTGTTATTGTGTGTTTACATTCTTGCTTGTTAGTTGCATGATTACGTAACGACTATAAGGCTCACATACTTAGAACATTTACCAGTACTGCTAATGAGATTTTAATGCAACATTTTGGTTTACTTGAAAATAAATTCTGGATTTAAAGTACTTTCTGTGGAATTAATGATGATGTAGCATTTGGTTTCTTTGACAGATACACGATTATATCACGACGCTACTAATGAGTGACAATTTACAATGTTGTTTTTGCGGTGTATCTGTTTTATATCCGCACAGTTTTTCTGAATTCTTCTGGAAAGCAAAACATGTTTTAGTAGTAAGCTACAATGTGAGGGCCTTTTTCGTAGCGCAACAATACTTTACAGTATAGTACTTTCTTGATCACAGTAATGTACATAATAACTACGATATCTATACACAAAGCATTTCACTTTTGTTTATGAATGGGTAAGTACATTGACTTCTGCAGAACTTAGCTTTCGGAGGACGATAATTACGACACTTCCACAGAATTATCTTACAGCAAGACGCACATTTAGCGCTACAGGACACGCATTTGAGTGATTAATTTTGTACTTAAAACATTTATTTTTAAAGATATTTGAAGTACAATGATATGAAGTTTTTCCGTGATACATTTCATTCCATTGCTGTAATCTGTAACACCTGAGGGTATAATTACATTGATCCTGAGGGGGGTACACACCTACTTTGTGTACCATGTGTTTGGCAAGCACAAGGAGCCCTAGCTAATATGGTATTTGCTTATACAACTTTACAGATCGGTACCATATTTCTCTAACACAGAATTACACAGCTATCTGATCATTTAACAGAGAAAGAAACTTTTTTTACTACATCAGTGACAGATGTTTACGTAATTACACAGTTGGATAACTTCACACTTTCGAAACTGTATTTTGTCTGTACTTTGTAAACTGTTCATATTTTTTCGGAACCATTGTGATACTATGAGAGCTTTGAATGATGTATTTGGTATGGGATCATGATTTTTAAAGTATGTTTGAGGTAAATGACACTACTGAAATGAGCAGAGGTTTTTTACTTAGGTTTTGACTTTATTGCAGAGAGCTACGACGATTTTGAGATTTGGCTGAGTTTTTATGATGTTGTTATTATGATGACAGTGTGTATTATGCTGTTGAGGTATGTTTATGATCAATAAGCTGATGCTATATGAGGAATTTGATTATGATATGTATTTATTATGATGAAATATTGAAGAAGTGTCGATGAATATATATATGTGTAATAAGGTAATGAATAATGAGTAGAGGTTAGGGACTCTGACTTATGAAAAAGGATGTTGGAAACCAAGAATCGTACTTTAAGAGTTATGAAATGTGTGTAAATGCGTGAATGTATCACAATGCCGACGAAAACTTTTTGAACACTGTTATATTCATAGGATTTTGTTTCTACACATTTGCAACGCTAATTCTCGACCTGTGAAATATTTTTATATGAGACTGTCACTGTAGCGGAAACTGGTGTCGTAAATATTTCGGTAAGAAAGTTAAGTGACCACCTGCACGTAATGCGTCGTGGGCACCCAGCTGGGCGACAGTCGCCTGAAAAAAAAAGCCATTAGCGTGTGCCTTTCAGAGGTACAGGTGGAGAAAAAAAAAGGGAGGCCATTATCCTCGCTATTGACATTCTTTTGTAGAAAGCATCGCAAATACGACACGCTCATAACTTGGAAACATTCTTACATCTGCACACCTGATTAGGACAAGTGTCTATCTACGAGAATTGAGAGAATTTCTACTAACTTATGAAATGCCTCATGACTACTGAATGATTATTTTATGCTTTACTTTGTACATAGTTGCTTATTTCATTTGATATCTGGTTTCCAGCTGTCTTGCAGCATTGGTTTCATAAAATAAAATTAAATGCATTTGCTAATGTGAACACTTTCTGTCAACAGATCTATTAAATAATTATTTTATGACCCACATTCTTCGAAAAAGGACCTCTTGGAATGGAAAGAACAATAAGAAGGGACTAATAACAGTAACTGCATATATCATTTTCTTTTCAAGTACTTGGTAATTTCTTTTGTAGAAATAGTTGTGGTGCACCACCTTTAATTACGTAGACATTACGATGTGAATATACATTTCCCTTGTCTGCATTGTTGTCTTTACTGTAATATTTTCTTGTCATGTTTAGATATAATTTATTGCTATTGCTTCTGCTGTTTGCCAGACATAATGTTACTGAATTTGACTTTGTATTACGCTGTTAAGCCCATTTTACTACGCATTTATTTTTCTTGTTTGCTGCGCATTGCCTCATATTAGTTGTAATGTTGAATTGCTTGGTAATTTAGATTTACTGTAGCTTGCTTTGCAAATTTCCATTTTTTTTTCATTGCTGTTTGCGTTAATTGTTTTGTGCTGCTGCATTGCCTCGTCCCTTAATTTAGCATCTGAGCTCAGTAGATTTAAGTTAGCTTAAGAGGGGTAGATTATATAAGAAACTGACTATGGAGAATAGGTAAAGAATGCGTTGCGAAGTTATATGAAAAAGATTTGGGCCAAAATGAGTATTGTACACTGAGAAATAATCATATTGAAAGAAATATGAATAGAATACAGAAAGCAGGTATAGATAGGACTTTTTGGGAATAATGATGAATGAAAGGAGATCTCCAAGAAGTAAAGGAAGTTTTGTTTGCAAAATACTGCAGTAAAACAAACCCTGTCCTTTCCTTTTGTATTATTCCGCTATATGTGTGTGTACTCTTGTGTATTTGTGTTTTTCCTGTCTTCATGTGTTTAGCTGATGAGAGCTATGTTGTAGAAGTTTTCTAATACTATGTTATTTACTTTGTAAAGATGTTGAGACATTATTTATTCTGTTTTGTTGCTCATATGTGAAGGTGATGTTTCAAAAGTTATTCTGATCTTTATGTATGTACTTATGTCATTATTTTTGTAACACTGATTTCTATTCTTTTGTAAAGCCTGTGTTACTACAAATGTTATCTGTACTATTATGTTCTTTAATGATGTATTTTGTAATTGTATTTTCATGTTGTAAATTTATAATTGTATAGACACCAGTTCTTCACATTAAGTTACATTTCACTGCACACGTTTCTGTTGGTCGTAGTATATGGACAATATGTGAGAAGTAGGGACTGTTAGTGTTTGCACATGTGTTAATAATTCAGCAAGGGACTGGATAACAGCATTGCTGGTTCTAAGAACGATTTCAAAAACTTTGTGAGTGCACAAGTGGTGGTTTATGGACTTGCTATATTGTCCACAAGACTCTTCGATGGTGATTGTGCATCTGCACAGTTGCAACAGATGGCTGCTGGCCGGCTCTACATGGACTACAGTGGGTCTGCATCTTTGATGACCCACCAATACCATTATTTCTACAAGGACTACAATGGGTCTACAACCTTGCTGACTCACCAATACCATTATTTCTACAAGGACTGCAGTGGGTCTGCACCTCTGGTGGCCCACCAATACCGTAATCTCTACCAGGACTACAATGGGTATGCTCTGTGACGACTTACCTACCAATATTCTTCAAAACTTCGACTGACTCTGTGGTGGGTTTGCTCTGTTGTGGACCATTACCAGTCTGCATGTCAAGAGTCAGCACTGTCTTTCCGTTGGAAGGACAACACTACTTCTTCAAGACTGCACGGAAATCCACTACTTCTGTGTGCAATTTCTTTTACTAATGAGACTTTGTGAAAAAAACTGTAATTACTATTATGATGAATGATCAGGACTGTCTTTATGGACTGTGACAAAATTTTAGCTTTTGACCAACATTGTATCAATAAATGTGTGCATTTGATTTCTTTGTTATAGTAATTATGAAAAATTTTTTCAAATCATTAGTGGCAACTGCCCAAAACAATTTGTAAAATTTTTGGTGGGGAGCATGGGGGCTATGTAAGTAGGCTGTTTAGGTTTTCTTATTGGTAACGCCACGTAGCGCTCTGTGTGAGAATCACTGGCTGTGATGTGTCAAGTATGTGGCTAGTTTGCATTGTTGTCTGCCATTGTAGTGTTGGGCAGCGGCAGCTGGATGTGAACAGCGCGTACCGTTGCGCAGATGGAGGTGAGCCGCCAGCAGTGGTGGATGTGGGGAGAGAGATGGCGGAGTTTTGTAATTTGTCATGAACTGCTATATATATTATGATTAGTAAGGTAAATACATTGTTTGTTCTCTATTAAAATCTTTCATTTGCTAACTATGCCTATCAGTAGTTAGTGCCTTCAGTAGTTTGAATCTTTTATTTAATTGGCAGTAGTGGCGCCTGCTGTATTGCAGTAGTTCGAGTAACCAAGATTTTTGTGAGGTAAGTGATTTGTGAAACGTATAGTTTAATTTTAGTCAGGGCCATTCATTTGTAGGGTTTTTTAAAGTCAGATTGCGTTGCGCTAACAAAATATTGTGTGTCAGTTTAAGCACAGTCATTTGTAATTTTTCTAAGGGGACGTTTCAACCTATCACCAATCCAACAGACCACGAAATCCTCTTCTCTGTGACTCATTTTTCTATCGTAACGCCGTTGCGCCACACTAGATGAGAATTCTGACACACAGGCCCCCTGTAGTGGTTTGCAGCGTGTTCAGTACATTCATTTATTTTGTTGACCAAATCGACATGAACTAGCTGCCTCGGCGACCCATTGCATACATTCGATTCCATTTTGTAATCAGTGAAATAAAATCACGTAACTGCCACCTACAAAGAACTGCCAACTGTGTAGGATGCAGAAATTTAAATAGGAAGTGTTCCTTTCCACTTGAACTACTCCAGTGCCCTATCTGTTTGTTGGAAACGTTGTGCAGTGCAAAAGAAAAGCTGTAACTGTCTGTCTCTCAGAAGTCTAGATCGGCCCATATGCATTATATCACAGCACTGTGGAATGCGGAAGTTCAGGAGGAATTGTAGTTTACTTTTGAAGCTGCTGTTGCTACGTGTCAGCTAGTAGTGTCACGGTAAGTGACATGCACCTTATATAAGACGTTGCAATTTCGAATACATTCACTGCTACATTTTTTAAAACGCAATTCTGCTGTCTGCTGAAGTTACCAATCCATTGGGACTTTGAACATAACTCCCTTCACTTCTCAACTCAAAATATTCACACGTGGAAAAAGTGCAAACTTCTGCGACATTTTGTTCTTTTCAAGTTTAATGGACGCCCAGGCAGCAGATGCATCTCGAAACTTTTGTACTATGTATGGGGACAGCGCATCGTACCAAAATTCGTCAGAAAAGTATTTTCTACATTAAATGTCTGTGGTAGCGGCATTTTATTCTTCTTCAAATCTTGTTTGACCGCTTTACCTCAGAACAAGTTTTCTATATGCATGTAATTAATAAACTGCATGTGCATTGTCAGGCTGTTATAGATAACATCAGAGAATTCGCAAATATCGTTGATGATTAATTTCTCTATCGTGTTAACTATTGTTTTAACAACACTAAAAGAAACTTTACGAAGATTGTGCACTGTATTATAAGAAATGAAATAGAACAACCCACCATAACCTTACGACGAAAGTCTGTTTTAATAAAACTGAATACCTGTACAAGAGCGTGCCTCTATTGACACGAATTAGTAAAATACTACTCACTTAGGTTTCGATTGGATCTGTGTTTAATTGGTATGCTGTATCATACTCAAGAGCTATGCAAATGTGGCATTTCATAAATAAAGTTATGTATTCCTAGAAACCCAAAATTGGCTTGTTGGCAGTGGAAAGAGGCGTTACCTGTCGTGCAGCATTGTAAATTTTTCACCATTGCACTATGAGCCGAAGGTATTTTTTTGCGATTTGCTTATCGATGTCTGATCTGACTGCAGGTAGCTCTTCCAAAGACGGGATGAAAACATTGTAGTCAGTGAGACTGGAACTGCGAACCATAACAGACGCTGTGAGCGTGGGGTTGATGTGTGATCTGCTATTCTGTTATTCTGCGCAATGGATTAATCTGAGATGTACCCTTTACCCTGTGGCTCCTGCAAGATGCAATTTCCACCCCCACACTACTACAGAAGTCAGACAGGTGCTCCTAACGTTCTAAAGAGAAATGCCTGAAAAACTTTTAGCAATAAATATCTTATGGAGTTATCCGCTGTAAGGAAATGACACAAAAACTCACAAAATTTCTTACGAAACTAGTGGGATACTTGGGTACTGCTAGTTAGTGTAAGAAAAACATGAAACTAACGAAAATTATTATTTATTTTGCAAAAATTCTGAGAAATCACAATGGCACTTTTAGTTATGAATTGAACAAGTTATATCCTGGTTCTTTTCCGAATGTGAAGTTACCTCTCAAGGATAGGATTCGCTAATGAAATTTCTATACAAAGTCTAAGATTGTTATTGACTTGGCAGAATGGCTGAGAGGCGCGCCTACTCAATTTGAATACCTATCCTTTAGAATGTTGCTAGGTACGGTCGAGGCTGTCGCGTGTGAAATGCAGTGAAGTGTACTGTTGTGGAGGAAATATGGGGCTCGCAATAGCTGTAGTGCACAATACCGTAAGCTGCGATGACTGCTGTCTGCGCCGCTCACTGCTGACAAACAAGATAACTCTCGTTCTATCTGGATTGACCTTCGCCAATCAAACTCTCCCTACGCCTTCTACATCTACATCTACATCTACATCCATACTCCGCAAGCCACCTGACGGTGTGTGGCGGAGGGTACCCTTAGTACCTCTATCGATTCTCCCTTCTATTCCAGTCTCGTATTGTTCGTGGAAAGAAGGATTGTCGGTATGCTTCTGTGTGGTCTCCAATCTCTTTGATTTTATCCTCGTGGTCTCTTCGCGAGATATACGTAGGAGGGAGCAATATACTGCTTGACTCTTCGGTGAAGAGAAACTTTAACAAAAGCCCGTACCGAGCTACTGAGCGTCTCTCCTGCAGAGTCTTCCACTGGAGTTTATCTATCATCTCCGTAACCCTTTCGCGATTACGAAATGATCCTGTAACGAAGCGCGCTGCTCTCCGTTGGATCTTCTCTATCTCTTCTGTCAACCCTATCTGGTACGGATCCCATACTGCTGAGCAGTATTCAAGCAGTGGGCGAACAAGCGTACTGTAACCTACTTCCTGTGTTTTCGGATTGCATTTCCTTAGGATTCTTCCAACGAATCTCAGTCTGGCATCTGCTTTACCGACGACCAACTTTATATGAACATTCCGTTTTAAATCACTCCTAATGCATACTCCCAGATAATTTATGGAATTAACTGCTTCCAGTTGCTGACCTGCTATTTTGTAGCTAAATGATAAAGGATCTATCTTTCTATGTATTCGCAGCACATTACACTTGTCTACATTGAGATTCAATTGCCATTCCATGCACCATGCGTCAATTCGCTGCAGATCCTCCTGCATTTCAGTACAATTTTCCATTTTTACAACCTCTCGATACACCACAGCATCATCTGCAAAAAGCCTCAGTGAACTTCCGATTTCATCCACCAGGTCATTTATGTATATTGTGAATAGCAACGGTCTTATGACACTCCCTGCGGCACACCTGAAATCACTCTTACTTCGGAAGACTTCTCTCCATTGAGAATGACATGCTGCGTTCTGTTATCTAGGAACTCCTCAATCCAATCACACAATTGGTCTGATAGCCCATATGCTCTTACTTTGTTCATTAAACGACTGTGGGGAACTGTATCGAACGCCTTGCGGAAGTCAAGAAACACGATATCTACCTGTGAACCCGTGTCTATGGCCCTCTGAGTCTCGTGGATGAATAGCGCGAGCTGGGTTTCACACGACCGTCTTTTTCGAAACCCATGCTGATTCCTACAGAGTAGATTTCTAGCCTCCAGAAAAGTGATTCTACTCGGACATAATACGTGTTCCAAAATTCTACAACTGATCGACTTTAGAGATATAGGTCTACAGTTCTGCACATCTGTTCGACGTCCCTTCTTGAAAACGGGGATGACCTGTGCCCTTTTCCAATCCTTTGGAACGCTACGCTCTTCTAGAGACCTACGGTACACCGCTGCAAGAAGGGGGGCAAGTTCCTTCGCGTACTCTGTGTAAGAACTGGTATCCCATCAGGAACAGCGGCCTTTCATCTTTTGAGCGATTTTAATTGTTTCTCTATCCCTCTGTCGTCTATTTCGATATCTAGCATTTTGTCATCTGTGCGACAATCTAGAGAAGGAACTACAGTGCAGTCTTCCTCTGTGAAACAGCTTTGGAAGAAGACATTTAGTATTTCGGCCTTTAGTCTGTCATCCTCTGTTTCAGTACCATTTTGATCACAGAGTGTCTGGACATTTTGTTTTGATCCACCTACCGCTTTGACACAATCTAACATTCTGCGTGGTTTCTGTTTGTTCTATATCGTGTCTCCCTACCACTTTCGCGCGACGGCGCTCTGAGCGTGTTTTTTAGGGAATTGACTAGTTTGAACCTGGGACCTGTTGCTGATAAGGAGACGCCAGACCACACATGACATGTAGGATTAATAAGAGTTCAGTGAGACTAGCGATGATTTAACCAAATACTTAATGATTTCAGCGTCAGCTCCACTGCACGCCCTGTAAAAGAATCTTAATACTAACTAAATTTAGTGGAAGGGGTTCAAGGCTTTCCTATTTTTAGTTAGCTGGTAAAATAACGTCGAAAAAGCAGCTAAGTTTACCATTGGAAATTTTATTCTATTCACAAAACATCGTTTATAAATTGCACGATTGATAAAAGGAAATGTTTTAATACAGGATGGTAAAAACCAATTATCTTCAACAAAAATGTGAACGAATATTCCCTGAATGGGTTCCCAAGTTCCAAAATGGATCGAAGGATGACCTATGCCATATCACATCTATAAATCTATAATCTATGTTTAAATTAAGTTTCACAAAAGAGAAAACTATCAAAATGGTCTACAGTGACCCTCAATTATCTTTAATTACTTATCTAACTTGTCGTAAATTACAGTGGCTGATGTGGCTTCTCAATAACTATATAACAGAAAAATCATCGCGTTTCAGATTTTTACTTCAAGTGGCAAATGTGAACACCACGAGCTTTAATTGACGATCGACACTAGTATTACGCAAAAAGGGAGTGTAACAGATGAGACTTCTGCAGTTCTGAGTGAAGCTTTATGCGCTGTTATGCAGCATCGCATGCGTTCATTGCCTTGTCGGTGTTCGTCAGGGGGCAGCGGGCAGCACAGCTCCGCTCACCTCGCTGTCTCGGAAGCAACTCCCTCCTAGCTTCTCCTTACTACAATTTACCGAAGTTGGTTTAAAAAAACTATCTGGCTGTGTTTTTTCATCTGACGAATCAGGGTCTCAATGTTAACCTTAAGCTCCGCCTACAAAAATTCTGTCTATCCAATGAGAAACGTTATACTTTTCGTGGTGGGGCAATGTTTTTAAAGTTTGCAACGTAACAGAGACGTGAAAAAGTCTCATGCTAAAACTTGCAGCTGGTGTGGTCCTTTTAATGTTATCGTAAGATCTATACTGTTCTTCTGGAGGGCTCTATCTTTTAACATGGGCTGGGGGGTGGTCCTGACATAACAGAGACGCGAAAAAGTCTCACGCTAAAACATGCGGCTGGGGTGGCCCTTTTTGTGTTATCGTAAGATCTATACTGTTCTTCTGGAGGGCTCTAGCTTTTAACATGGGCCGGGGGGGTGGTCCTGACGTAACAGAGACGCGAAAAAGTCTCACGCTAAAACTTGCAGCTGGGGTGGTCCTAGTGGTTAGCTGGCGACGTGGGTGTCCAGTCCGTCCCTTATTGTAGGGCCTTCTAGCTTAACAAGGTTCTGCTCTCGGCTTCTGTTCCCGTTTCTCCCCTCGGAACTGCGTCTGTCTCATGGTGGGAAGGTATGACATGCATTTAGGCATTCTTGTGTTAGTCTGTGGTATTCCATTTGCTCACTCGTTACTCGTATTACTTTGGTTAATTTAATGTCACGATTTATTCGGAGCTATGTGACATAGTACTGGATTTGCTTATCATGTCAGGGTTTTCATGGAAGCTGTTGGATTTGACTGACACCTTACAATAAGACCAAAATTTCTTAGGATTTTCTGCCAAGTCAGTACCTAGAACTTTACTTTCGAATTCATTGAACGCCTCTCACATAGCCCTCCTCACACTACATTTCGCTTCGCGTAATTTTTGTTTGTCTGCAAGGTTTTGGCTATGTTTATGTTTGCTGTGAAGTTCCCTTTGCTTCTGCAGCAGTTTTCTAACTCGGTTGTTTTACCATGGTGGCTCTTTTCCATCTCTTACGATCTTGCTTGGCACATGCTTATCTAACGCATATTGTATGATGGTTTTGAACTTTGTCCACTGATCCTCAACACTATCTGTACTTGAGACAAAACTTTTGTGTTGAGCCGTCAGGTACTCTGTAATCTGCTTTTTGTCACTTTTGCCAAACAGAAAAATCTTCCTACCTTTTTTAATATTTCTACTTATGGCTGAAATCATCGATGCAGTAAGCGCTTTATGATCGCTGATTCCCTGTTCTGCGAAAACTGTTTCAAAGAGTTCGGGTCTGTTTGTCGCCAGAAGGTCTAATATGTTATCGCCACGAGTAGGTTCTGTGTTTAACTGCTCAAGGTAGTTTTCAGATAAAGTACTTAAAAAAATTTCACTGGATTCTTTGTCCCTGCCACCCATTATGAATGTTTGAGTCTCCCAGTCTATATCCGGCAAATTAAAATCTCCACCCAGAACTATAACATGGTGAGGAAACCTACTCGAAATATTTTACAAATTATCCTTCAGGTGCTCAGCCACAACAGCTGCTGAGCCAGGGGGCCTATAGAGACATCCAATTACCATGTCTGAGCCTGCTTTAACCGTGACCTTCACCCAAATTATTTCACATTTCGGATCTCTGTCAATGTCCTTCGATACTATTGCACTTCTTATCGCTATAACCACGCCTCCCCCTTCACTGTCCAGTCTGTCCCGGCGGTATACATTCCAATCTGAGTTTAGGATTTCATTACTGTTTACATCTGGTTTCAGCCAACTTTCTGTCCCTAGTACGATATGGGCGTTGTGAGCATTTATTAATGAGAGCAGTTCTGGGACCTTTCTATAGACGCTCCTGCAGTTTACTATTAGCACATTAATATTTTTATTCCCTGTTGCATTTTGCCTACTCCTACCTTGCCGCGTCTCAGGAGGCGTCTTGTCGGGCCTAGGGAGGGAATTCTCTAACCTAAAAAACCCCCATGTGCACTCCACACGTACTCCGCTACCCTTGTAGCCGCTTCCGGCGTGTAGTGCACGCCTGACTTATTCGGGGGGACCCTACATTTCTCCACCTGATAGCAGAGGTCGAGAAATTTGCACCCCAGATCTTCGCAGAATCGTCTGAGCCTCTGGTTTAAGCCTTCCACTCGGCTCCAAACAAGAGGACCGCGATCAGGTCTGGGAACGATACTACAAATACTTAGCTCTGATTCCACCCAGCGAACGAGGCTTTCCGCCTTCACCAATTCCGCCAACCGTCTGTACGAACTGAGGATGACCTCTGAACCCAGACGGCAGGAGTCATTGGTGCTGACATGAGCAACAATTTGCAGTCGTGTGCACCCAGTGCTCTCTATCGCCACCGGTAGGGCCTCCTCCACATCTCGGATGAGACCGCCCGGCAAGCAGACCGAGTGAACACTGGCCTTCTTCCCCGACCTTTCCGCTATTTCCCTAAGGGGCTCCATCACCCGCCTAACGTTGGAGCTCCCAATAACTAACAAACCTCTCCCCCCGTGTGCCTGCTCGGACCTTGCTGAAGGAGCGGCCACATGTCCATTCACAGGCAGAGCGGGCGATGCCACAAGGCCAGCCTCCACATTTACCCTCCGCCTTGTGCGCCGCGAACGCCGCTGAACCCGCCACTCCCCTTGGGGAGAGGGTGGCCCAATCGCGCCGGGAACCCGTGAAGATGTCTCGACAGCAGGGACAGCGGGTGAAGCATGTAACACCTGGGGTGTACCTTGTGACGCACCAGACTCCCCACTGCCGCTACACTCTGAGGCAGCAGCCTGAAGATGGCTGACTGCGGCCATCAACACGTTCAGCTGTTCGCGAACAGTGGCCAGCACTTCCTGCGTCCGTACACAGCAGTCACACATCCTATCCATCCTAAGGAATCAATTTACTGAAGAGAGTTAATCAACTTTTAACTAGACTGCTAATTCACTAAAGGCGGCTGATTATTGACCAAACTGTGATTGCTAGCCACTTCTTGTATAAAACAATGAAAATAGCACTACCTCTCTCTGGACTGTATTGAAAACGAACACTAGCACTACTGGCACTATGGTTGACTAAAGGGACTCTCTCTGACTGTATTCAAAACAAACACGAAATCTATGGAACACTATTAATAGCACTCGACAATGCAGTCAAGGATTCCTATTCACCCCTAGTCTAACTGTTGGCGTGTATAGCGGTCAGATAACCAGTCCACCATGATGACGCTCAAAAATTCGCTCACAGGCGTTTAACTATAACTCCGCCTGTTCACACCGCACAATAAGTGTGTAGGCCAACACAGCGAACAACGCTTAATCACAAGGACTCAATATAGAGTCACACTTCGATTTGCTCTCGACAGAGGTGCTCTCCCAGTCAGATACTGAGGAGAGACTTCTTCCTCGCTCCAAGAGCGACAACGGAACAGCGCCTGTCCACGCCAGACGTGAAGGGGTATATCTTTCGGTCTCTTCCATTACTCCTTCAGCTCAAGGCGTCAGAAATATCGTCTGCCAATCAGCATTGCTCTTGTAAAACGGAAGAATGACGTTTCGTTTAAGGCGACCAATCCGGAAATCTGTAGTGTCGGCGTTTGGCGTTTGCTGTCTTCCTGTGAAAATCTCTGAAACTTTGTGCTATGTGTGACGAATGCGTAGGTTGGATGCTCCCACACATTGTAGCGGAATTTGCTTTTAAGCCAAACACGGGCTCGTTCCCCCTTTCACTTGGGCACACACTGTCTGCTCCACAGGCGGCCGAGGTTGACTCATCCTCTGAAGGGACTGGCCTCCCGGTGTGTGGTCTGCCTCTCTCGAACTAGAAGCTCCTGTGACCGTCGTGTCTGAAATGTATGTGTGTACGCCTGCCTTGAGTATTTCAACCCCGGTGTGCACTTGTTATTTGCATATCATTTACATGAATTCATATAACATTGACTTTATCTTATCGAGTTCGGGTTGAATGAAGCGTCTTGATATGCGGAATATGATTGTGAGGGCGGAATATGTAAGTAGTGAAGGTCAGGAGACCACGATGTCTTACATACCTCCCTCCTAGTGATAAAATTTTTGTCAATGCCGAGGAAAACGTTGGCAAAGTCAGGCAAAAATTGTTATTTTAGATTTTCCAATAAGCTTTTCTCAGCTATTCCTAACAATTTTTTTCTAATGATTTCTTTATAGCTCTTGTTTCTATTTTTTAATCCTACTATTTATGTTTTGTTGTTAGGCAAATATAGACTTTACAAAGGTTATTATTCTTTGTCATTGCCACTACGTGTCTCCGTTTTTTTTTTCATTTCCAAAAATTGTTTTTACAATATTAAATTTTCTAAACTCGTTAGTGTGCAGTGTATCATGTTTTAGTGTGGTTGTGTCTTTTCTTTAGTTAAGCTTCTGCAGATGTTCGCAAAAGCTCTGTTGTGTTACTTTGTTTTATTTATTTAGGCATTATCTTTTTCTGTATGTGTCACTATTTTTTTGTTGTTGAAACAATGAAGGAGTGTTTCCTCTTAATTCTATCCTCGGTATTAATATTATTACCCCAAAAAGGTGTTTTTGAATGTTACTTAAAGAAGAAAATTCCTGCATAAATCCTTTTCTAATTTTACATATAAAAGAAATAAATAGACTTTCCATAAGTTTGTGAGATTATATAACTATACTAACTAAGTTTCTTTACAAAAGGTTTAAGGTATTTATAAATTGTGGACTTTACATACATAATAAAAATAATTACTTTTACAAGAAAGGAGAAAGGTACTTTTACAAATATATCATTTTCTTAACTCTACATTTATGATTTATGAATTTTTTCCTTCTCTGCTGCATCAGTTTCTGTGCTCGATGATCCCCACTGAAATACTGGAAGGCGTCGACTCATTTGTATGGGTGTCACAAATCATGAGAGAAGCACTCTAGCATGCGATGCCGGGTCTTCCTTGTTGACATTGTCATCATGGAGGGTACTTTTAACCGATGGTGATGACTGTGGTTTACTGCATAAACAGTGATGTCTTGGTACTCCTTTGCTGTCACACCTGGGACGGTATGGCATTTCGATGATTGTAGTTGACTACCGACGATCGTCCCCCAGTACTGTGCTGTGATGTCTTGGTACTTCACACCTGGTTTGGTATGGCAATTTGATGATGTGGTAGGGAGAATATTGTTCATTTTGCTGAATCTATTTCCAGATAATGTTGGTTGGTACCACTTAATATTCCGTTTGCCGTTCGCTTGTATTTGTTTGAGGATTCAAGGTTTATTTTTGCAGAGGTGGTTGTAGTAGTTGCTATGCCTCAAAGTTCATCGAAAGACGTTTGTAGCAATTTGCTTTGTAGGATAGGAAGGAAAGGTATCTTGCTGCCTTCTGCCCTTCTTCATCTTGCATCTTCTGTTCTTCTCTCTTGCATTGTTCTGTTCTTCTTGCGCTAGGAATATGTGAATTTTAGTGGAGGAGTGATATAGGATTTGTAGGATCTGACTGCCTTTCCACCTGTTACTTGATGAGTTTGTAGATCTTAGTAATTTTTTTGTACCTTCATTGTCGTCTCCTCATATTATGATTCTCCCCACGCTCTTCTGTTGTGTAGCAGGGTCGTGACATATGAAATGTCCGTGCTGCGCTTTGTCCTCCTGAAGCCCAACCTGGTTGCAACCCGCATTTCCAGTGTGGCGTTGGTCTTCATGTTGTTGTTATTGCCCTAAGTGCTTTCTCAACATGTCTGTACCCTCGCCGTCGCTATCTCGAAGCATCTGGTGTTAAGGGAGCTGGTGATTGGTGTTGGTGGCGATGTCCCTCTGATGCATAGAAATATTTACAATTTTTGTTTTACATCTATTTGTTATTTACAAAAAAAATCTGATTTTTATATAATGCAAAAATTTTCTAATAGTGGCAAAAATTATTTTATATATATGATTTCTTTTATTTATTCTAATTATGTCCTACCACTTCTTCATTCTTTAAATTATTGTGTACCATTTATTGTTTGTGTGCATGTTGTAGTGTACTTGATACTATAAGATTTTGTTAGTGTGTATTGTGTCTCTTTTTCTTCTATTTAATGTGTTATTTTGTTGATCTATTAATTTAACTTTTAGTTAGTGGTTAGTATAAGATATGGTGGACCTTAGTTTCCCCAACCTCTTCCGAATTTTTCAATTCAATCTTTACGTTTTGCAGTATTTGTTGGACTAACTTCTACATCTGGTTTCTCTTTGCTGTGTTGTTCTTGTCTTTGTGGGCCATAATTTCCTCGGTAATTATTTGCACCTTGGTCTCGCCAGTTGCTATTTCTGACATCGTGACCTCTTTCAAAGTACCCTTGACCGTTGGCATTTTGATTCCTAAACTTAGATCCACCACTGCATGAGTGTCCATTACCGATCCTATTTCGGTACCAGTTATTCTGGTTATCGTTTCTATGCCAATTGTCTCCAGTGTGCCACTGTCCTTGTCTGTTAAATTGCCTGAAATTATTTGTGTTAGGATTACGATTATTATTATTATTATTGGAATATTCGTTCATAGTCCTCTCCTTTTGCTGTTCCCTTTCCTTTCTTTTTCCTTTTACCTCGTCTTCTTTAAACATAAATTCAAGTTCCCTTAAAATCTCTTTGAATTCTTCGGTATTTTCATTTTTTCCTACTGTCGCCTGTTGATACTTTACCGGTAATTTCATTCTACACAGACGTATCAGCTCTCAGTTACTCTATGGTTTGTCTAGGCATTGATTCTTTCTGTCCATTGTATCAAAGAATTTTACCACGCTTTTCTCTCCTGAGTTTTCATATGGTGTCATCTGAAGTAACTCGTATTTAATTTTGTTTTTCCCCTCCTTAGACCAATATCTTTCGAGAAATGATGTTCTGAACTGTAGGTAAGACGTACAGGTAGCCGCGATCTTTTGCAGCACCTTTACTACTGTCCCTGACATGTGTGCACAAATGAAGACAAGTTTGTGAGCTACGCTCCAGTAGTTTGGTAAGCCTACTTGAAACTGGTCGATGAATGTGCGTGCATGCAAGCTACCGCCTTCTTCCTTGAAATGTTGAAATTTTCTAACTGTAAGGAAGTGGGCTGTATCATATCTGCTCATAAATCCGGTCAGTGGCTGATTCATGGACTCAAATAATCTGCCACTGCTTGTGTCGTCGTGTTTATTCTCTGGTAATCTACTGCCTGTCTGCCTATTCTCAATTTCCTGACTCATATCCGCGTCATATCGTATCATTGGTGAACAAAAGTGTTTTTCGTATGTTTCTACTCTCGTCGTTCGCGGTATAGTACCTGTGCTGCTATTATGTTGTGTCGTTGGATTTACTGGTTCAGCTGCCTGTCTTTCGATTGATATCGGCTGAATGTATATGTTCCGTTTTTCTAGGTACTGTGCCTGGTCCTGTGGCATGCCATGTATTACTTTAATCGGGGTTTTCTGTTCGATTTCTGCGCGAGTGTTACGTCTAGCCTTGGTTCTACTTGAACTTTCTTAGACGGCGCGTGTTCCTGTACTGAATTAATGCTTGCCACGTCAGTTGCTTCGCTACAGGTGTAATCGGTCTCGATCTTTTCATCGATAGTTTGTATCAACTCTGTTCGAAGCTTTTGAAACTGATCTTTGTTTTTAAGTTCTATTTTATTGATACGCTGATCATATTTTTTCAATGCAACCTTTACGACCTTGCTTTGAATTGCTTGTTCTTCCGAAATTTGTATTGCTGTTCGAGTGGCTTTTTTCGTAAAACGTTCCACCATTTCGTCAACGTTTACGATGTCCAATTGGACCTTGTCCACGTCAGTGCGTAATTGCTGCTGACCTTGTGTTAGTACCTGAATTCTTTCTCTAGATTCTTTCGCGTCTTTGTTTATTTGTGTGATCTGACTATCAATTCTGGCGATCCCTTCTTCCATCTGGATTTTAACCTGTTGGATCTGTCTCTTAATGTCTTGTCTTAAGTCCTTATTATTCTGTTTCTATTCCTGATTATCCTGTTTCATTTCCTGATACTGTTTTGTTATGTTATCTGTGTATTCTGTTTCGTCATACGAGCGTTCATTTTTTGTAACATCTCCATATTCGCGTCCTGTCCTGTAACACTACCTTCTGCTGAACTATGAATTCTCGATCTATTGTTTTCTACTCGGTCAGTTAGGTCGTTTACTGGGCTATGCTGTGGCGTTTCTAAGTTTGATAACTGCAATAACCCGTGCTGCCTGTGTTGAGGACTAGTTGCGTTTGTCATTGCACCATTACATGGCGCAAACAACTCCGCATTCTGCGCTCTCTGTTGTGTATGTCTTGTGTTTGCAGGTACAGTTGCGTCTGTTACGGAACCTTTTAATGGCGCTCGTAGCTCCGCAAAATTCTGTGTCTGCTGTTGGGGCATATTTAGAATGTGTACGATAGGGTCGACGTATTCTAAATGTTCCCCCTCTTCCTCACTGTCTACTTCTCTTTGAACGTTAGCTAACTGCCGGTTCATCTACTGTATTGACGAGTATTCTGTCCCTGATTATGCGGCAAACAAACGCGTTTCATGTGCTCGTTTCGCTTCTAATCTTTGCCATTTCCTACGTGTGCTGTCTGTTTCTGGCTCAGAATGTGCACTACCTGGAATTTCATATTCTGGAAATTCGATGTTCTCGTCCCTTCGATTCCCATCTGTCTGATCTGTCTCAATTTTATCCCAGTCTAACTGAGCCTGCTGATTCTGCAGCTGCCCGCCTGTCCTATTCTCTGATTCACCGTCTGTCCTATTTTCAGGTTCACCTTCTGTCCTATTCTCAATAACCTTGTTTACTTGCTGTCTATCTGGTTGATTCTCCTCCATCTTGTCTACTTGCTTCTCTCACGTAACATTTTGGCTTGTGCTCTCGTTAACATGGAAATTCTTTCAACACACCACAACCCTGTCTACAAAACTGTATGACCACTTACCAGTTGGTTGAACCAACAACAACAACAAAGTCGTGATTCTTGGCTAATGTTCTGTCTGCTCTGCTACAGTCTCCACTCTCTACCTGTGCGCTTTCAAATGGAGAAAAATGTTATTTCTTACTTCTAACTTATATGATTCTGCGTCACACTGCGTCTCTGCGTCACTCTGCGTCTGTGCCTATCACCTGAAAATTCTATGCCCTAACAGCTACACAAAAATAGTAAAAAATGCAAAATTTTCCAACACAATAACACAGCGCCCTTTTCCCTACAATTCTGCTTTCTTCACTACCTGTATCTATTCTGATCCCAATCTTTGCATATAGCTATTTAATACATGAAAGAAAGTGCTACTGGTGCGACCTGCCATACCTAACTAACCTGACACTTTCCTATCCTGGTAGCTTACCTATTTTACCTATCCTGGCAGGGTCGCCATTTTCTGTGGTGTGGGGTTGATCTGCTATTCTGTTATTCTGCGCAATGGATTAATCTGAGATGTACCCTTTACCCTGTGGCTCCTGCAAGATGCAATTTCCGCTCCCACACTGCTACAGATGTCAGACAGGTGCTCCTAACGTTCTAAAGAGAAATGCCTGAAAAACGTTTAGCAATAAATATCTTATGGAGCCATCCGCTGTAAGGAAATGACACAAAAACTCACAAAATTTCTTACATAACTAGTGGGATACTTGGGTACTGGAGTAGTGCTAGTTAGTGTAAAAAAAAACATCAAACTAACGAAGATTATTATTTTTTTTGCAAAAATTCTGAGAAATCACAATGGCACTTTTAGTTATGAATTGAACAAATTATATCCTTTTTGGAATGTGAAGTTACCTCTCAAGGATAGGATTCACTAATGAAATTTCTATACAAAGTTTAAGATTGTTATTGACTTGGCAGAATGGCTGGGAGGTGCGCCTATTCAATTTGAATAATTATCCTTTAAAATGTTGCTAGGTATGGTCAGGCTATCGCATGTGAAATGCAGTGAAGTGTACTGTTGTGGAGGAAATATGGGGCTAGCAAAAGCTGTAGTGTACAATACCGTAAGCTGCGATGACTGCTGTCTGCGCTGCTCGCTGCTGACAAATAAGATAACTCTCATTCTATCTGGATTGACCTTTGCCAATCAAACTCTCCCTATGCCTTGATGAAGTCAAGGATTCCTATTCGCCCCTAGTGTAACTGTTGGCGTGGTACACCAGTCAGATAACCAGTCCACCAAGATGCCGCTCAAAAATTCGCTCGCAGGCATTTACCTATAACTCTGTCTATTCACACCGCACAATGAGTGTGTTGGCCAACACAGTGAATAATGCTTAATCACAAGGACTCAATATAGAGTCGCACTTCGATTCACTCTCGACAGAGGTGCTCTCCCAGTGAAGTACTGAGGAGAGACTTGTTCCTTGCTCCAAGAGCGACAACGGAACAACGCCTGTCCATGCCAGATGTGAAGGGGTATATCTTCCGGTCTCTTCCATTACTCCTTCAGCTCAAGGCGTCAGAAATATCGTCTGCCAATCAGCATTGCTCTTGTAAAATGGGAGAATGACGTTTCGTTTAAGGCGACCAATCCGGAAATCTGTAGTATCGGCGTTTTGCGTTTGCTGTCTTCCTGTGAAAATCTCTGAAACTGCGTGCTATGTGTAAAGAATGTGCAGGTTGGATCCTCCCACACAATGTAGCGGAATTTGCTTTTAAGCCAAACACGGGGTCGTTCCCCCTTTCACTCGGGCACACACTGTCTGCTCCACAGGCGGCCGAGGTTGACTCATCCTCTGAAGGGACTGGCCTCCCGGTGTGTGGTCTGCCTCTCTCGAACTAAAAGCTCCTGTTACCGTCGTGTCTGGAATGTATGTGTGTACGCCAGCCTCAAGTTTTCAACCCTGGTGCTCACTTGTTATTTGCATATTGTTTACATGAATTCATATAACATTGACTTTATCTTCTCGAGTTCATGTTCGAATGAAGCGTCTTGATATGCGGAATATGATTGTGAGGGCGGAATATGTTACCAATGAAGGTCAGGAGACCACGTCGTCTTAAAACGCTTTTTACAGATCAGCACGCTACTACAGAGCTATCGAAGAGGTAAATGTCTTGTTTTCCTCTTACGAGGCCAATAGTGGCTAGAACTCGAAAACCCGTATTTAAAGAACGAGATTAGTTGCGATTTCCACGTGCAAAGAGTTTCCTGTGCTGAAATCCGTAAATTTACAATATTTTGCTACATCTCAAGCGATGATAACTCAGATTATTCAATGGAAATGACAGGAAAAATCAAGTGAACTTTGAGGCTTAATTCCATGCACAACAGGAAGTAACTCGTCGATCACAGAGTTGCCAAACATACCTTGCCTTGTTGCCAAATCTCAATTACAGTACCAGCAGGAGCAAGACGAACCGATGTGTTCCTACAGTGGGCTGGGAAGCGACTATATCTGGCGTCTCAAAGACGCGGCTGCCATGGCCTGGAATACGTAATGCGTCTGATTCGCATTTCTGTAACTAGGTTTAGGGACTGGAACGTAGTTGCTAATAATACTCAGAACTGGCTACAAACTAAGCATCATAAATCAGCAACTCTCATAGTTATATTTCTTTCGTAAGTGTACTCAAAACTAAGAAACTCATTCACGGACGTTTTCATACCTGGCCGATGGTGGAACACATCAAACAAATAAAAATAAAAAAAGACTGTGTGTGTGCGTGTGTGTGTGTGTGTGTGTTTGTGTGTGTGAGTAGAGAGAGAGAGAGAGAGAGAGAGAGAGAAATATACAAATGAATGAGAGAGAGAGTAAAAAATTGTTGTAACGAAATTGAATCATGGTATGTAAGGAAATCTTTCATTAAAATGACACGTTTCACATCATTAAGAAATGTCGTAATCATGATCTATCGAACAAGGATTAATCTAATCATACTGCTCACTAGCCATGAAGAGTCATGAGTTACCGAAGTTTCCGTGAATGTCAGTAACCAAATCTACACGTGAAAATAAAAGAGGACAGTTTTTGTAATAAACCGGGACTCCTATCAAGATCCTTTCATCCCTGTTAACTAACCACGAAAGATGTCTGATATACCTCCATTCAGCAGTAACAAAGTGTGCATGCATTTAAACATGAAGAGCATGATGTGAAGTTCTGTGATGGAGATACGAACCCAACTAGTAATCGGATTGTTAACTAAGTTAAACTAAATATTGCCACGTCAGGTAAAGGTACGGGAGATCGAGAAATTGAAGACGCAGAACTTGTTTCACTATTTTGTATTTACTGTTCACAGGGGATGCAACTGTCATCCAGTGGAAGCCCACTTTTGTGATGTTAAAAGAGTTTTACAGCAATACGAATACCACCCTTGGATGCAATGGGTTTGGCGAGGAATACTATAATGTGAAAAGTGGAGGCAACTTGAACTCACAAATACAGGTACGGTAACTACAATAAGGAAATATTTAGCAGTTCTTATGAATATCGTTATAAATCTTTATGCATTTTTATAGTATAAACGTTCTGTACGTGTACCCTTGTGTGTTTCAGAAAATTGGTACCAGATGCCGATTAAAGAGAATACCTTTACTCAAAGACAACAAACAAAAGAAAGCATCAGAAGAGCAGAAGAGAGAGAGAAAGACAGATAGAGAGAGGGAGAGAGAGAGAAGGAGAGGGAGAGATAGAAAGAGGAAGGCCCATCATGATAAGCAGGTAGTATGTAAATGCAAATTACTACCTCAGTGCTTAGCTGTATGGCGCGCCAGTAATTTATACATCGTGTATACACAAAATACATGCACGACATTCCGTTTAGCATCCGTGGATACCTCAGAACGCTCTCCTAATTTGTCATCTTCCTTTCAGTGAACCTCATCGGTAAGAGTTATAATAGTTAAATTAATATAGAGCCAGTATTATATTTTGCTCGTTAAATGTCTTCTTTCATTTTTTAAGAGGTCCAGAAGGCTAAGGTTAGAAATTTCAATTTTAAAGGCCCTGGATTCCAATCACGTTTGTAAAGTAATGGACACTTCATTTGTATTATTTTTGAATATGAGGCCAGAGGGCCGTATTTGGTAGTCGCATTAAACAAGATAATTGTATTTAATGGTTTTAGGTAAATTTTATTTGTCAAATGTTCTCAAGTACAGCTGCTTCAGTGATTTACAAGTAATATGAGGTACACGACCTGCACGCAAACATGAGGCGGATGTTCTGAACAGGAAAACACACACACACAGACACACACACACACACACACACACACACCACACACACACATACACTCTGTAGCTACTTGTGTCCAGTAAACACAGCCGTTCTCACCTCAGCTGCCTAGAGAGAGCCACGTATCTGTCGGCTCATACCTGCTACTACTTGAGGCAGCAGCTCACCCCTTTGTGACTGGTTCCTCGCCACCAGTGGCAGCTCACTCCACTCGACTGGAGACCCCATTGCACCGCAGATGCTTATGGCTTGCTCGACCAATTTACGAGAGCCTCGTGCCAACCATCTGTCAGACAACGAGGTTATGCTTCAGAGGTCGTCCAACCTATGGCTGTGGTTATAACTGAGTGAATGATTTGCTATTGCAATATGATGACTGTGAATGGAGTACTTACTTCTAAATAGATCTGAGTATCTGTGGATTGTGACAACAAACCACCCATGTGTGTGAGGCCATCAACGCACTGCCTTTATTCATGAGTGTTCTCAGAACGTTCAGATTCTGTGTAATATTGTGCGCTTGGTGTTCTTCTTATTATTATATGTATCCCGAAATAAATTTACCGGTATACCAGTTAATGAAAGCGAATGTGAGGAGGTTTGTAGACAAGTGCGCTTGTGTATTTTCTTCGTGTTTACTTTGGAACCACCTTTACCCTTATAATCCAAGGCATGATATTCATCAGACAATGAGTACGTAAAACGAAAAGCAAAAATGATACCCACGTCCCAGAGAAAATGTCCTCGACGAACTCGTGCTGCAGGTGAAGCTCAGCACAATTTGTCCGCAGGTGGTTAGCGTTGCTGCTTGTGGATCACAGGTCTCGGATTCGATTCACGGCCGGATTGGGGATTTTCTCTGCCTGGGGACTGGTTGTTTGTGTTGTCCTCATCATTCCATCGTCACCATCATCATTCGTGACAGCAGCTGGCTTGGATTGTGATGAAACTGGACTGTGTTAAAATTGGGACTTTGTAAGGGCGCTGATGACCGTGCAGCTGAGCGCCCCACAAACCAAACATCAAAATCATCAGCACAATTTCCATCAGCATCCATTTTATTTACAACGAGAAGGTGAAGTTATACAGCAGTTTATCCCTAAACTCTTACGAAGCGTTTAATATCATTTGCACATCCTCATGGTCAAAGTAGTCGACCCTTTAATGCTGCCTAATAACTGCAAATGGTATTTAGTATCGCTAGTGACTGAACAGCTAATTTAACTCTTCTCTTACATTCCTTGTATGACAGTTAAGGCAATCATTTTCTGCAGTCTTGCCGAGCTTATTGTAGGTGGCTCACAACAAGGGAGATTACGTGAAGGATCAAGCAGAGTAAAAAATTCGTTCAGTGCTGAAAACTACCCTTGAAAGCACGTAAAGAACGCAGAATTCGCTTGGTCCCAACTCCCCTCGACGGGCGACTGAAGGGCGGCTATCTGCGTAAAAAACAGTCTTGCTTGAGGCACTGGGAAGATTCCTTTCAGGAAAGATTGAAACCTAAGCCAGCTCCAGCTTTCAGAGAAGGTAGACCGTTAGTACAACCGTTTGTCTCAGCAGACGTGCTAAGCAGGAATGTTAGTTTAAAACACTTGTAACCAATTTTATGATTGGAGACCACATTCTTTCTTGTGTGTATCTACGTGTAAGTCTTTCAATTCGTCAACATCAGAATCCTGTCATGGACTGGGAGAAGTTTTCTGTCTTCCTCCCCACACCTTGGAATTATTGATTAATGATAACAAAATCCGCAGGAGTACGAGTTTGTTTAACTTATGTACAAAACAATTACTGAACGGAACTCGCAGCGTCCGCTGCAGTTTGCCAGCGATTTTCCTACACTTGTACAAACAGGCAAGTCACAGGTGATTAAAATAGATCACACTTATAGTTAGCAGAATGAAGAATAAATACCCGTGGACAGGCGACTGAGAAGAAAATACTTGCTGCGAGATACCACTTGCACCCATGTGGATGTTTCCATTGTAGTTCCGAGTGCAGAGGTTAAGCCAGACGCAACTGTTGCCACCGATGCCTGCTGTATTCATGCTGTATGAGAGTGGTAAGAATGAGCTTTCAATAGAATCACCAAGTCGACTGTAGTTAACTTCCATGAGGGCCTAACTGCACAATTTTAACATTCTCAGCCATACAGTTGTTTGTGTCAAGTGCTTTAATGATTCTGCTGGCGTTCGTTATTATTTTTCTGGTTTCTTGCTTTTAACCATATCCCATCCTTGCAGTATCCACGACTTATTCTCTTGATTATACATTTACTGTGCTCAACCACCTGACACAAAGTTAGATTTCATGAATACAATCCTTCGTTCTTTCATTAAATGTTCACTTGCTTATCTCAGTGAAACATATGTTGATGCTTCATGATAATAAACTTTGGGTCTTACAGTGACTGTTCTATCCTTTACGGATAAAAATCTCCCTCTCAGGAATATATGCAAATGTAGTGTGGTACTTATAGAAGCACAACAGTATTTTTTATTTACTTTCTTGATTAAATAAAATTTATTTCTATTTCGAAAAATATGGTATGGAATATGTTATCTGGCTTTAAAATGTAAAATCATAAAAACGATACCAGTTAAACTGTAGCGGAATAGAGTGAAAAGCGACCATCATTGTCAAATTAATATTCGTCGTTTTACTGACATCCTTCACTTGTCACTTTCCTCGTGATCTTTCCTCCTCATTGTAAATGTATTGGTGCAAATTATTGTCTATTTTACACCAGTAATGAATTTAGTTTTATTATTTGTTAACCTTAATCTGTCTGTTATTAACAATTTAACAAGTGGAAAAGTGGGTGAGTGTTGTATAAACCTCAGGGGACACGCAGTTAAGTTTTCGTATATTTCTGGGGTATTATCTAATACATCACCCACTTATATTATTTTACCCGTATTTTTAGAAAAATAAGAATATTCCCTTGCTATGAGGAGCAAAAGCTGGCTGGTGGGAGTATACATTTCATTTATCACTCATAAGTATTTAATAATGCTACCCAAGGTTACAAAGGAAATCTATGTCATGTACACATATAACGATAAAGATGTCATCAACTCGAAAGGTGGTTCGAACACCACTGTAATTTTCTAGACATGGTACCGTTGCTTTCTCTGACCTCTCGACTCATTTAGCCAGTGTGTTGTAAGCGGCCCTGCAGTTTAACAGGGAATACGAGTCATGGTTCGACCTCTCATTACTCACATTAACAAATCATTGTCGAACATGGAAGAACCGTTAAGTGTATTAAACTCATTGGACCAATCCCGGATTAGTACTTGGACCGTCGTGATTTGTAATCTGATACTTACCCAAATTGGAAAGGAAAATATTTACAGTTTCATTAGTTAGTAAAACAGTCCGTCACACAATAATGAAGTTAAAAATTCTTGGTGAATGAAATATTGAAGGTATTTTATAATGAGACTGAAGCACTTCACAATTGGTAGTAGTCGGACCCCCGGTGGCTGAGTGGTCAGCGCGACAGAATGTCCATCCTAAGGACCCGGGTTCGATTCCCAGCTGGGTCGGAGATTTTCTCCGCTCAGGGACTGGGTGTTGTGTTGTCCTAATCATCATCATTCCATCTCCATCGACGCGCAAGTCGCCGAAGCGGCGTCAAATCGAAAGACTTGCACCCGGCGGACGGTCTACCCGACGGAAGGCCCTAGTCACACGACAGAAACTAATAGCAGAATGTCTGCTTTGAAAGGATAAGCTGGAGAGAGGCCGGTAGGTGTAGGGTCGCGATATAGAGGGAGCAGGAAGATTATAGCTTGACAAGCCGTAACATATTGCTATATACCACTGTAGTTGACATGTAGGCTGTTTTACTCTTTTCCGATTACTGTTACGATTTGCATCAGCTGTGTAGGCAACTACTGTTTTTAATAATTTCTTAGTCTGCAACGTTCGAAATTCGACGTCACATGACCAAGCGATAAATCTACTTAGGGTGCGTGAATGCCACTAACAATGTATTTTTCACATTTTCGATATTCTTTAGTAAGAGTATATACATTAAGTTATTCCCACCTTTCCCTACTTTATGGAATTTGCTGTAGAGTTATTAATCTCTGCTTAGTGTGTTTCAGTTGAAACACACTAAGGTTTTTTTAGTTTCCTTTCTGGATTATTTCGTTATATTTGCCACGCATCTCACTTCAGTTGGAAAGCTCTATACGACCACGTACACGTCGTCTACATTTAGCAGTTGCGTAGCATTTGTTGCAGGAGTCGACGTAGATATTAGTGTGATGCCCTCACAAGTTCACATATCCCTGTTAAGCGTTTAGAAATCTCGTGGCAAGCGAAAGAGAAAGAAGGTTTCCGTGACATTCCGACTTCGTAACTCGACTGACTGCTTCGTTCTCTGCTTCTGGTGTGCAGGCGATATCTCGTATTCTGCCCTTGAAACTTTTTGCAGTTTACATTCCTCCCTACACGGTATTTCCCTACATTTAATGACGTGTCGATAGTATCATCTTCACAGGATCTCTCATGTGGCAATAAAAATACCGAGACACAGAGAGGCCTCGAGAACGCAGGGTATGACCTGGCAGAGAACCAAAGCAGTATCTTTCTTTCTTGCTATTATTCCTCTGCATGGGAAGTGAAGAAAAAGTTCCAGGGTGAAAGACTCGCTTTTAAAGCGAAATGTTAGGCCTTTATTCTCTAAGCCAGCGTAGAATAGTTAAACAGTGAAAGTTTGCCCTCTAAAATGGTTCTTTTCGGGAGGATACCAATTTAATTATATAAAAGGAATCATACTTTTATTTTAAAATTTAGAAGTACTAATCAAGTTATAAGGTAAACTGGTGGCAAAAACATCCCAACACCAAAAGACAGTTAGTGTAGATTAATGAAATTCCCGGAATACATTTGTCAAGGTAATATATTTAAGTAATTAACAATGTAAGAGCACAGGCTAATGTAAGCGCTAAATAAGCTATGTCAAATGTAATAGACGGATACATTAATAAAATGTGTAAACGCCAGAATGTTGAATCCAAGCGTGCAAACGTGAATGCATAGCATAATACAAATGCCGGATGTCAGTTTGTGGGTCGGAGTTCCACGCCTTCTGCTATTGGTCGGCCAATACACTGACGGTTAATTCTGGTTGTGGAATGACACCGGAATTGTCGTCCAATGATGTCCGATATTGCTCGACTGGAGACAGATCTGGTGTTCCAGCAGGCCAAGCAACATGTCGACATTCTGTAGAGCACTTTAGGTTACAACAAACAGCGGTATATGAGAGAGTGTCATCGTGTTGGGTAACATATCCTGGCATGCTGCTCATGACTGGCTACATGACAGTTAGAATCACCAGACTGACGTACAGTTTTGCAGTCAAGGTTCATGGGATGACCACAAGAGTGCTCCATCTGTCATATGAAATCCCGCCCGAGACTGCAGTATCGCAGAATCAACATCCAGCTTTTCGTACCCCTACTACACTGCCTCATTCTTATTGGTTGTGGAGCTGATATTGTCTCTTGACCGACATCATCTCACCTCGTTCAGTCTCACGAAATTTCCTGTGTGTTTTTCAAGCAAACATGACTTGCATTCTCATCGTGGCGCCACGGGGTTGTTTCGGGTTTTTTCCGTCAGTTTATGTGGAATAAAAGTACTCACGGAGAGATTCAGTGAGAGATACAGGAAGTTAATAGACCAGAAAATGTGTTAGTCGTATTACACAAACGGACGCAGAACAAAGGTGGAAGTGCGATGTACTTAGAGAATCAATTTTTTCGCATGTGAAAACATTTAAACATATTACGTAAATGAGAGATCGAGGATACGAGCGTGCGACGATGCTTCGAAGCGATGCCATAGTATGAAAAGCTTCGACATATATTTAACTTACTTAAAATTTTATTTCAGTGGTCGTCTAACCATTGCTGTCGTGGTTCTTATAAAATGTTGTGCTCTGTTGTCTCTATGGTTACTGTTTAATGTTGGTCATAGGTATGCTAACAACAATGCTATGTCACCTAAACCGTCGAGGGCCGTTGCATAGCAATTACTTCCGTATTCTCTCGAATACTAGAAGTGCCTGTTCGAATTCGTTGCGTGAGTTATTGAGTGAAAGAAGCTTCAGATTTGATTCAAATGTTGTAGAGTTGAATTTTCTGTTTCGAGGACAACTATCGAAACATTTAAAAGTTCTTAGGGTGCTTTAGAAGCTTTGAGCGAAGCGAACGCCCAGCTTCAGAAGTGA
The DNA here is from genome assembly GCF_021461385.2 of Schistocerca piceifrons. Classification (NCBI taxonomy): domain Eukaryota; kingdom Metazoa; phylum Arthropoda; class Insecta; order Orthoptera; family Acrididae; genus Schistocerca; species Schistocerca piceifrons. The sequence goes on from NC_060142.1 coordinate 294,399,678, forward strand.
GGAGCATTGTACTAGGAAGAGGTATGAGACATTCGCCCATGTGTCACATATTTATCTACCTTACAGAATCATCTATAGTTAGAATATCGTACAAGCTTTTAGCGGTATGTGTACTTAGTGAGAAATACTAGCAGATTGAAGCTTGTGATGGAGTGTTGTATCATTACAAAACCTGAAGTTATTAAAAGTAGTTAACGTGAAACACCGTTTTGTTTTAATTTTTCGTGGAGATTCAAATATTAAGTGTATGCTTTTCTTCAGCCAGACCTCTCTTTTTGGCGTAGTTCATGCACTTTCATCTTGTATTCTCAAACTAATGTCTTGGTTCCACAATGGCAAAAGTGTCAACCACAACCAGTTTACTTTGACCCATGTGTCGTCATGACTTTATGTTGAATTGGATGCAAGCGGACTGCTATTAAAGGTTAGCCTGTATTACTTACCAGTGAAATCTGAGATGCCTGTGAACTATGCTGTTATTCCAAATACGTCGCGACGTACGACGGTTTGGTTACGGTGGAACTTGAGACCAAACATTAAACTGCCGTGGAGAAACTAGTAACGATTATATTTTTATTATATTTTCTGATAAATATTTGTCTGTTTCTTTCTGCAATTCGCGCGATTTCCCAGAGCAAGGGTAGGCAGAACCTTCAGAGCACAAGATACATTTTTGATTATGATTATCATTTGATTCTTATAGTTATTTAGCTGTCTTTTTAATATGGGCAGTTCGTCGAGGGTGAGGTTAGCCATAGCAAAAGCGCCTTGCTCAAAAGGTCGTGAGTGAAACGAGTGGTAATGCTATTCATATTTTTTTAATTTACAAAAGTTTCCGTTTTTCGAATGTGAATCTTTGAGGCGCGGCGCTTATGAACTCCATTGTTCTTAAGAGTCTCAATTTGTTTTTAGCGGTCGCTTACTTTTGCGGTGCATAATTGATTTTTGCTGTGGCTCGTAGTATTTGTTTAGCTGAATCGGATCGAGGTTTTGGTACTTATTGGTGACTTAATTTTATTCGGGTTTTGAGCTACTTATTTCCGTTTGTAGTGTGATTCCAGTTTCTTGTACGTATTTTCTTTCGGTTTATTCCTCGGTTTAGAAATAGAGTTCACACGAAATATCATTCCAACTGTCGTTGCGTAAGTATTTTTGTTTGTTTTGTTGGGTTCATTCTGGAGAAATTCGTGTGCGTCATTCTTGCATAATGAGATTCGTGTGTGTGTGTGTGTGTGTGTGTGTGTGTGTGTGTGTGTGTGTTGTTATATCGTTTTGTGGTGCTGTGTGTGATATCGCTGTCTTCCTTTGAGCTACAGAGCAAGCGAAGAATTAGATTCCAGTTCTTCCGTTTTTGCAGTTTTTTTCTGTTAATGTTAGAGAGATTTGTAGGGCATCTGTTATCTGTTATCACTGAGTGTTAAAGATATACAGGTACAGCAGTACAGCATACCCTGCGATTGAACTTTATATATATATATATATATAAATATATATATATATTTTCGTTTGCATCGTTCCGGTGTGTGTGTGTGTGTGTTTGTGTGTGTGTGTGTGTGTGTGTGTGTGTGTGTGTGCGCGTGTGTCTTTGTGCGTTATTTTACAGTTATGTTGTTTTATGGAGGTGTCTAGTAGCACAGTCTTCCTTTCATCTATACAGGTCAAGCGAATTATTCGAATCCAGTTTTCTGTTTACTGTATATTTTCATTCGGTTTATTCTAGAGAAGTTCTTAATTGTTCTTAGATTTATTACCCTTTTTTAGTATGTCCCCACCCAATATTCTCCCATTCCTACGACTGTCCCGATACTTTCTTTTCATTTGCTGATTCAAATACTTCCCATGGTTTTTTGTTTGGTAGGAACTGCTTTATGCAATACACAACGATATATTTTAGTAGAAACGATCGATTTCGGTCTAGGATCAAACCATCATCGAGTCCAACAACCGTCTAAGCTACCTGTCTGAGTAAATGGAATCGCAGTTATTGGATGTAGATTGTTCCATCATTGATACTAGCTGTGCACATATAACATTACATCCATTTATCCTCGATAAGGTTTTTTCCAAATACTCCATATATATAGATAATATCAATGGTGGAGCTTTGTACATCGGCTAACTACTATTCCAATTAAGTAAACGTATAGGAGAGATGGTTTTTGGACCCGATGATTTTCTGATTCTTGACCGAAATCGAACGTCTGTAATAAAATATGCCGTTACAGCTGTGTGCTGCATATGGCAGATTTTAACTTCATTAAAGCTGTACAACACCACCACCACAAAATATTTTATGTTTGTTTTTGATTGTAATGGTCTATATTGCGGTCTCCATCTTGAAGAATGTCATCGGACTCTTATTAAATGTTATCTGTGGTTGTCGTAGTATCACGTGTAAATTATCCACTTCACCCTAAATGTGACGTCTTGAGTCAGAGCAGACGAACAGAATTGTAGCATGCTATATCCCTTTTAATTGCTGAGATTCACAACGACAACGATGTTAGCGATCTTTCTCGCTTGTCGATTACACGTACATAGTGTCTGTGGTCATAACAGGGTCATGTTGCTGGAATTTTCTTCCGTCTGTGATAACGAACATATTTTGGAAATTGGATCTAACTGTGTGGTGTCATACTGAGCTGAGCTTTCACCGTAACAAAGGAGCGTACCTGTCGTTGGTTAAAGAAATTGATTTAAGAACTTAGAGTATTTTTAATTGGTAAATTCTAAATGAGTTTATTAGCTATTTCGGTGTTTTAATACTTTAGACACTGCTGTATATCTTTCAATAGTACGACATGATTATTTCGTATTAAATAGATTTAAATTACTTAAAATTTTATTGCAGTGCTTGTTTACCTATTGATAAAGACGTTCCTATAAAATGATGTGCTCCGTATTTGCTGGGATTTAATGTTGATCACAGGGTACGCTAACAACAATGCTATGTCACCTAAACCGTCAAGGACCGTTGCCTAGCAACTACTTCCGTATTCTCTCGAGTACTAGAAGTGCCTATACGAATTCGTTCTGCGAGTTATTCAGTAAAAGAAGCTTCAGCTTTGATTCAAGTGTTGTAGCGTTGAAGTTTGTGTTTCAAGAACAAATAAGGAAACTTTTTAAAGTTCTTGCGGAGCTTTAGAAGCCTTGAAGGCGAGGTTCATTGCACCCACAAGAGGTATGAGCCATTCGCTTAACTGTAACCTCTTTATTTACCATCCAAAATCATCTGCAATGAGAATATTGCACAAGCATTGAAATGAATTTGAGTTTAGTGGAGAAGCACTGGCAAGCTGAAGTTTTACGACAGACCTTGTTGCGATTTCGGAACATGTAATTAGTACAGAGTAACATGTGGAAGGTCCCTTTGTCGTAATTCTTTATACAGTTTAAAATGTTAGGTGCCTGACTTGTAGAGACAAACACTTTACTGAATTTTTTACGAAGTTCACGTACGTTTGTCACACCTTCACAAATAATTTACTTAGTTTCACAATGATAAGTGTGTCACCAATCTCCTTGCTTCTCAGTTGTACGTACATGTGGTCTGTGATCATAGCACAGTCGTGCCGCTGGAACTTTCTTTCGTCTGTGAAGAAGAAGACACTTTGGAATCTGACGGCAGCTGCGTAGAGCGACAATGAGTCGAGTTGCCTCTGTAACAAAAGAGTTTTCGTCCCCTGTTGCTTCAGGAAATTGAATTAATTTCTTGGAATGTCGTTAGCTGTTAAACCCATTCGGAGTTGATTAGCTAGTCAGGTTTTTTCATTAGATACTGCTGGATATGTCCCAATCGCAAAATACCTTATTTTGTGGTACATACAATGTTATTTAAAAATTTTCAGCACCTTCGTTTAACCATCCCTATCGACGTTCCTAAACAGTGTCGAGCTCTGCTGTTACTGGCGATGCTGTTTGATGTTAATCACAGGGTATGCTAACACAGATACTATGTTACCTCAACCGTAGAGGACCGTTGCCTAGCTATTACTTGCGTGTTCACTCGATTACTTGAAATAACGATAAGAATTAGTCGTGTGAGTTATTGAATTAAAGATGCTCCAGTTTTGATTCATATATTGTACCGTTACACTTTGTGTTACGAGGTCAAGTAACGAGAAATTTTACAGTCCTTGAGAACTTCTAGATGCTTTGAACGAAGCTCACACCCAGCTTCAGAAGCGAGGTGCAATGTATCCGGGAGAGGTATGAACTACTGACTTAGCTGTCTCTAGTTTACTAACCGTATAGAATAAGATGCAGATTTAATATCGTATAAGCTTATAAATGACTGGATGTGTAGCGGCGAAGTACTGGAAAACTGAAATGTTACGACGTAATGTGATGTGATTTCTGGTCCCGGCGGAGGTTCGAGTCCTCCCTCGGGCATGGGTGTGCGTGTTTGTCCATAGGATAATTTAGGTTAAGTAGTGTGTAAGCTTAGCAGTTACGTCCCATAAGATTTCACACACATTTGATTTGATGTGATTTCGCGGTATGTAAAATGAAAAAAAAACCTAGTTCCATTCACATTCCAGTACATTGTTTCAATACGTCATGCAGCTACAAAGGTTACGAGAGACCATGACTAATAGGGAGAGATCTCCTTGCTGAGGTTATCACAATTTCAGTTTCTGGAATCGTCTATTCTCTAACTTATTATTTACTTTCACAACGAGAGCGGCGTCACCTATCTCTGTCACAAAATCTGTTATATTCTACCTTCTGTCAAGAAGGCAATACGTAAAAATGTTCTAGCTGCATGCAATCGCAATGAGTTGACATGGCAACATAGCAAAAGTATTTTCTCTTTCTGTTACTCAAAGAAATTAAATTAATGCATCTGAGCATAGTTAAATGTTAATTCCGTTGGGAGTTTATAAGCTGTACGGGTGTTTTCTTCATTCAAATATCGCTGGTTAAATTTCAATCGTAAATATGATTGTTACGTCGTACGTGTTGTTGGTTAGTTCACATGCCGCTGAAGAGTGTTTCTAGGTTTAGTGTCGAAGTTAGGTTGTCGATGACTCTGCCACAAAGAAGGAAACGCGCAGCCCGGCGACAATACACTTACTCAGCAAACGGGTATTAGTAAAATTCGTAATCTCGTCAGACACTGCGGAGTGATTTGGGATATAACACCACACTGCTGCATAGATTACAGTAACTTCATACCACCAACCAGATGTTCCCTTAAGTACACACTAATTAAATTACCGATCCTTCCTCACGGTGCCATATTGAACGAACGTATGGTAATAACCAAATCGCGGCGTAATGTCTGTCCAAATGCGAAGTTTAAATAACTATACTTAGGGTATATCTGAAACTAGTGTAGCATTGCACTGTCTTGGTAATAGTACTGTCTGTCTGGCTAATAGTTCAAAATGGCTCTGAGCACTATGGGACTTAACTTCTGAATTCATCAGTCCCCTAGAACTTAGAACTACTTAAACCTAACTAACATAAGGACATCACACACATCCATACCCGAGGCAGGATTCGAACCTGCGACCGTAGCAGTCGCACGGTTCCAGACTGTAGCGCCTAGAACCGTTCGGCCACTCCGGCCGTCTGGCTAATAGTGATAGCTTTAAATAACTGCTATCAAAACAAAATTATTCATTATAGAATAAATGTATCACGTATTGAACACACCTTTGGCTGTCATCGAAGAACTAGTGTTACTTTAATTCATCTATTAGGAATCAGTAAAAGGGAATTAAAGGAATGAATTCCTCACCAGTCATAAATGGATAAACTTTTTCAAGTAATTCAGTGATATTCAATCGATCTGGATGTTATAGATCATTTGTAACAGTGACAGCTCTTACTGTTACAAAAGTTAAATTTAAAGACATGATATCACCGTTTCAAGTTTTTCCTTGCGATAGACTTGCGAGTCATCGCAATAAATTTACTCGTGGACACGGCGTGGAGGTATCTAACGTGCTGCCCGTTATCGTTGCAGCAATGTTCCGACGCATCAGGACGTTTTTCTCCCGGTGTGTGGGAGGGGAGAAAGACGATGTTCTGCGACTGGACAAGACCTTGGTCGCTGCTCGACGTACCTTTGAGGTGAGCCACGTCACGTTGCATTACTGATATCATAATAAGCAAAGCAGTAAAGATGTAGAGCTACTTCATTGTCGATAGGTTGGTCAACAGGTATTACAGACTGCCACGATTTACTATAAATGAATCTGTGGTTCGCTATAAACATCCCATGTGACAAGTCATTATGAGTAGTACCTCTTCTAGAGTAATGACTAAGACGATTTTGTGTTGGTCTTCGTGGAAGAAAGCAGTACGTTTATGAGAGTAGTACGGTTTAATGTGCTAAAACAGTAATAATTAAAGTGTAAAATATCTCTAAAAACCCTACTTGTGTACGCACGCGAGCCTACACACACACACACACACACACACAATTACAAAAATAAATGGCTGTCTCCTCTTAAATTCACTTCTGCCTTCTGATCTAAACATAACGGGCACAGAAAACATGACGTATAAGAATATTTACGCCACAGACATTACAGATTTATCTGTCTTCCCACCAGACTATGAAGACATTAGTTAGAAATCTATCCTATCCGGATAGACGTCAGGGTAACTTCAGTGTGTGAAAGTGGTATATATATAAGGTTGGACTTGGTATGATGATTGGCCAGTCACACCTATTCCAACAGTCGTATGTCTTCTCACCTGCTGGATAATGGCATGTTGTCTTGATGGGTTGGTTGCTCACAGGCATCCATGGCTGCATGATGTGCTCGCTTTTTTCCCCATATCCCACAGGCTCCTGCTTCTCTCCTCCATGTTACTAGCACATTATATCCCCACTTATGGCATTAGATAAGATAAAGCTGACAGTCTAGCCGAAAGCCGATTAAATAGTTGCAACAACTCTATTGACAGCCATTAAAATTGACACTGACGAATCGGGAAGTTGTGTCTGACATTAGTTAAGAATACCTGGACTATGATGCTGATACGGAAGTGCTTGAGAATGAAAACGACCCTATTAAGTTGTTGAAAATGATTCTGAAATGTCTTGTAAGAGCAGAGCTTCACATAATATGCGTCCAAGACAAGTGACTGGCTGAAGACAACATTGCAAACCATCTGGCTGCTCTACGAGTTACCTGCTAACTGGGATTAATATCTCATAATCAAAATAAATGTATCCCTGAATTCCAGACTTGGAAGCCTAATGTTGTTTTCGGAGGAGTCAGAGAATAGAGAAACTGGAACTGTCAGTAAAAACTGTCACAGTCCCACTTACTTTCCTTTCCACAGAAAGAACACAGCGGACAGAGAATAGGAAGGTCATGGCGACGCTGTACCTCGAATAACCCCTCTGTAGCCCTCTGTCGTTTCAGCTTAACAGTTCGCCCGTAGCATAATGGTATCTGTTACAGCCGAACAATGTATACTCACTATCGCTATCTACAGGCCCATACACTCTTAATAAATGTTACACATCGTAACACCTATACATGTTAAGAAGTAGCGCTATCTCTGACTTATAAAAGTGCTTTTTATGGTAAAACTAATAATTTCTTTTACTACAGGAGCGTCAGTTTACACTTGACGTGTTCTTTGTCGAGCTGCTGCAGAAACGTCTGCAGGAAGAAGAAGAAATCCGTGTTGCTCCGGTGAGTGTAAATTAGTTCAGTATAAGTAATAATGGCACTAGGTTTCAACGTGTATTATTCGTTTCATGTTCAGATCAATACTCTCTTACGAGCGTGATAGTAGTTAGTGCCCTGCTTCGGGTGTTTTGCCGAGTTGTTTGGATTTGTGCACAATGTTTCGATGACCATGACTGGAGTACAGCGAACTTTGCCGTTATGTGCACTCGATCCCTGGACTCCATCTAGTCAGGGAATGTCATACCACCTGAAGGACACGGCTCGGTCAGTAGTTGAAATATTCTGCATACAACAGGAACAACAACTCGGCATAACTCTCAGAAGTACTTCAGTTACCAATCGCGCTAACAAAAACATGTACGTCATGAGATATTAGTATTTCTTTAGTATTACTAGTGGGTTAGTCATGGACCTAGTAGTGATGTTACTTGTATATTAAAATCAATCACTGTATAAATATTATCAATAAGTATAGCTAGCAAAATTATTGACAAATGTAGCACTTTGTAAAATACGGCCAAGTTAGGAAATAGCACATGTTCTGTATTACTCCACATGTTGGATATCAGAAAACTAATAAGTTCTTTTCCAACAGGAGCGTCAGTTTACGCTTGACGCGTTTTTTGAGGAGCTACTGCAGAGACGTCTGCAGTGAAAAGAAGAAAGCCACACTGCAACGGTGAGTGAAACTTCGATCTCTATAAGACAACAGTAGATTTTGGTTTCTAAGTGTATTTCACGTAACATGGCTACGTCGTAACTCACTTCAGAACATATAAAGGCACATTTGCATGCCGAGCGTGAGTTTCTGCGGAAACGCGAAATACTAATTAAATAAATAATCAGTGACAAATAAATAAAGCCTATGGCACACAACTGCAGCGCTGTGTCGCTGATAAAACAAAAGCACAATTACGTTACTCTTATGTTTGATTAAAAAAGGAGAGCTCTGGTAGAAGTGGTGCGAGAAGCACGTATTTTATTTTATTGTCTGGCACACCGCCATATTTCATGTTATAGAAGAATACTGCGAGTTGCAACCACACTAGGCACTCGATTCTGTAAAGAATTTATATTTATAAAAGTAAGTAGGATTATGAACTGTAGGCTTATTCATTGAATATATCTGATTTAACTAACTGTGTAACTTTTTTATGTTTAGTAGACAATCACCTCTGTACGACGTATTGGCATGGCTGGCAAATTATTGAAATATTGAGATTTAGATTATGAGTCCGCACCTACCGCAGCAGTCTTTGGAAACGATTTAATTACGAAGTCCGATTATTTCAGTTTTATTTCACGGTCAACTACGAGTAACATTGCCTTTACGAAAAAGCCATTGTCAAGCGTCTGATAACGAATAATTAAACGTCCACGTTCCAGATAAGCAAAATATTAATTACAATTGCAATCACAATCACCATCATACAGATAGAATAATTAACATATTTAAAATAACATTTTTTTTATTTATTTTATTTATTTTATATTGGCGACCGTGACAGGACGTTGTTATTTTGTCATTTGTTACATTGTTCTCTTTGTTTCATGTAAAAAATCAACTTTCTGGACCTGGACGTCAATGTATGAGAGATAACAAGATCTGAAGATATTTTCCAATTCTGAAATTTTGCGGGAAGACCCAATGAAACTTCCAGCAAAATAAGGTAAGACGCAGCATCTTTGCATTGGTAGGCTTGACCAGACGTATAATTCAGTGTATTAGCTTTTCAGTAAATTCTGTAGTGTTTCTTTTCTCCATAACAGTTTCAGTGATAAATTTCATTCTCAGTACTTTTCCCTACACAATAACGTATGCAACAATACCAATACACGAGTGTACAATATGGCCGACTTCTGTACGATATCATGTAACATGGCCAGCAGCCATTACCAATAATCTCAAATTCAGTTTATATTTTTAAATTAACAGACAGCCATTGTTGCTACGAGCGATTCATGCTCAACTACATTTTATTTTAAAATCAGTGTCAAAAATTTTCTTGAAACATATATCACGTGTGGCATGGTAATAACTAGAAAACAATACGCAAAAATGGAACAGCAAGGACGTACTATTCAGACGCAATCCGACTCGGACGTGAGACAAGTGTTAGAAAATGACTTTACGACAGCAACCGGTAGTGACGATTCATCAAACATTGACGCAAGTGTTGACGAAAATTTTGACGATAGGCCGTCCACTACAAAAATTTCAAAATCTCAATCAGAGCCCATGTTAATGCATGACGTCACGTCTAATGACGCGGCGGGGGCAGAGACCTTGCAAACGGTAAACATCGCCGACATGTTACAAATGCTAATGAAACAAAACGCCGAAAACATGGCAACCTTAAAGGCACAATTAGAGACACAAAATGAACAGTTAAAAACACAAAATGACGAAATCAAATCTGATCTCATAGCAATCAAGATAGGTAATGACACTTTATGTAAGCGTGTGGAACTTATAGACGCCACACTGACCAAACAGATGACCGAACTCAGTACTAAATTTTCCCAGCTCAATACGAGACAAGAAAAGACTACAACTGACGTAGCACTTTTACAGACACAAGTAAAAAACCTTAATGTCACGTGTGAAGTTCTTACTGAACAAATTCAAACATATCCTTCAGTACATGACAATCTTGAAAAACGAATTACTGACGTACAGAATAAATTTGACAATGTTGAACAACACCTGACTGACATCTTACAATCAGATGCCACAGCTCATTTTCAAAATATTAATAAAGAATTTCATGATTGGGTTGAGAACAAAGACAAACATTTTGATAGATGCTTACGTGAAAATTTACCAACAATTGTGCACGACTCCGTAGCGCAATACATTACTAATAACAAACAGCTGATCAGTGACGCAGTACAATCCGTCACTGCACCCATGAGACAATTCACCGATCAACTACAGTCTGAATGTAACGAAAATATCAGTCAAAATGTACAGTTCAGAAACCAATATACATTCGAGTATGATACACACATTCCGCACACGACAAATACACAAGAAGAAAACACACCACGACTACAGCACATACCACGATGTGGAAACACAAACACAAGCTATTATCATGGTAAACCACAGCAACATTATCGTAATTTCTCGCCAGCTGAACATACCAGTAATTACAGTGGAATAAATCCATATCACAATGCGAAGGAAGATGAAAGCTTAATGAAACACAGGCAATTTCAGATTTTTATCCCAGAAAAACGAACCATTCATCCTGTGATTTTTCTTAAATCTTTTAGTAACGCATTTCCACGCACTTGGAGTGACCGGAAAAAGATTTCATATATTGTCGGTTACATCCAAGGCGATGCAGCTGTCTGGGCATACAGTCAAGCTGACGTATGTACCACGTACAGTGAGTTTGAGCGTGCTTTTCTGAACAAATTCTGGTCGCAATCCGTCCAGGAGCGACTCAGAAGACAAATTTTAGAACCTGAAACTTTTAACAGTAAAAATGGTAACTTACGCAGATATTTTGAAAAATACTTGAACATGGGACATTTTTTAGACGAACCAGTCGCAACGCGTGATATACTCCGAGCGTTGAAGGCCAAATTGCCTTTCAACATTAAGGAAAAACTTCTACATATCCCGGATGACGATTCAGATTATTTTTTAACAGCCTTAGATTCGGTTGACATGTTACTTGAAGATCGGCGCTTCGCGCGGCAAAACAGCAGCCACAATGTTTACACTAGTGGTATGCAAAACACGCAGGCTTGCCAACACAATTCTGGCGCGCCCACAGTTGGATACGCGGTACAACAAAAACAGCAAACTCACATGCCGTCTCAGTACGGAAATCAAAATCAACACGCGTATTCCAATACAAACAATAGTTACAACAGTAATAACATTTCATGCGGCAATCCATACAAAAGGCACCGCGGTAATAACTACAACGGTAACAACGGATACAAAGGTAATAACAAAAACACAAACAGAAATAGAAATAATAATAACTACGAGCCAAGACAGCATCAAGGTTGGACTCGTAACGATCAGTACTTTCATTCAAACTCTGCTTTACCACAGCAGCCACCAGGACAAAATTGGAGCATACCTTACGACCGACAGGTAAGTTATAATGCGCAACAGCAACAACAACCGCAAAAGTTTGGAGATCATAATAGGCAATATCCAAATGTGAATATAATAGAAATGACACCTGATGCACAACCTCAATCTGTGTCAGTACCTAGTACAAATGCTAATCCAACAAACTAGAAACAGTCTCTACTTTGCCCCAGGTCGTGGCTGAAGAATTCTTGGGGGGCGACTTCAATGTTAGTTATTTAACACCACACTTGAACAACAGAATAATGATATGCCGAGTAATTCTAAACAAAAACTACCTGTTTTATTTATAAGATACAACCACAATAACAATATATCAGATGAACTTTTACAAGACAGTACACAATGTCGTTTAAACACAAATGAAATTGTTTTAGCATCTACTACTGGTGTAGTAGGTGGGATTCCAACTACTATTATCCTAGATACAGGTGCAGCTGTGAGCGTTTTGTCTTTTAATTTCTATAAAAAGATGTGTGAATTGGAACCTGTGCCTGAGTTTCCTGCCCAAAACTGTAAAATAACTACTGCACTAGGTAATAAGTCATGTAGGGTTACGAAGCAAGTTTTTGTAAACGTTAAAATAGGTAATTGAACCGTACAATGGCCATTCCTGGTTGTACAAAACCTTGTGACAAATTGCATATTAGGAGTAGATATTATGAGCGAGAAGGACTGCATTATAGACTTCTCCAAAGGTAAATGTATTTTAAATGATAAAGGCAGTGTAATTATTATTGATTTGGACAGGAGAACTCTAAAGCATGACAAACACTGTACAGGGTACAAGGTTCAGTTAGTACTTGACAATGACATTCAAGACATTCAAACACACTCATCTGACACAGAGCTAATGGACTTGAAAACATTGCTTGATCATAAGATAAGTGAAGCTACAGCTCTCAGTGTACATGAACGTATAAAACTACAGGAAGTGTTATCCAAAAATTTACAAGTTTTTACCAAACGCTTAGGTGTTATCAACACGTATGTGTACAAGATTGAAGTTAAGCCTCACAAGATCTTCTACCATAAGACATATAACGTACCGTTATCTCAACGACCTGCTGTGTGGCAAGAATTAAAACAAATGTTAGACTGGAAGGTCATTGAACCATCCACCTCACCTTATTGTAGTCCTCTACTTGTTGTCAAAAAATCAAATGGAAGCATTAGGTTAGTGTTAGACGCACGAGCTATTAATGAAATAATTTTACCGGTTCACACAAAACCTGAAAATTTAGAAGAGCAATTACAGAAATTTCTAGATGCAAAATATTTTTCCACAATAGATCTCGCTAATTCGTTTTGGCAGGTGGGTATCACTCCTGATTCTCGGAAATATACTGCATTTATGTTCGAGGGGCGAACCTATCAGTTTTGTGTTCTACCCTTCGGACTGAATGTCAGCTCTGGGGTATTCATTACAGCCCTGGATACCGTGCTTGGCGACGATTTAGTTGAGACAGTCACACACTATGTAGATGATATACTGATAGCTACACAATCTTGGAATGAACACGTTGACACTCTTCAAAGAATTTTAGAAAAATTTGCACAAGCTGGAGTCACAGCCAACCTAAGAAAATCAAAATTTGGTTGCAGTGAGATAAAGTATTTAGGACATATCATTAATTCACAGGGCATACGTCCGGATCCCAGTAAATTAGATGCTATCAGAAACTTTCCTAGCCCTCGAACTAAAAAGCAGTTAAAATCATTCCTTGGGCTATGTTCATTTTTCAGAAGTTTTTTGCCACAACCACTTTTGAACAGTAAACATCTGCTAAATCTACTCAGAAAGAATCAAGTTTGGATCTGGTCGGAACAGTGCCAGAATGACTTTAATACAATTAAACATGCTTTAGTGAATGCTAACATATTGAGCCATCCAGATTTCAATTTAGATTTTTGTATGACTTGTGACGCTTCACGTACTGGCTTGGGCTGTTGCTTATTTCAAGTTGTAAAGAATAAAGAGGAGGAACAGATAAGAATTATTGGGTTTGCGAGTCGCACTCTAACTGAATGTGAGCGTACATACTCCACTACTGAGTTAGAAACACTTTCCATAGTATGGGCATTCAAGAAATTCAATTATTATTTATTTGGAAAACATACGGTAATTTACACCGATCACCAGGCCCTGACATTTTTGTTAACTTGTAAACTTGTACATCCTAGACTATCACGATGGGCAGTTACACTTCAGAACTACTCTTTTGAAATTAAGTACATAAGAGGTAAGGACAACACCATTGCAGACACTTTGTCTAGACTTCCACAAGGTATGAATGATACCAACAGTGACTTAGAAAATATAAATGACTACAGGATTCTCTTAATGCAAGACAAGCAGTATCACCAATATTATATTGATATGTGCAGAAACATGGCTGAATTACAAAAATCTGATCCTCACTGGTATAAGATAATAACATTACTGGTAGAAAAACACAATCATCCTTTGACTAAGTATTACAAGTTGCACAATGATGTGTTATTTTACCGCCGACATCCAAATGCTACTAACTGGTGTGTATGCATTCCCAAAGAGTCTGAACGTAATCTAATTTGGCACACACACTTAGTTTGGGGTCATTATGGGACGAAAAAGTGTTTGGCAAAGCTCAGTACATACTGTTATTTTAGCAATATGAGAAGAAAAATTTACAGGGAACTAAAAACATGTGTCATATGTCAAAAATCAAAACCTCAGAATTTATCCACAAAAACAGATTTACATTCTATTTTACCTAGTAAACCCTTGGAAATTCTGTGTACTGACATCAGTGGACCGCATCCAGCAAGCTCTGGAGGCGTCAAATATATCTTAGCTTTTTACGATATATTTTCTAAACATGTAAAACTTTATGCTTTAAAATCCGCCACTGCAAATGCTATAATACGGAGATTCTCAAGTGATTACCTGACGCACGTGGGAAAACCTAAAGCAATTCTATCAGATAATGCAGCATACTACTCTGGGTACAAATGGAGAAATTTCTTGAAGGACAATAACATTAAAAGTATATTTATTTCGAGGTTTAGTCCACAATTTTAGTCCACAATGTAACGCGACTGAGAGACTTTTCCGAGAATTAAATCGATTTATGAGGACCTATATTTCATCAAAACATACTAATTGGGTGTCCTACCTAAGTCTTTTCGAAGACGTACACAATAACTTAAATATTTACGATACGAATTACACACCTAACGAGATCATGTTCAATTGCAAACAGAACGATCAGTGGATAGAACCATTACCTAAGTTGTCAGACAAGGAAATCACACCTGAACAGAAAATAAAAGAAGTATTGACTACATTGACACATCACGCACAAATACGAAACAAACATCACAGAAACATAATAAAAAGAAAACAAAAATTCGAGGTAGGAATGCTTGTACTACTTCGTACTCATCATAAATCTGTAGCACTCAAACGACGCAACGCTAAGTGACGTCTGCTATATGAAGGACCTTATATAATTGTTAACATACCGCATCCTGGTGCGTATCTGTTACAACATCCTAGAACTAACAAAATTATTGGGCTATACGCACACCGAGATCTTAGAGCATTTCATGCTGAATAATGTCAAAGTCATACCCATCAAAATATTGCTAAGCAACTCGAAAAACTCTGTTGTTACAACACAGATAATAAGTAGTATAGAAATTTTCATTTCAGCGGTTCCAGTGACGCAGTTGAAGACAGAAGAACTCTTCTTTCAGCGCGCGCCTCCACCTGAAAGACGGAATATTAAAGTAAAATTTATGATTACGTAGCAGTGGATGACATATTAATTTTTCACGGAACATTTGTTACTGAAGGTACCACTGACTTGGTGTGACACCTGACGAACTGACAGACGTCATCTGTGAAGCGATCTTTTACTTTGAGAAATAGATTAGACGCACATCTCTCAACACGAAAAGCATCTATCAGTAGTCAAGGCCACACAGACACTCTACACACACGCACAAAACGCGAGGAATCGAACATTTTCTCTCTCTTACTATTTTGAATATTTATTGAGTAGTGAAAACGCCTGGTCTTGCCTACTGATGTAATGAATGTTGTGTCTAACCTATCTTAATTTCAGATGACATCACAAAAAACATCGATAATATCCCAGCAAAACCGCTAAAGAGGATGTAAATATCTGCAATTCATGTAATCAAATGTGACACAATGTAATAACCTATAGCGATGTAATGATGATGTAAACATGTTTATGTGCAACTATATTATGTTTATGCTAGGAAAATATGTGACGTGTGTATGTATAATTACTTATTTTTTTAACTGATGTATAGTGTAACTGTTACTATGTAAAAATTTGAACAAAACGAGTGCCAAAAAGACATTGCATAGTGAACCACTGTTCACGGACATTAACGAACATTACTAACTCTGCAACTACGCGGAAACCTATGTGAAAGAAACTGTTAATGCCATTCATTATGCAGCGTATCTATGTGAACGCGATGAACGATTTCCTTGATTAATAACTACGAACATTTAGGTGAGCTATATTCAGCAAAAAACTGAAAATGTGAAGTGCATAATTCGTGCATCGTCTAGTGATATTACTACAGTACCCAACTTCAAGATGTTAACTGGATTAAATGGACACAAAGTGCCTGTCCAGAAAACAACACGACGGGTGGAAGAATTTTGGTTGGAACTTCAGGGAATGAAATGTTCTCGAAATGTGACGGACACTCTTACCTGGACTGTCCAAGGATCGACGCCAGCTATGTGCCGTCCGAGGTTCTGCAACCAAGCTTCCACGGAATGTAAAAAACGAACTGCACGTGGACCAATTACTCGACGGGTCACGTCTGATCTGTAATAAGCAATGCTTTTAGTCACAACGAACTGCATCACTACGACTATAATGGAAATGAGAAATGGACACGCTTATGTATTAATCACGTTGTTATACAACGATGTTACTGTGATCAAAAAACTTTACCACGACGATACTAACCTGTAAAAAATTATTGTGCAGCGGATGAATATGAACTGTAATAACGACACGATGTGTATAGGTCAACGCACCTGAAAAATACGGACATTTTTCTTTGAAGTATTTCAAAGCAATACTATGTAACTAAGAACATTCAACAATCTAAGTCGTATTGTGTTATAACAAATATTGTAAATTTAAAACTAAGTTACCTGTCATAGAATGTAGTCTTCATATGTAATCTTGGTTGAATATTTTCTTTGTGCAACGACTGAAAAACGCGCGCACACGAACAATATGATCTGCAATACTGTGCCGCGTGATCTAACTGTACGATATAACGGCAGTGCCGCAGTTACACAGACGCTTCTGCGCATGCGCGCACTCTATCTGCCAACATTACAACTTTTACGGCGCACCCGCGTCATTCAAATTTTGTATATAATGTGTATAATGTGTAATGTAAGTCATGTAAATAGTTGTAGATAACTTAGATTTTCTTGTGCCTTTAGGTGAATTGCTCGCCTGCAGGTGTGTCCTTTCGCCTCGCAATTCAGAGGGCAATATAAAGGCACATTTGCATGCCGAGCGTGAGTTTCCGCGGAAACGCGAAATACTAATTAAATAAATAATCAGTGACAAATAAATAAAGCCTATGGCACACAACTGCAGCGCTGTGTCGCTGATAAAACAAAAGCACAATTACGTTACTCTTATGTTTGATTAAAAAAGGAGAGCTCTGGTAGAAGTGGTGCGAGAAGCACGTATTTTATTTTATTGTCTGGCACACCGCCATATTTCATGTTATAGAAGAATACTGCGAGTTGCAACCACACTAGGCACTCGATTCTGTAAAGAATTTATATTTATAAAAGTAAGTAGGATTATGAACTGTAGGCTTATTCATTGAATATATCTGATTTAACTAACTGTGTAACTTTTTTATGTTTAGTAGACAATCACCTCTGTACGACGTATTGGCATGGCTGGCAAATTATTGAAATATTGAGATTTAGATTATGAGTCCGCACCTACCGCAGCAGTCTTTGGAAACGATTTAATTACGAAGTCCGATTATTTCAGTTTTATTTCACGGTCAACTACGAGTAACATTGCCTTTACGAAAAAGCCATTGTCAAGCGTCTGATAACGAATAATTAAACGTCCACGTTCCAGATAAGCAAAATATTAATTACAATTGCAATCACAATCACCATCATACAGATAGAATAATTAACATATTTAAAATAACATTTTTTTTTATTTATTTTATTTATTTTATAAACAGTAACCTGCGTTTCCGTTATTTTTCCAACTCTACAGTTGTACGTTTTTGATGTCACTCAAATACTGTCAGCTTAGGCACATCGACAAGCCTACAAAACGCAAAATTCTATGGTCGAACCGTAAATTTTATTGTACTGAGCTGTTTGTGGTTATCACGAAGCTTGCAATACTGTTCTTCTACAACAGTTTGAAATGTGAGCGAATACGCAGTCTTTTTCCACATTATATTCTTATGCCCTAGTAATGCTACGGTCCACTAAATCTTAAGAATCAACGGTACAATATGATTGTCCTCCCTTTCAAAGAATGGCCAGAGTTTCAGAAAACATTCTTATCTCCTCCCGCCCATGAAACAATTAGCACGTTTTCAGTATAGTTTCACTTTGAGCATCGCATGCAGATTTTTCTTGGTCTTTTGGTTCCGTTCTTTTATGCTGAAGCAGTCTTTTTTTCTATCATATAATTATCCATGATGCCCTCCGAATTTCAATTCAACATTTTGGGAACTGGTTTTAAGAAACTCTACGATTCTGGCCGCATATACCAAGAGTCTCAGTTGTCTCTGTTTCATTATGTATAGAACTTAGTTAAGTATAATGGTCACTATAATGGTAGAAATATTCTGATACTTTAACAACCATCTACCATCATGATACAACGATTTTATAACCAATTTCATCAGAAGGAACTGACTCAGGGAGCAGGATAGAGGCAAACAGCCATTGCTGGTAGTTCTCACATTTAAATTCTTATTTATGATACTTAGCATCCTTAGGCTGATGAGTATGGGCGAGAGGAGCATCCCTCCGCCGAACCAGTATCTAGGGTGCAGAAAAATTTATAAAAATATTGTCATTACACTATTTTATTGGCCTATAAGTACGAAGCGCCTTACACTTTTTCCAATAGCTATAAACTAGTAACTGTGCTTCGCGTCTACTTTGCAGTTGGAACAATATCGCTACAGAAATCGGTCCTATATATGCTCCGGGTCATATGATAATTTACCAATTTTATTTACATAATATGTCACATCGACCCACCATAATGTGATCACGTTTCTGAGCCTGAAATTTAAACTTGTTGACAGGTTACTCCAGTGGCCTCCTCGTCAACCATGGAGGCTCAACACTCCACACCATGCAGCTCTTCATAGCCACCAGATCTCATGCTGCCTTCTAGGGGCGCCTTCGTCAACTCGACGCCTGGAGAAGATCATCTGGCTGCTAATCTGTTCGATCGCGATACCGTGGCCAATACCACCTGTAACCATATTGCCGATTCAATAAACCTTCGGCTTAATGGGATAACATGGTTTCGTTACTTATTTTAGTTCTAGTGAGGTGTCATTATGGCAACACACGGCCCTCGTATTTGGATTCACAGTGGTTAAGCCAGTAATTCTTCCATCAACATCTAGGGTTTCGGCGGTTTCTCTAAGCAGATTAAGTCAACCGTAAGTATGGTTCCTTCGTAAGAAGTCTGGTACTATTTTCTTCACAATACGAGCTCCGTCTGTTATGACCTCTTCTTCGATGGATGTTGGGCCCGAATAATTTCTACATCTTTTCTTTATGTGAGAAAGAAATTCATTTGAGCAATATTTTTTTAAAAAGCTATTGTGATATTCGTGCACTAATACTAGCATGTAGAAACCACAGAATTTGCCTTTCAAAGTTTGTGCCACATGTAATATAACAGTAAACTATGGAGAAACTATACTGTAATCAACATTTGCATCGTCAGTATGCCCTGTTATCGGCAGTCGGTTAGTTTGTTTTCATTATTGACCCCATTTACTCGTACCTGCAAAACTAAATGAGTGTGAAATAGAAGGTACGTTCACACACTTATCAACTGGTAATAAGAGTGGCATTTGCAACTAGGAAACATAAGTTAAAGCACTCTTAGGTGTTAGTGTAATTTAACAGGTGCTGCGTTTCATTTTACTCCATTGTGCGAACAATAATTGGTTAGCAGAGTGATGCAACTACAAACAAGTAAATGAAGCAATTGTACTTCGAACGTATAACTCTGCCGTAAGACACATACATACATACATACACACATACACACACACACACACACACACACACACACACACACACACACACACTATACGATTCACCACAGAGAACGGGTGACCATTACCGCGCTATATTGCGGACGTCGCTTCTTATTACGGACCCCTTCCCCTGTGATTTTTAATACTTTACATTTCACTCTGAGCACTGTAGTAATGTCAGAGTAGAAAATTGTGTAGCAGGAGACTCATTTTGATTTTTTCTTTCTATTTACCTGAAAGCTATGAGTTGGTTCACGTCTCACGGATTAATTGCGGGTATCAAATGTGGTGGGGAAATGAATATGCAATCGATCTGCGCAAGCTCTGCGAATAAGTGGATCAATGCTAATCACAAGGGAGTCGCACGTTGGATGTATTAACATTGACCAACGTACCTTATCCCATATTTTAATTAAAAAACATTGATCAACTTACTTCACTCCATGATATAAAAGAAAATAAACAGAAACATTGATCCACACAGTTTCTCCCATGATTTGATTAAATACATTGACCCAGTTATTGAGGGTGCTCACACAGATCGATTGCGTAGAAATGCGAAGCACAGAAATATTTCACAACATTTTCTTATATATCATGAGTTGTGACGCTGTCCTTGGTTTGCAGATACCACCACAGTTTAAATAGCTTCGACTCAGACAAGGAGCAAATAAATCTATAATCCCCTTTTAAAGCAATGTTTCGCCCTCTCTTCCGAAAGTATTATTTCGAAACACGTTGTCTGCCTGCTGCTCTCTCATTGGCTTTGTAACATGTGCAGCTGACACACCTTCGTTTGCTCCTATCGTATATCACGGCAAGCGCTGACAACTTTCCTGCACGAAACGCGTAAGTATGCCACTGGCCCTATTCTAGACTTTTCCTAAAACATCACTCGACGTATATAACTCAAGTGAAAAACTAGTCACCAGTAGAAAGAGCAAAATGTGATACCAATACAGAAAGACAAAAATTGATGCCAACACATACGGCCAAAAGTCGTTAAAATTGACGGAACGCGGTAACAAGAGCAACATTTGGGATTACCGCACGTTCCTATTCCACACGTCTACTTTGACCTATCACGTTGTATCGGTGATGTAAAGCGTACTTTATTTATTATGACAACCACATATTTAATATCAGACCTCTGGCATGCTTCAAGATTACTACCACAAGATAGACCATTATGGTTGTAAACGAACATAAGAAAGATGCGAAATATTTCAATCACTTAATGGAATGAAACTAATAGGACAACCACGGGAATTAGGCAGTTCTGGGCGGCGGCAAACTGAAAATGCTACAATAAGACTAACATCATTCCAAGAGAGTCACATAATCGAAAAATAACTCTCACTAATTCCTCTAGAATAAACCCAACTTAGAAGTACAAGAAACACACAGCTGGAATAGAATATTTTTCTTCTAGACCTATGTAGCCCAAACGAAGACAGTGATACCAGGCCTCCTCCCGTAATGATCAGTATTGGAAATTTCATTTTACATACAAAGCTCATAGCTGAAACGAAGACAGCGATGTAGACAATCCCCCACCTACAAAGCTATAATAATAAGGATAACAACTTTCACTAGATCTGTATAGCCCCAACGAAGACATCGGTACCATAAGTCCCCCCGCCCCCTCAAATAAAACTAACCAAGCACAATTCTGAGAACCGCATATCAAAGAAATTTCCCTTCCACAAACTACAATATCACACTAAACAAAAAAAAGATCAAAAGATCATAAAAACGTTCTTCCCAATCATAGTTCAGTGCTGCTTTGTATTTGCTTGGTATTAGTGTGTTTGCTGTCGTGTCGTATTTTGATATTCCTGACACCTTGTACACATTGTTTAAGTAACGACATATGTTACGCAGTGGCTTAAACCATTTTAAACCTTATTTGTGAAGATGATCGATGACTGAAACCGGTTGATATTTGGGTTTAAAATAAAAGCGACTGATGGTCAAATAGGTATCCGACGGCCGTTGATGATGACCTTCCAAAAACGTTTAATCAAGGCTGGCCCCAAAAACCACACACGCACACACACACACACACACACACACACACACACACACACACACACACACAAACACAAACAGTACTGCAAACAACAAAAAATTCATGCTCAACTTCAAGGCAAAATACCACACAAATACACAACATTCACTCTAGAAAACCAAACTGTAAACTAAAAGTAACAGTTCAAAAACCAGAAACAATTAGATAACCAGTAACTACTGAAAACTCCTCATTCAACTGCACCTTTACTACAAACCGAAACACAAACCTAAACGTCCATCACAAAGACTCAGCAACCGCCTACAACATGTCTCCTACAAAAACAATCCGTTTCGAATACGTCGCATCCCTACATCACATTCGAGAAAAAAAAAATACAAAAAATCTTTGAGAATCAAGATTATAATTATGACACTACTTCTTGCGCTCGTAACAATCTTAGCTGTGTACCTAGGTTCGTACCCAACATCTCCATCGACAAACCTGCCAAATTAAAAAAAAAAAAAAAAAAAAACCAGCTAAATATTTGTGGGAAGTATGGTAACAAACATAATCAGAAACCGTTTCTTTCGCAAAAATTTAAGCTCTGCCCTTAGTTTTCTGCATAACTCTACCCTCGGAAACTAGGCCACATACATAAAGAAACAGCCAGACATTTGAGGATTGGCGCATGGTCTGATTCCACCAGTCGGCTTTGATCGATGACTTCATCGTTGGAATAGACGGCATATACAGTTTACACCAGCCACTAAGACCAAGCCGCTCACATCCTTCGCATCCTAAATTCAACAGTCACACAGAACGTCACTGGTCAATGGAATGGACAAAGCGTGGTATCGAAAACATGGTTTCACCAACACAGCTCATTTTAAAACAGCAAAATCACTTAGATGGGAGTTGTACGCCCCAATATGGATCTGGAAATGGTGAAATACTTTAATCTATAGCCGTTTACCGTCTCAGCGGGTGTCTTACTCAGGTAAATCTGGTACACCCTTATATATCACTGTCAGTTATTAGTATCACATGTTTTACACTTACGTTGAAATAGCCAGTAATTGTTTAGAATTAAATTTATGCAGACTTACGCATTTCGTAATCATCGAAGCATCACCTTTTTTTACTTCAGTGTTATTACGATTAATGTTCATTAAATAAATTGAGAAAAATAAAGGCCACAGGAAAATGCTTTTACAAGTACTTCCTAGTACACAGATTTTGTTAATCATTATTTACTCTCGCTACTAAGATAATAATAATAAGGTCACAGATAAAGTTTAAGCTGTGACTGATTAGGAGTGTAAGCAGAGTCACAGTCGAACATACAGAGTCGCGGCACTCCGCCTCCTTTCTGTTGCCCACTGCGATTGCAGCGCACCAAGCGGCCAGGAAGTTATACTGATGAGTTCGCCGTGATTTTGTGAAAGCGAAAGTGAATGTTAACTTTTTATATTGGTCTGTTGAATGATTTTTACAAACAGGAGCGTCTGCAGCGCAATAAATTGAAGCAAGAAGAAAAAGAAAGCTCCATATTTGCCATTTTTTAGGTTTCTTAACAACAGTAGTAGGTGTGAATTGCTGTGTCACAGAACAGTGTATTTACGACTTTCTTGGTTTATTTATGACTTTCTTGTGAACTACAGATATTTACTTGAGAATGTCTTTTTTTTTTTAAGAAAAAGTGCTCTTAAACAGCAGCAAACCTGACCTTTTGCAAAAAAGCGTCATATATTTGCTCCAAAACTTAAGTTTTCCCTATACTTTCAGTCAAATCAGTGAATATGGAAAGAAGGAAACCATTAGGGAATCCAATACCTACATTTTTAACGTAGCAGACAAGCTACCATAACTGTTGCTGGAGAAAAATACCCACACAGATGTGACAGTAAAAGAAAAAAAGGAATAAACTATTTCCCAACACAGAAGAAACCAATTCCACAATTTTTGTTGAATCTGTGCCACAAATGGCAAGAATCATTAAAACATCCGCTTTTGAAATGTTATTACATTTACAAATATATTTATGTGTTAAAAAGTCGATAAAATGTAAGACTGTGCTAAACATTACGTTCTATAAAAAGTCGTAATGTGTCAAGGAAAGTGCCTGGGTTAATACGAACAGGTAAAAAAAATATTCTTCTCATGCATGGAATGTGTCTTTGTATGGTCTTGTTTTCGGTGGAGTAAGCTACAATTACACACATATTCGAAAGTATTTCTTTATAATTATATTGTAGCTTATGCCACTGAATCAAGGATATTCGATCATTTTTACTTGTCTTATAATAATTTAATAATTATTTAGCTAATTAAATAGAAAAATGATTAAAAACGAGCTATAATTTTACCTTTGCTTTGTCACCCCTTGGGGCGCTAGAGTCGCACAATATTCTCAGTAGTGAGTGTCGTGACTGTATGTGTTAGACTGTGGCAGAGTGAAGCGTAAACTCATTATTTTCTGTTAACTAAACTTGTGGATTCAGTAACGTGCCAATACCATCAGAATTTGCAACGCTCTCTATGAACCCATTTAAGATTACAAGCGAGGCATAAGCTGACACTACGAGCAAGCCTAAAGAAAACAAACCATCGCTCCTCACACATATGTCATTCGCCACGCCAGTACAAAATGTTCAAATGTGTGTGAAATCTTATGGGTCTTAAGTGCTAAATCCTAAGGACAAGCACACACACCCATGCCCGAGGGAGGACTCGAACCTTCGCCGGGACCAGCCGCACAGTCGACGACTGCATAGCCTCAGACCGCCTTTTTGTTTTTTTTTAATCTCATTTTGTTCGTTTTTGTTCGTTGTATCTGCTCAGGGCGGACATCGGAAGACAGTTCGTGGTTGATCCATTAACTCAGTTTTTTTTATTACAGAGGACCGCTCGACTAATCCTGCGCGGCCATGCCAGTACATAACAGCTCAAACCCGACAGGCGGTATCTAAGTCTCAAGCTGAGCCAATTACTATGCTATCGTATTGCCTACATCCTATCTTCTCTACGCCAAAACTTGTACTGGTCAAGCTAAAGCGATAATTCTTTAGCTCAGCACCGTAGTGACCTTCATGACTGCTGCGTGTCGACGGAAGGTTCTTTCCTGAAACTACCCCTATTCTTTGCAGTTCATGTACTTCCTCCTTTCAGACCGCTGCAGACAAATATCTCCCTTGCCTTTGATTGTTTGAAGATAATCCCACAGAAATTCATAGGGCAGACCGTACAATTTTGCCATTCCCCTACTTATCGCTGCGATCTACATGTTACCAAAACGCTCTGGACGAATAATTTTGTTTCTGTATTCAACGCACAACGCTCAACTCCGAATTTTTGAGCCTTTTTTGCATCATGTTGCTGTTTCTGCAACCATTTCTTGTGTTGTCAGCTTACTGACAAGAAAAGAATCCCAGAAGCAGTAAATCAACTCAACTTTTATGGTTTTATCTAAACGCTCAGTTTCAATACAAGCTTCCCCATTCTACCAATTTTTTACAACCTCACCAAGCGGTGAGAACTTACACTACTGGCCATTAAAATTGCTACACCAAGAAGAAATTCAGATGATAAACGGGTCTTCGTTGGACAAATATATTATGCTAGAACTGACATGTGATTACATTTTCACGCAATTTGGGTGCAAAGATCCTGAGGAATCAGTATCCAGAAGGTGCAAAGGTCCTGAGGAATCAGTATCCAGAACAACCACTTCTGACCGTAATAACGGCCTTGATACGCCTGGGCATTGAGTTAAACAGAGCTTGGATGGCCTGTACAGGCACAGCTGCCAATGCAGCTTCAACACGATACCACAGTTCATCAAAAGTAGAGACTGGCGTATTGTGACGAGCCAGTTACTCCGCCACCATTGACGAGACGTTTTAAATTGGTGAGAGATCTGGAAAATGTGCTGGCCAGGGCAGCTGTCGGAACATTTTCTGTATCCAGAAAGGCCCGTACAGAACGTGCAAGATGCGGTCGTGCATTATCCTCCTGAAATGTAGGGTCTGGCAGGGATCGAATGAAGGGTAGAGCCACGGGTCATAACAGATCTGAAATATAACGCCCATTGTTCAAAATGTGCCGTCAATGCGAACAAGATGTGACCGAGATGTGTAACCAATGGCACCCCATACCATCACGCTGGGTGATATGCCAGTATGGCGATGAAGAATATACGCTTCCAACGTGCATTCACCGCGATGTCGCCAAACATGGATGCGGCCATCATGATGCTGTAAATAGAACCTGGATTCATCCGAAAAAATGACGTTTTGCCATTCGTGCTCCCTGGTTCGTCGTTGAGTACACCATCGCAGGCGCTCCTGCCTGTGATGCAGCGTCAAGGGTAACCGCACCCATGGTCTCCGAGCCGACAGTCTATGCTGCTGCAAACGTCGTCGAACTGTTCGTGTAGATGGTTGTTGTCTTGCAAACGTCCCCATCTTTTGAATCAGGGATCGAGACGTGGCTGCACGATCCGTTAGAGCCATGCGGATAAGTTGCCTGTCATCTCGACTGCTAGTGATACGAAGCCGTTGGGACCCATCACGGCGTTCCGTACTACCCTCCTGAACCCGCCGATTCCATATTCTGCTAACAGTCATTGGATCTCGACCAACGCGAGCAGCAATGTCGCGATACGATAAACAGCAATCGCGATAGGCTACTATCCGACCTTTATCAAAGTTGGAAACGTGATGGTACGCATTTCTGCTCCTTACACGAGGTATCACAACAACGTTTCACCAGGCCACGCCGTTCAACTGCTGTTTGTATATGAGAAATCGTTTGGAAACTTTCCTCATGTCAGCACGTTGTAGGTGTCGCCACCGGCGGCAATCTTGTTTGAATGCTCTGAAAATCTTATCATTTGCATATCACAGCATCTTGTTCCTGTCGGTTAAATTTCGCGTCTGTAGCACATCTTAGTGGTACCAATTTTAATGGCCACTAGTGTACATATCGGAAGGAACCAAGGGCTATGTTAAAAATAAATGTCGTGTGACTAGGGCGTCCCGCCGGGTAGACCTTCCGCCTGGTGCAATTCTTTCGATTTGACGTCATCTCGGTGACTTGAGCGTCGATGGGGATGAAATGATGATGATTAGGACAACACAACACCCAGTCTCTGAGCGGATCAAATCTCCTACCCAGCCAGGAATCGAACCCGGGCCCTTAGGACTGACATTCTGTCGCGCTGACATCTGTTTTTTAAATTTATTTATTTTTCTTCACACGATGGGATAAAGGAATGCCGTTCCTCTTCGGCTACATAACCATAAGAATAAAAGTCGTCCCGTTACGACTTGAGGATGCTCCATACTATAGCCCGTTGCGGATTTCTCGATGACTGTCGTCTCGTCGCTGTGTTGTTTCCGTTGTTTGTTCAATCTCAAAAAACAAAAAGAAACTGGGAAGAGGTTGTAAGTTAATTTTCCCATGTCATGATTAATCCAGCTACGAGGCGGGTTATGGAATGCGCTCCAGAGAAAATTAGAAAAATATTGTCTGTATTTAGGGTTATTGACAATCGCACCGGCTGATCCCGGCTGAGGTTCGAGTCCTCCCTCGGGCATGGGTGTGTGTGTTTGTACTTAGGATAATTTAGGTTAAGTAGTGTGTAAGCGTAGGGACTGATGACCTTACCAGTTAAGTCCCATCAGATTTCACACACATTTGAACATTTTTTTTAACAATCGCACAGTGTCGCCCGTTAAGATAATGCCAAAAATCGGGTACTATCTTTTCGCCATTACCGATTAGGTAGTGAACAGCGTGGCTGCTAATCCACGTCACAGAGTTCGATTTTGCTCTTGGGAGACACACCCCATCTGGGAAAAGAAGTGATCGTGTAGTTATCCTGTCTGGAGTTGTGCGTGTGAGAAAAGGCAATATCTGACGCACCAAATACCAAACGTCCTTTGCCGACCCGCATTGGAAACGATGTTCATCCGTGTCAATCACTTGGCATGTGGCACACTGGGGTGAGTCGGCGAGGTGGATGTGATGTAGGCGGGACTGACACAACTGTTTCCCATTAACAGTTACATAAAATGGAGATTGCACGTCTGTAGCGAGGGTGGTGGCATTCACTGCCTGCCACTGCCACACAGCACACCACTTTGTAGTCGGGTGTTTGCTCTCAATGACATTTGGCGTCCTGTTTAGTTGCATGGCAGTATAGATCGCCCTCATCGTTATCAAGTGTGTTGGTAGTAGTGCGGTGTGGATGTAGCTTAATTCAAGGAAGAATTGTATAATGTAGAAGAAAGGTGCTGGGATGTCCGATATTATCACAGGGGGTGTGGGTGAGGTTGGTCGTGAGGCCTCCAGTAATAGACTTGTGAGGCACGTCGGGCTCCGTCGCCACAGGTGTAGGTGACAGCTGACGAACAGGGTCTTCGCTCTGTTCTGAACAGGACAAAGGCCTAAATCCCTTCTGCTCCTCGGGATGGTTAGGGACTCGTAACGAATCTTAAATAACTTGCCCGTACTAACATAAAATAAAAAAAAAGAGGTTCAAATGGCTCTAAGCACTATGGGACTTAACATCTGAGATTATCAGTCCCATAGACTTAGAATTACTTAAACCTAACTAACAAAAGGACATCACTCACATCCATGCCCGAGGCAGGATTCGAACCTGTGACCGTAGCAAAAGGATCTCAAAACCGGCAACATGTGGTGAGCCAGAGTAGGTGGCATCGGGAGTATCTGTGCAAAATGGGGGATGCGTGACGCCAAATAGACGTTAGCATATCGCGTCCGTTGCAGGAGGTCTAGATTTCTAAGACGGTGGTTACTTATTCCTGCTCTCATTTGATTCAATAAACGCCTGTAGTTAAGGGCTGTCGAGCGCTTCATGTCAGATGTGAAATCAGTGCCAAGACAGCGGATTGAGTCATGATTGTAGCGCTGCGACGCTTTCGTCCGATAGACTTCTGCCTATAGACAGGGTGTGCGATTTGTGGACATTGAGATTGTTCTCCAATGCCCCGCCGTAGGTCGCCACCCACGTCAGAGCTGCGCGATCATCGTCATTACTGTGAAGAAGGAGTACCAGATCATCAGCATAGACAGTGCAGCAAAAAGTGCGTCCGCCAAGGGACATCCCAGTAAAGCGTTGACGGAGGCCACAGAGTAGTGGGAGGATTCCTTTTAGGACAGATTGGAACCTAAGCCAGCTGCAGCTTTCAGAGAAGGTAGACCGTTGGTACAACCATTTGTCTCAGCAGACGTGCTACGCATGAATGTTCGTTTAAAACACTTGTAACCAATTTTCTGACTAGAGAGTAATTGCTTTCATGTGTAAGTCTTTCAATTCGTCAGCTTCAGAATCCTGTCATGGAGTGGGAGAAGTTTTTTGTCTTCCTCCCTACACCTTCGAATCATTGATTAATGCTAACAAAATCCGCAGGAGTGCGAGTTTGTTTAACTTATGTCCAAAATCATTACTAAACGGAACTCGCAGCGTCCGCTACAATTTGCCAGCGATTTTACTACACTTGTAGAAACAGCCAAGTTATGAGTGGTTAAAATAGATCACACTTATTGCTAGCAGAAGGAAGAATAAATACTTTTGGATGGACGACTGAGAAGAAAATACTTGCTGCCAGACGACACTTGCACCCATAGGAAGGATGTCTCTATTGTAGTTCCGAGTGCAGAAGTCAAGCCAGACCCAACTGTTACCACCGCTGCCTGCACACATTAATGCTGTATGAGAGTGGTAAGAATGAACTTTTAATAGAATCACCAAGTCGATTGTAGTTAACTTCCATGAGGGCCTAACTGCACTATTTCGACATTCTCAGCCATACAGTTGCTTGTATCATGAATTTCAATTATTCTGCTGATGTTCGTTCTCATTTTTCCGGTTTCTTGCTTTTAACCACAACCCATTCTTGCAGTATCCATGACTTATTCCCGTGATCATACTTTTATTGTGCTCACTCACCTGACACATAGCTAGATTTCATGAATACAATCCTTCGTTCATTCATTAAATGTTCAATTGCTTATGCTTTATGATAATAAATCTGAGTCTTACAATGCTGCTTCTGTCCTTTACGGATATACATCTCCCTCTCACTAATTTATGCGCGTGTGGTGGGTACCTACAGAGGCTCAACAGTATTTTTTCTTTACTTTCTAGTTTAAATGAAATTCATTTCTTTTTGGATGAGATATAATATGGAATATGTTATCTGCCTTTAAAATTTAAAATCCCAAAAATGGTACCACTTAAAATTCATCGGAGTAGAGTGAATGAATCGACCAGCTTTGTCAAATTTATATTCGTGTCTTTTTTTTTTTTTTTTTTTGCTGATATCCGTCACCTGTCACTTTCCTCTTTACCTTTCCTCCTCAAGGACTTCGTGTGTTAAGATGTATGTGTCAACGTATATGTATTGGTGCAAATAATTGCCTCTTTTAGACCAGTAATAATTTTTTTAAATTTCTTAGTATTTACCTGTCTGTTATATTATTAACAATTTACCACGTGGAAAAGTGGGTTAGTGTTGTGTAAACCTCAGGATACGCAGTTAAGTTTTCATATACGTTTTCTGGATTATTGTCTAATGCACCACCAGGTCATATTATTTTACCTGTATTTTCAGAAAAATAAGGATATTTATTTAGCGTAATTTTATTCCTGTGCTCTGAGGAGCAAAGTCTGGTTGGTGGGAGTATATATTTCGTTTATCACTAAAAAGTATTTAATAATGTTAGCCAAGGATACAAAAATCTATGTCATGTACACATATAACGATAAAACTGTCATCAATCCGGAAGATTGTTCGAACACCACAGTAATTTTCTAGCCATGGTGCCGTTGGTTTCTCCGACCTCTCAACTCATTTAGCCAGTCTGTTGTAAGAAGCCTTGCAGTTTAACACGGAATACGAGCCATGGTTCGACCTCGCATTACTCACATTAAAAAAATCATTGTCGAACATGAAAGAACCGTTACGTGTTAAAAAAATCATTGGACCAATCCCGGATTAGGACCTTGAACGTTGTGATTTGTAATCTGACACTTAACCACTGTACCGCCTAGCAAATTCGAAATGAAAGTATTTACGCTTTTGTTAGTAAAACAGTCCGTCGCACAATAATAAAGTTAAAAATTATTGATGAATGAAATATTGAACGTATTTTATAATGAGACTGAAGCACTTCACAATTGACAGTAGTCCGCCGCCGGTAGCTTAGTGGTCAGCGTGACAGAATATCAATCCTAAGGACCCGGGTTCGATTCCCAACTGGAGCGGAGATTTTCTCCGCTCAGGGACTGGGTGTTGTGTTGTCCTAGTCATAATCATTTCATCCTCATCGACGCTCAAGTCGCCGAAGTCCCGTCAAATCGAAAGACTTGCCCCCTGCGAACTGTCTACCCGACGGGCGGCCATAGTCACACTACAACAGTTGATAGTAAAACGTCTGCTTTGAAAGGATAAGCTGAGGATAGGACGGTAGGTGTAGGGTCGCAATGGAGAGGAAGCTGGAGACTTAGGGCTTGACAAGCCGTAACATGTTGCTATATACCACTGTGGTTGACATGTATGCCTTTTTATTCTTATCCAATTACAGTTACTGTTTGCATCAGCTGTGTCAGCAACAACTGTTTTTAGTAATTTCTTAGTGTGAAATGTTCAAAATTCGTCGTTACATGATCAAGCAATAATTCTACTCAAGATGGGTGAATGCGACTAATGATCGAATATTCACATTTTCGATGTTGTCTAGAAAGGGGCTTATATTAGGTTATTTCCACCTTTCCTTACTTAACTGAATTAGCTTTGGAGTTACTAATCTATGCACAGAGTATTTCAGGTAAAAACACATTCCTTTTTTTTTTGTTCGCTTTTCAGAATTATTTCGTTACATTTTCCAGGCATCTCACTGCAGTTGGGAAGCTCTATACGTCTGTGTACATATCGTCTACATTTAGCAGTTGCGCAGAATTTGCTGCAGCAGTCGACGCAGATATTTGTTCGATCCTCTCACATATCTCTGTTAAGCGTTTG
The DNA here is from genome assembly GCF_021461385.2 of Schistocerca piceifrons. NCBI lineage: Eukaryota > Metazoa > Arthropoda > Insecta > Orthoptera > Acrididae > Schistocerca > Schistocerca piceifrons. Next base: position 294,431,856 of record NC_060142.1, read on the forward strand.
AGACTCCTGTGGCAGTGGTGCAGCGTTACATAAGATGGAAGAGATGGCAACATTATCTTAACTGCGTGTCGACACTGCGCTCATCTTATTCTTCTCCCCTTTCCAGGCGCGGCCGGAAGATCGTATTGGCGGTTGGTTCACCTTGTTCGTAGTAGTTAGTCAAATGAGTTACTACAAAGAGCGGGAAACTGTCACAGTCATTTGAAGTGACTAATTTTTCCTAAAAGTATATTTGTTACATCACTCAGTTTCTCACGGTTGCTATTGCTATAGCTGTTGGTCGGCAAATACACAGACGGTTATTCCTGGTTGTGGAATGAGGCTGGAATTGTCGCCCGACGATGTCCCATACTGCTCGACTGGAGACAGCTCTGGTGATCGAGCAGGCCAAAACAACATGTCGACATTTTGTACAGCACTTTGGGTTACAGCAGCGGTATGTGGCACAGCGTTATCGTTTGGATAACACAGCCTGGAATGCTGTTCATGACTGACATACAGTTTTGCTGTGAAGGTTCATGGGATAACCACAAGAGTGTTCGTGCTGTCATACGAAATCACATCCCAGACCGCAGTGTCGCAGAATGAACATCCAGCTTTTCGTACCCCTACTACACTGTCTCATTCTTACTGGTTGTGGAGCTGATAATGTCTCTTCACTAACATCAACTCACTTCGTTCAATCCCAAAGGTAACTACCGCTCACGAAATTTTCAGTGTGTATTTAAAACAGACATGATTTACATTCTCATAGTGGTGCTACTGGGTTGTTTTAGCTTTTTTCCGTCAGTGTATGTGGAATAAAAGTACCTATTGCTCATGTGATCCGTCTCAGTGACAAATCTTCCGTTTTCATGACGGAGAGATTAAGCGAAATATATAGGAAGTTAATATACCAGAAAATGTGTTTGTGGTATTACACAAACGGACATAGAAAAATGGTGAATGTTCGCTGCGCTGAGAGAATTAATTTTTGACCGAGTGAAAACATTTAAACAAATTATGTGAATGCGGCATCGTGGACAGGAGCGTGTTGCGTCGCTTCGAAGCGATGCTATAATCTGAACAGCTGCAACACATATATAACTTATTGAAAATTTTATTTCAGTGGTAGTTTAAGCATTTCTGTCGTCGTTCCTATAAAATGTTGTGCTCTGTGCTCTATGTTGGTCATAGGGTATGCTAACAACAATGCTATGTCACCTAAACCGTCGAGGACCGTTGCCTAGCAATTACTTCCGTATTCTCTCGAGTACTAAAAGTGCCTATCCGAATTCGCTGTTTGAGTTATTGAGTGAAAGAAGCTTCAGCTTTGATTCAAGTGTTGTAGAGTGAATTTTGTGTTTCGAGAACAACTATCGAAACATTTTAAAGTTCTTGGAGAGCTTTAGAAGCTTTGAACGAAGCGAACACCCAACTTTAGAAGCGAGGAGCATTGTAGCCGCAAGAGGTATGAGGCATTCGCGTATTTGTCAATTATTTACTCGTATTCACCATTGGAATCATCTGTAGATAGAATATCATAGAAGCTGTTAATTGTCTGTGTGCTTAGTGGAGAAATACTAGCAGGTTGAAGACTGTGGTAGAGTGTGATGTGATTACAGAACCTGATGTTATTAACAGTATATAACGTGAAACACAATTTTGTTTCAATTTTTCATGGAGATTCAAATATTAAGTGCGTGCTTTTTCAGACAGATTTCTATACTTTCTATTTGGCGTAGGTCATGCACGTTCATTTTGTATTCTCAAACAAATTTCTTAGTTCCTCAATGGCAAACGTGTCAAGCGCATTGTCCTTTTCCACCCGTTTGCTTTGATCCATGACATCCTATGTGACGTCATGACTTTGTGTTGAATTGGATGTAAGCGGATTGTTATTAAAAGTTAGCCTGTGGTTATGTTACTTACCAGTGTAATCTGTGATGTCTGTAAACTATGCTGTTATTCCAAATACGTCGCGACATACGAGGGTTTGGTCTGGGTGGAACCTGAGACAACAGATTAAACTGCCGCTGAGAAACCAGTAACGAATATATTTTTATTCTGTTTTCTGACAAATATTTGTCTGCATATCGCACGATTTCCCAGGGTAATGGGTAGGCAGGATCTTCAGAGCATAAGATAAATTTTTGTGAGTGGAACGATTAGTGATTATGATTATTATTTGATTCTTATAGTTATTTAGCTGTCTTTTCAGTGTGGGAAGTTCGTCTAGAGTGAGGTTAGCCCTAACGAAGTTGCATTGCTGGTGGTAATGTTATTCATAATTTTTAAACTTACGAATATTTGGATTTGGCCGCTTTTCGAATGTGACTCTTTGAGACGCTGCGCTTATGACATCCACTGTACCTAAGAGGCTCAATTTGGTTTTACCTGTCGCTCATTCTTCCGCTGCATAATTTTTTTTTATGGTTCGCAGTATTTGTTTAGCTGAATTGGATCGAGGTTTTGGTATTTATTGTTGAATTATTTGTTTTTGGTTTTTGAGCTATTTATTTCCGTTTGTAGTGTGATTCCAGTTTTTTGTAGTTCTTTTCTTTCGGTTTATTCTAAAGTGATTTGTGTATATAATTTTTCGATTAAGTTGATGTTATGTGGGTGTTGTTTCGTATCTCTGTCCCCTGTGTAGGAATAGAGTTTACACGAAATATGATACCAACTGTCCATGTGCATGTCTTTTTGTTTCTTTTGTTCTCTTTATTCGGGAGTAATTCATGTGCGTCATCCTTGCATAATGAGATTCGTGTGTGTGTGTGTGTGTGTGTGTGTGTGTGTGTGTTTTTTTTGAGGGGGGGGGGGGGGAATCTTGTATATACTGTGATACCATTTGTGTGTTATTTCCTTATAATTTTAGGTTTATCACAGGAAAGTTCCTACGCAATATTTTTCGATTATGTCGTTTTGTGGACCTGTGTGTGATATAGCTGTCTTCCTTTGAGCTACAGGTGAAGCGAAGAATTCGACTCCAGCTCTGCCATGTGTGCAGTTTCTTCTGTTTATGTTAGACATTTGTAGGGGCTCTGTTATAGCTGTCACAGCTATATAAGTACAGCGTACGCTGCAATTCGACTTGTTTTTTTATGTTTTCGTTTGCATCATTCCGGAAGAATATGTGTGTGTGCTATAATCCAGTTATGTTGTTTTGTGGAGGTGTCTAGTACCACTCACTTCATTTCATCTGTATTGGTCAAGCTAATTATTCGAATCCAATTTTGTGTTTACTATATATTTTTGTTCAAAAATGGTTCAAATGGCTCTGAGCACTATGGGTCTTAACTTCTGAGGTCATCAGTCGCCTAGAACTTAGAACTACTTAAACCTAACTAACCTAAGGACATCATACACATCGATACCCGAGGCAGGAATCGAACCTGCGACCGTAGCGGTCGCGCGGTTCCACACTGTACCGCCTAGAACCGCTCGGCCACCCCGGACCAGCTATATTTTTGTTCGGTTTATTCTAGGGAAGTTCTTAAATGCTCTTACGTTTAGTAACCTTTTTAGTATGTTCCCATCCACAGCTCTCCCATTCCTGCGATTGTCCCGATAATTTCATTTCATATGGTGATTTAAATAGTTCCCATGATTTTTTGTTTGTTAAGAAGTACGTTACACAATACACAACGGTATATTTTAACAGAAACGATCGATTTCGGTCTAGGACCAGACCATCATCGTGTCCAAAAACCGTCTCAACTATCCGTCTGAGTAAATGGAATTGCAGTTATAAGATGTACATTGTTCCATCATTGACACTAGCTGTACATTCATAACATTTCATCCATTTAACCTCGACAATGTCTTTTCCCAATATTCGATATATATATAGATCAATGATGGAGCTTTGTACATCTGCTAACTGCTGTTCCAATTAAACAAACGCATAGGAGAAATGATTTTTGGACCCGATGATTTTCTGGTTCTAGACCGAAATCGATCGTCTGTAATAAAATATGCCGTTACAGCTGTATGCTGCATATGGCAGTTCTTAACATTCATTAAAGCTGTATAGCACCACCTATACAAAATGCTTTATGTTTGTTTTTGATTGTAATGGTCTATATTGCTGTCGTCGTCTTGAAGAATGTCATCGGACTGTTATTAAATGTTATCTATGGTTGTCGTAGTATCTTGTGTAAACTTTCCACTTTACTCCAATATGAGTCGTGCGTCAGAGCAGACGGGTAGAATTGTAGCATGCTGTATTCCTTTCAGTTGTTGAGATTCACAACGACAACGATGTTAGCGATCTTACTCGCTTGTCGATTACACATACATAGTGTCTGTAATCATAACAGGGTCATGATGCTGGAGTTTTCTTCCGTCTGTGAAAACGAACACATTTTGGAATTTGATGCGAACTGTTTTGTGTCATACTGCGTTGACCTTCCACCGTAACAAAGGAGTATAGCTCTCATACTGGTTAATGAAATTGAATTAAGAGTTTGGAGTATTTTTAAATGGTAAAATATTTGTGAATTTATTAGTTGTTCGGGCGTTTTCGTCCTTTAGACACTGCAATATATCTTTCAATGGCAAGGCATGATTATTCCGTCTGACATATATTTAAATTACTAAAAATTTTACTGTAGTGCTTGTTTACCTATTGATATGGACGTTCCTATAAAATAATGTGCTCTGTGTTTGCTGGGATTGCTATTAGTGGGATTGCTACTTAATGTTGATGCGTTTGTGGTATTACACAAACGGACATAGAAAAATGATGAATGTTCGCTGCGCTGAGAGAATTAATTTTTGAGCGAGTGAAAACATTTAAACAAATTACGTGAATGCGGCATCGAGGACACGAGCGTGCGACGTCGCTTCGAAGCGATGCTGTAATCTGAACAGCTGCAAGACATATATAACTTACTAAGAATTTTATTTCAGTGGTAGTTTAGCCATTTCTGTCGTCGTTCCTATAAAATGTTGTTTTCTGTGCTCTACGTTGGTCATAGGGTATGCTAACAACAATGCTATGTCACCTAAACCATCGGGGACCGTTGCCTAGCAATTACTTCTGTATTCTGCCGAGTACTAGAAGTGCCTTTTGAATTCGTTCTGTGAGTTATTCAGTAAAAGGAGCTTCAGCTTTAATTCAAGTGTTGTAGCGTCGAAGTTTGTGTTTCAAGAAAAACTAAGGAAACTTTTTAAAGTTCTTGCGGAGCCTTAGAAGCTTTGAAGTAAACTAACGCCCAGCTTCGGAGGCGAGGTGCATTGTACCCGCAAGAGGTATGAGCCATTCACTTAAATGTAACCTTTTTATTTACCATACAAAGCCATCTGCAGTTAGAATATCGTACAAGTATTTAAATGACTGTGAATTTAGTAGAGAAGTACTGCCAAGTTGAAGTTTTACGACGGACCGTGTAATGATTTCAGAACACGTAATTAGTACAGTGTAATATGTGAAAGATCACTTTGTCTTAATATTTCATACAGGTTCATAAGTTAGGTGCCTGACTTGTAGAGACGAACCACTTTACTGAGTTTCTGACGAAGTTCACTTACGTTTGAAGTTCATTTACGTTTGTCATACATTCACAGATTAATCACTTAGTTTCACAATGGTGTCACCAACCCCCTTGCTTCTCAATTGTACATACATGATGACTGTGATCGTTGCACGGTCGTGCCGCTGGAACCTTTCTTCCGTCTGTGAAGAAGAAGACGCTTTGGAAACTGATGGCAGCTGTGTAGAGTAACATTTAGTCGAGCAGGCTCTGTAACAAAAGGGTTTTCGTCTCCTGTTGTTTCAAGAAATAGAATTAATGTCTTGGAATGTAATTAGCTGTTAAATCCATTGGGAGGTGATTAGCTATTCAGGTTTTTTCATTAGATTCTGCTGGATACCTGCCAGCCACTAAATACCATTATTCTGAGGTACATTCAATGATTTATTTAAAAATTTTCAGCACTGCTCGTTTACCCATTCCTATCGACGTTACTAAACAGTGTAGAGCTCTGCAGCTACTGGCGTTGCTGTTTATGTTGTTCACAGGATATGCTAACACCGATGCTATGTTGTATAAATCGTAGAGAACCGTTGCCTAGCAGTTACCTGCATATTCACCCGAGCTCTTGAAATAACGATACGAATTCGTTGTGTGAGTTATTCAAGTAAAGGGGCTCCAGTATTGATTCATACATTGTACTGTTACACTTTGTGTTTCGAGTTCAAATAACGAAACATTTTAAAGTTCTTGAGGACTTCTAGAAGCTTTGAACGAAGCGAACGCCGAGCTTCAGAAGCGAATTGCAATGTGTCCGGGAGAGATATGAACTACTGACTTAAGTGTCTTCTGTCTACTTACCGTATAGAATCAGATGCAGTTTGAATATCGTATAACCTTATAAATGACTGAATGTGTAGCGGTGAAGTACTGGAACAGTTAAACGTTACGACGTAGTATGATGTGATTTGGCGGTATGTAAAATGGAAAAAAACAGTTCCATTCATATTCCAGTGCATTGTTTCAATACGTCATGCAGCTACAAAAGTTACGAGAGAGCGTAACTTATAGGGACGGATCTCTTTGCTGAGGTTTCCACAATTTTAGTTGCTGGAATCCTCTATTCTTTAATTTATTTTGTTTCACAACGAGAGCGGCGTCACCATCTCTGTCACCAAATCTGTTCTATTTTAACTTCTGTGAAGAAGAAGGCAATACGTAAACAAGTTCCAGCTGCGTGCAGTCATAATGAGTTGACATGGCACCATATCAAAAGCATTTTCTCTTTCTGTTACTCAAAGAAATTAAAAGCATCGTTAACTGTTAATTCCGTTGGGACTTTTATTTTTTAAATTTATTTATTGTTCCGTGGGACCAAATTAAGGAGAAATCTCCATGGTCATGGGACGAGTCAATATATGAAATTATAACACGATAGTAGAAACAGATAAAATGAAATATAAGAAACATATTCAGGCGACAAGTCGTAATTTTGAATAAAGAAAATCAACAATGTAACACTAGAATTTGCTTAATTTTTCAGCTCTTACAGGAGCTCCTCGACAGAATAGAAGGAGTGAGCCATGAGGAAACTCTTCAGTTTGGACTTAAAAGTGTTTGGGCTACTACTAAGATTTTTTAGTTCTTGTGGTAGTTTATTGAAAATGGATGCAGCAGAATAGTGCACTCCTTTTTGCACAAGAGTCAAGGAAGTGCATTCCACATGCAGATTTGATTTCTGCCTAGTATTAACTGAGTGAAAGCTGCAAACAACAAACGACGTTAAAGAAAATATATACTGTGAGGGAAATGTCAGAATTCCCAGACTATTCAATGGGAGTCGACAAGAGGTTCTCGAACTTACACCACATACAGCTCGAACAGCCCGTTTTTGAGCCAAAAATACCCTTTTTGAATCAGAAGAATTACCCCAAAAAATTATACCATACGACATAAGCGTATGAAAATACTTTATAAGCTGTACTGGCGTTTTCTTCATTCAAATGTTGCTGGTTAAAATTCAATCGTAAATATGGTTGTTACATCGTACATGTTGTTAAATAGTTCACATGGCGGTGAAGAGTGATTCTAGGTTTAGTGTTGAGCTTAGGTTGTTGATGACTCTGTCACAAAGAAGGAAAGGCGCAGCCCGGTGAGAATACACTAACTCAGACAGCGGGTATTTGCAAAAATCGCAATCTCCTCAGACACTGCGAAGAGATTTGGGATTTAAACCACCACACTGTTGCATAGATTATTTACCAGTAACTTCATATCACCAAAAAGATGTACCCTTAAGTACACACTAATTAAATTGCCGATCCTGCCTCACGGTGCCATATTGAACGAACGGATGGTAGTAACCAAATCGCAGCGTAATGTCTGCCGAAATGCGAAGTTTAAATAACTGTACTTGGTGTATATCTGAAACAAGTGTAGCGTTGCACTGTCTTGATAGTAGTACCGTCTGTCTGTCTAATACTGATAGCTTTAAATAACTGCTATCGAAACAAAATTATTCATTGCAGAATAAATGTACCTCGTAATGAACACACCTTTGGCTGTGATCGAAGAACTAGTGTTATTTTAATTCATCTATTAGGAATTAGTAAAAGGGAATTAAAATAACGTATTCCTCACCAGTCATAAATGGATAATATTTTTCAAGTACATCAATGATATTTAACCGACCTGGATGTTACAGATCCTTTGTAACACCTACAGCTCTCATTACTACAGAAGTTAAATTTAAAGACATGACATCACGGTCTCAAGTCTTTCCTTGCGATGCAATTGTGAGACATTGCAATAAGATTTACTCGTGGACACGGTATGGTCGTATCTAACGTGCTGCCCGTTATCGTTGCAGCAATGTTCCGACGCATCAAGAAGTTTTTCTCCCGGTGTGTGGGAGGGGAGAAAGACGTAGGTCTGCGACTGGACGAGACCTTGGTCGCTGCTCGACGTACCTTTGAGGTGAGCCACGTCATGTTGCATTACCGATATCATAATAAGCAAAGAACTGAAGTTTTAGAGCTACTTCATTGTCGATATGGTGGTCAACAGGTATTACAGACTGTAACGATTTACTGTAAATGAATCTGCGGTTCGCTATAAACATCCCATGTGACAAGCCATTATGAATAACACATCTAAGACAGGAACCCCTACTAGACTATTGACTATGACAATTGTGTGTTGGTTTCCGTGCAAGAAAGCAGTACGTTTATGGGAAGAGTGAGGTTCAACGTGCTAAAACAGTAAAAATTCAACAAAGAATCAGAATGTAAAAAATGTATAAAACTTACTTACGCACGCACGCGAGCCTACACACACACACACACACACACACACACACACACACACACACACACACATAATTACAAAATAAATGGCTGATCTTTTCTTACATTCACTTCCGCCTTCTGGTCAAAACATAACGGGCACAGAAAATATTTACGCCACAGCCAATTCAGATTTATATGTCTTCTCACCAGACTATGAAGACATTAGTTAGAAGTGTATCCTATTCGGATAGGAGTCAGGGTAACTTCAGTGTGTGAAAGTGATATATATAAGGTCGGACTTGGCCTGATGATTGGCACGTCACATCCTTTCCAACAGTCGTATGTCTTCTCACCTACAGCATAATGGCACGTTGTCTCGATGGGTTATTTGCCCACAGGCCTCCTTGGCTTCATGATGTGCTTGCTCTTTATTCCAGATCCCACAGGCTCCTACCAGTCTCCTCCATGTTACTAGACCATTAAATCCCCACTTCTGGCATTAGATAAGATAAAGTTGATAGTCTACCTGAAAGCCGGTTAAATGGTTGCAACAACTCTACTGACAGCCATTAAAATTAACACTGACCAACCGGGAAGTTGTGTCTGACATTAGTTAAGAATGCCTGGACTATGACGCTGACACGGAGGTGCTTGAGAATGAGAACGACCCAATTAAGTTGTTGAAAATGATTATGAAATGTCTTGTAAGAGCAGAGCTTCACATAATATGCGTCCAAGACAAGTGACTGGCTTAAGACAACATTGCAAACCAAATGGATGCTCTACGAGTCACCTGCTAACTGTGATTAATATCTGATAATCAAAATAAATGTATTCCTGAATTCCAGACTTGGAAGCCTAATGTTGTTTTCGGAGGGGTCAGTGAATAGAGAAACTGGAACTGTCAGTAAAAACTGTCACAGTCCCACTTACTTTCCTTTCCACAGAAAGAATACAGCGGAAGAGAGAATAGAAAGATCATGGCGACGCTGTACCTCGAATAATTCCTCTGTAGCCCTCTGTCGTTTCAGCTTAACAGTTCACCTGTAGCGTAATGGTAGCTGTTAAAGCCAAACAATGTATACTCACTATCGCTATCTACAGGTCCATACACTCTTAATAAATGTTGCACATCGTAACACCTATACATGTTAAGAAGTAGCGCTATCTCTGAATTATCATAAAACTAATAAGTTCTTTTCCAACAGGAACGTCAATTTTCGCTTGGCGTGTTCTTTGTCGAGCTGCTGCAGAAACGGCTGCAGGAAGAAGAAGAAATCCGTGTTGCTCCGGTGAGTGTAAATTAGTTCAGTATGATGACTGGGTGTTGTGTGATGTCCTTAGGTTAGTTAGGTTTATGTAGTTCTAAGGTCTAGGGGACTGATGACCATAGATGTTAAGTCACATAGTGCTCAGAGCCATTTGAACCATTTTTAGTTCAGTATAGGTAATAATGGCATTAGGTTTCAACGTGTACTACTCGTTTCATGTTCAGATCAATACTCTCTTACGAGCGTGATAGTAGTTAGTGCCCACCTTCGGGTGTTTTGCCGAGTTGTTTGGATTTTTATTTATTTATTTATTGTTCCGTGGGACCACATTTAGAAGTCTCCATGGTCATGGAACGAGTCAATACATGAAATTATAACACGATTGTAGAAACAGATAAAATGAAATATAAGAAACATATTCAGGCGACAAGTCGTTAGTTTAAATAAAGAAAATCAAGAATGTAACACTGGAATTTGCTTAATTATTTAGCTCTTCCAGGAGCTCCTCGACAGAATAGAAGGAGTGAGCCATGAGGAAACTCTTCAGTTTAGACTTAAAGATTTCTGAGTTCTTGTGGTAGCTTATTGAAAATGAATGCAGCAGAATACTGTACTCCTTTCTGCACAAGAGTCAAGGAAGCGCATTCCACATGCAGATTTGATTTCTGCCTAGTATTAACTGAGTGAAAGCTGCTAACTCTTGGGAATAAGCTAATATTGCTAACAACAAACGACATTAAAGAAAATACATACTGTGAGGGCAATGTCAAAATTCCCAGACTATTGAATAGGGGTCGACAAGAGGTTTTCGAACTTACACCATACATAGCTCGAACAGCCCGTTTTTGAGCCAAAAATACCCTTTTTGAATCAGAAGAATTACCCCAAAAAATAATACCATATGACATAAGCGTATGAAAATATGCGAAGTATACTACTTTTCGTGTTGAAATGTCACTTATTTCAGATACTGTTCTAATGGTAAATAAAGCGGCATTTAGTTTCTGAACAAGATCCTGAACATGGGCTTTCCACAACAGCTTACTATCTATCCGTACGCCTAGGAACTTGAACTGTTCTGTCTCGCTTATAACATGCCCATTCTGTCTGATTAAAATGTCAGTTCTTGTTGAATTGTGAGTTAGAAACTGTAAAAACTGAGTCTTACTGTGATTTAGCATCAAACTATTTTCCACAAGCCACGAACTTATATCATGAACTACATTATTTGATAATGTTTCAATATTACACACAAGATACTTCACTACCAAGGTGGCGTAATCAGCAAACAGAAATATTTTTGAATCACCTGTAATACTAGAAGGCATATCATTTATATAAATAAGAAACAGCAGTGGCCCCAGCACCGACCCTTGGGGAACGCCACATATAACAGTGCCCCATTGGGACTGAACATTATTACCACTCTCAATATTGCGGAGGATTACCTTCTGCTTTCTGTTCTTAAAGTAGGAGGCGAACCAATTGTAAGCTACTCCCCTTACTCCATAATGTTCCAACTTCTGCAGTAATATTTTGTGGTCAACACAGTCAAAAGTCTTCGTTAAATCAAAGAAAACACGTAACGTTCGCAACCTTTTATTTAGTCCGTCCAAAACCTCACAGAGAAAAGAGACTATAGCATTTTCAGTTGTTAAGCCATTTCTAAAACCAAACTGTACATTTGACAGCAAATTATGTGAATTTAAATGCTGCAGTAACCTTGTCTATACAACCCTCTCGATAACTTTAGCAAACACTGATGGCATAGAAATAGGTCTATAATTGTCAACATTATCCCTGTCTCCCTTTTTATAAAGTGGCTTCACTACCGAGTACTTTAAGCGGTCAGGAAACCGACCACTCCTAAAGGAAAAGTTACAGATATGGCTAAGTACTGAGCTAACATACGTGGAACAATACTTCAGTATTCTGCTAGATACCCCGTCATATCCATGAGAGTTCTTGGTCTTTAGCGATTTAATTATTAACTCAATCTCCCTCTTGTCAGTATCATGGAGGAGCATTTCAGGTAACAGTCTCGGAACACTTTTTTCTAAGAGCGCTATATGATTCCCTGTTGGGACTAGGTTTCTATTTAGTTCACCTGCTATATTCAGAAAGTGATTATTAAGTACTGTACATATATGCAACTTATCAGTAACACGGACATCCCCACTACGCACTGATTCTATATTCTCGACCCGTTTCTGCAGACCAGCCACTTCCTTTACGACTGACCATATGATTTTAATTTTATCCTGAGACTTAGCTATTCTATCTGCATACCACATACTTTTTGCCTTCCTAATAACTTTTTTAAGCACCTTACAATACTGTTTGTAATGGGCTGCTGCATTTAGATTTTCACTGTTTCTAACGTTTTGATATAATTGCCACTTTGTTCTACAAGATATTCTTATTCCTTTAGTCAGCCACCCAGGCTGCCTGTTTGTGCTAGTACCCTGTCTTGAACGTTCTAACGGAAAGCAACTTTCAAAGAGCACGAGAAAAGTCTTGAGGAAAGCATTATATTTATCATCTACTGTATCAGCACTATAAACATCTTGCCACTCTTGTTCCTTGATAAGGTTTACAAAAGTCTGTACAGTAACTGGATCAGCTTTTCTAAAAGGCTGGTAACTATATTTAACATGTGTTGCAGCACAAAAATCTTTTAGACTTAAAATTTGTGCATCATGATCTGAAAGGCCATTCACCTTTTTGCTAACAGAATGCCCTTCCAATAATGACGAATGAACGAAAATATTGTCTATGGTTGTTCTACTGTTCCCTTGCACTCTCGTTGGAAAGAATACGGTTTGCATAAGATTGTATGAATTAAGGAGGTCTACCAGCATCCTTTTCCTTGCACAATCACTTATACAATTAATATTGAAGTCACCACATATAACTAACTTTTTGTATTTCCTATAAAGTGAACCAAGAACCTCCTCTAGCTTTAGCAAAAATGTTGTGAAATCGGAGTCTGGGGATCTATAAATAACAACAGTAAGAAGTTTTGCTCCACTAAATTTAACCACACCTGCACAACATTCAAACACCTTTTCAGTGCAGTACTTTGAAACATCAATTGACTCAAATGGGATACCGTTTTTCACATACATGGCTACTCCCCCACACCGCAAAGAGCTCCTAGAAAAGCTGTCAGCCAACCTGTATCCTGGTAAAGGAAGCCTCTGAATTATCTCCTTACTTAAGAAGTGTTCAGATATACCAATAATTTCAGAGTCAACATCTATAAGCAGTTCACTAACTTTATCTCTAATACCTTGTATATTTTGATGAAATATACTAATTCCCTCATTAATCGGATACCCAAGCTTTGTAGAAAGTGGTTTCTTTGTTAGAGAGACTTCCCTTAAGCAGGAATACCTATCAGCTGACTTCAATCTAAAAAAGGTACAGCTCCAACACCCACAACTACCGGAATTTTCCCATGAGTAATCCCACCACCCCCACCTATGCTGTCACCTATAAGTTTTGCCAACCTCCCCTTCCCATACCTGTTGAGGTGCAGGCCATGTCTAGTGAAACCCGTCCTGCTGATAGACTCCACCGACACCACTGAAATGTGGCTCATGCCTTCTGGCATCAGCGCACCCCCAAGTCTCATGTTATTACGCCTGACGGCTGTATCAAGATGAGGCCGATCGTGACGCTGAAACAGTCCCACGAAATGCACATTCGTGTTGCCAAGCTGAGTGGCTATCTTTTCCGGGTCACCATCTATGTCATACTCCCCATCCCTATCAATACTATTACCAGCCCCACCCACAATCACTACCTGATCGTCTTTAGTAAAATCCCTACATAACCCCCCTATGTTAAAAGTCACTTGAGCCAATCCTGCATTAGGCTTCACAATGCTGGTGACCTGGTACTCACTCCCCAAAACTTCCTGCAACTGCTGGCCTACACCTCTACCATGAGAACTACCTAACAGCAGAACCTTTTTCTTTCTCTTAGACTTTGCAACTGTCCTAGCCACCGTAACTGCTGAGGTCTGCTGCATACTTCCTACATCTACAGCTACTAGAGATTCCTCGCCACTAGACTCTGACAGTTGGTCATATCTATTACAAACACCAATAGTAAAACTATCTGAAAATCTCCTTCTCCTAGCAGATCTTTTGCCAACACAATGTTTCGATGACCGTGACTGGAGTACAGCGAACTTTGCCGTTATGTGCACTCGATCCTTGGACTCCATCTAGTCAGGGAATGTCATACGACCTAAAGGACACGGCTCGGTCAGTAGTTGAAATATTCTGCATACAACAGGAATAACAACTCGGCAAAACTCTCAGAAGTACTTCAGTTACCAATCGCGCAAACAAAAACATGTACGTCATGAGAAAACTAATAAATTCTTTTCCAACAGGAGCGTCAGTTTACGCTTGACGCGTTTTTTGAGGAGCTACTGCAGAGACGTCCGCAGTGAAAAGAAGAAAGCTACACTGCAACGGTGAGTGAAACTTCGATCTCTATAAGATAACAGTAGATTTTGGTTTCTAAGTGTATTTCACGTATCATTCTACGTCGTAACTCACTTCAGAACAGTAACCTGCGTTTCCGTTATTTTTCCAACTCTACAGTTGTACGTTTTTAATGTCACTCAAATACTGTCAGCTTAGGCACATCGACAAGCCTACAAAACGCAAAATTCTATGGTCGAGCCGTAAATTTTATTGTACTGGGCAGTTTATGGTTATCACGAAGCTTGCAATACTGTTCTTCTACAACAGTGTGAGCGAATACACAGTCTTTTTCCACAGTATATTCTTTCGCCCTAGTATTGCTACGGTCCACTAAATCTTAAGAATCAGCGGTAGAAACCACAGAATTTGCCTTTCAAAATTTGTGCCACATGTAATATAACAGTAAACTATGGAGAAACTATACTGTAATCAACATCTTACATCGTCAGTATGCCCTGTTATCGGCAGTCGGTTAGTTTGTTTTCATTATTGACCCCATTTACTCGTACCTGCAAAACTAAATGAGTGTGAAATAGAAGGTACGTTCACACACTTATCAACTGGTAATAAGAGCGGCATTTGCAACTAGGAAACATAAGTTAAAGCACTTTTAGGTGTTAGTGTAATTTAACAGATGCTGCGTTTCATTGTACTCCATTGTGCGAACAATAATTGATTAGCATAGTGATGCAACTACACACAAGCAAATGAAGCAATTGTGCATCGAACGTATAGCTCTGCCGTAAGACCTATACACAATTCACAGGTTATGCGTGACCATTACCGCGCTATATTGCAGACGTCGCTTCTTGTTACGTACCCCCTTCCCCTGTGATTTTTAATACTTTACATTTCACTCTGAGCACTGTAGTAATGTCAGAGTAGAAAATTGTGTAGCAGGAGACTCATTTTGACTTTTTCTTTCTATTTACCTGAAAGTTATGAGTTGGTGCACGTCTCACGGAAAAGTGCAAATATCAAATGAGGTGGGGAAATGAATATGCAATCGATCTGCGCAAGCTCTGCGAATAAGTGGATCAATGTTAATCACAAGGGAGTCGCACGTTCGATGTATTAACATTGACCCACGTACCTTATCCCATATTTTAATTAAAAAACATTGATCAACTTGCTTCATTCCATGATCCAAAAGAAAAAAAGAAAAGAAACAAAAACATTGATCCACACAATTCCTCCAATGACTTAATTAAAAAACATTGACCCACTTACTGAGTGTGCTCACACAGATCGATTTTGTAGCAATAGGAAGCAGAGAAATATTTCGCTACATTTTCTTATATATCATGAGTTGTGATGCTGTCCTTGGTTTGCAGATACCACCACAGTTTAAATAGCTTCGACTCAGACAAGGAGCAAATAAATCTATAATCCCCTTTTACAGCAATGTTTCGCCCTCTCTTCCGAAAGTATTACTTCGGAACACGTTGTCTGCCTGCTGGTGTCTCATTGGCTGTGTAACATGAATAGCTGACACACCTTCTTTTGCTCCCATAGTATATCACGGCAAGCGCTGACTACATTCCTGCACGAAACACGTAAGTACGGCACTGTCCCTAGTCTAGACTTCTCCTTAAACATCACTCGACATACATAACTCAATAGAAAAGCTAGTCACCGAGACAAAGAGCAGATAATGATACCATTACAGCATGCCAAACGCTGATGACAATATATACGGCCAAAAGTCGCCGAAAATGACGAAACACGGCAACAAGAACAACATTTGGAATTATCACAGGTTCCTATTCCACACGTCGTCTTTGACCTATGACGTTATATTTGGGATATAAAGCGTACTTTATTTATTACGTACTTTATTTATTATGACAACCACAGATTTAAAAACAGGCTTCTGGCATTCTTCAAGATTACCACCACAAGATAGACCATTGTGGTCGTAAACGAACATAAGAAAGATGCGAAATATTTCAGTCACTTAATGAAATGAAACTAATGGGACAACCACGGGAATTGGGGAGTTATGGGAGGGGACAAACTAAAAATACTACAATAAGACTAACATCATTCCAAGGAAGTCACATAATCGAAAAATAACTCTCACGAATTCTTCCAGAATAAATCCAATCAAAAAAAATAAGAAACACACAGTGAAACAGACAGTACCCCACCAACAAAGCTAATAAATATAACGAATTTCACTGCATCTATACAGCGCCAATGAAGACTTCCCCGCCCCCCCTCCCCGCCCACTACCCCAATAAAACTAACCAGACACAAATCTAAGAACCTCATTTCAAAGAAATATCCTTTCCGTAAACAAACTACAATCTCACATTAAACTAGAAAGATCATAAAAACGCTCTTACCAATCATAGTTCACCACTGCTGCACCACTGCTCTGTATTTACTTGGTATTAGTATGTTTGCTTCTGAAAGTCCTGCGTCGTATTTCGATATTCCTGACGCGTTCCCACCATTATTTAAGTAATGACAAATGTTACGTTGTGGCGTAAACCATTTTAACCCTTATCCGTAAAGACGGTCGATGACTGATACCATTCGAGATATATGGTTTAAAATAAAAGCAGCTGATGGTCAAACATTTTATACATTACTTGACGGCCGTTGATGATCACCTTCAAAAAATGTTTAATCAAAGTGGTCCCAAAACACACACACACACGCACACACACACACACACACACACACACGCACACACACAAACCATGCTGCAAACAACAAATTATTTAAACACAACTCCAAGGCAAAACTCCACACAAACACACAACTTTCACTCTAGAATACCAAACTGTAAACTAAAAGTAACAGTTGAAAAAACAGAAACAATTAGATAACCAGTAACTATTAAAGACTCAATTTCATTCAACTGCACCTTTGTTGTAAACCGAATCACAAACCAAAACGTCCACCACGAAGACTCAGGAACCGCCTACATGTCTCTTACAAAAATAATCCATTTCGAAGGTGCCGCGTCTGCACGACGTCACATTCGGAAAAAAAACAAAAAATCTTTAAGAATCAAGATTATAAATATGATCACTACTTGTTTCTCTCGTAACAATCTAAGCTGTGTTCCTAGGTTCGTACCTAACATCTCCAACGACAAACGTGCCAAATTCAAAAAACAACTAAATATTTGTGGGAAGCATGGTGAAAAACATCACAAACCGTTTCTCTCGCAACAATTTAATCCCTGCCCTTCGTTTCCTGCCTAGCCTTACCCTCGGAACTCGTGCCACATACGGAAAGAAACAGCCAGACATTTTGGGGATTGGTTCATGGTCTGATTCCACCAGTTGGCATTGGTCTATGACTTCTTCTTTGGAATAAACAGCATATACAATTTACACCAGTCACTAAGCCCAGGCCTGTCACATCCTTCGCATCCTAAACTCAAGTGTCACACAGAACGTCACTGGTCAAAGAAATGGACAAAACGCGGTATCGAAAACATGGCTTCACCAACACAGCGCAATTTAAAACAGGAAAATCAATTAGAGGGGTGTTTTAACCTCTAATCTGGACCTGGAAATTGCGAATTACTTTATTCTATCGCTCTTTACCGTCTTTACAGCTGTCCAACACAGGTAAGTCTGGAACACCCTTATAGATCACCTTCAGTTATTAATATCACATGTTTTACACTTACGTTAAAATAGCCAATTATTATTCAGACTTAATTGTCTACAGACTTACGCATGTCGTAATCATCGAAGTATCACCTTTTCTTATCTGAGTGGTATTACGATTAATGTTCATAAAATAAATTGAGAAGAAGCATTTAAAAGTAATTCCAAGTACACATATGATGTTAATCATTGTTTACTATCGTTACTAAGATAATAATAATAACATCAGAGATAATGTTTAAGCTCTGGTTGATTGGGAATGTAAGCAGAGTCACAGTCGAACATATACATTCACGGCATTCCGCCTCTTTCTTGTTACCCTCTGCGACTGCAGCGCATCAAGCGGCCAGGAAGTGATAGTGTTGAGTTCACCGAGATTTTGTAAAAGCAAAAGTGAATCTTAACTGTTTATACTGGTCCGTAGAATGGTTTTTACAAACAGGAGCATCTGCACAGCAATAAATTGCAGCAACAAGAAGAAGAAAGCAGTATATTTGCCATTTTTTAGGTTTCTTATCAACCCTAGAAGGTGTGGATCGCTATGTTTATTTACGACCTTCTGCTAACCTAAAGATATTTACTTGAGAATGTCGTGTTCCTTAAGAACCGAAAAAGTGCTAGTAAACAGCAGCAGATCTGACCTTTTGCAGAAAGGCGTCGTATATTTGCTCATAAACGTAAATTTTCTTCGCTACACTTCCAATCAAATCAGTGAATATGGAACGAAGGAAACCAGTACGGAATGCAATACCTACATTATTTTATGTAGCAGAAAAGCTAACACAACTGTAGCTGGAGAAAAGAACCCACACAGATGTGATAATAAAAGAAAAAATAGCAATAAAACTATTTCCCAACACAGAAGAAACCATTTCCACAATTTTTGCTGCATCTTGGCCACAAATGGCAAGAACACCTCTGCTTTTGCAACTAAAGTAATTACATTTACAAAGATACTTATGTGTTAAAAAGTCGAAGTGTAAGACTGTGCAAAACATTAGGTTCCATAAAAAGTTTTTACGTGTCAGTCTGGCATATTACGAACAGACAAAAAAAATTATTCTCATGCATGAAATGTGTGATGTGTGTTTGTATGGTATTGTTTTCAGTGGAGTAAGCTACAATTATACACATATTCGAAAGTATTTCTTTATAATTATGTTGTAGCTTATGTCACTGAATCGAGGAGATTCGGTTGTTTCTACATGTATCTCATGATTATTCATGTCTTATAATAATTTAATAATTATTTAGCTAATTAACCAGAAAAATGATTAAAAACGAACTATAATTTTACCGCTGCTTTGTCACCTCTTGGGGCGTTAGAGTTGCACAAAATTTCAGATGGTAACAATTTTCTCAGCAGTGAGTGTCGTCACTGTATATGTTGGACTGTGACAGAGTGAATCGTAAACATGTTATTTTCTGTTAACTAAACTTGTTGATTAAATAACTTGCCCATACCATCATAATTTGCAGCACTCTCTATGAGCCCAATTCAAGTTACAAGAGAGGCATAAGCTGACACTATTAGCACGCCTAAGCAAAGTAAACCATCGCTCTGCACAAGTATGTCATTCGCCACGCCAGTACATCACAGCTCAAACGCGACGGGCGATATCGAAGTCTCAATCTGAGCCAATGACTATGCTGTCGTATTGCCTGCATCCTATCTTTTCTACGGCAAATCATTGTACTAGTCAAGCTAAAGCGAAAATTCTGTAGCTCAGCACCGCAATGACTTTGATGACTGCTGCGTGTCGACGAAGGTTCTGTCCTGAAACAACCCCTATTCTTTGCAGTTCATGCACCTCTTCCTTTCAGACAGCTGTAGACAGATATCTCCCTTGATTTTGATTGAAGATAATGGGAGGCATGTGATGAGAACGATGTGTCCCGGTGAAATTCATAGGGCGGGCAGTAAAATTTTGCCATTCCAGTACTTATCGCTTCGATCTACATGTTGCCGAAAGGCTCTGTATGAATATTTTTGTTTCTGTATTCAACGTATAACGCTTAACTCCAAATTTTTTAGCCTTTTTTGCATCATGTGGCTGTTTCTCCAACCATTTCTAGCGTTACCAACTTACTAACAAGTACAGAGTTCGAGAAGCAGTAAACAAATTTAACTTTTCTAGTTTTATGTAATGACTCAGTTTCAATATAAGCTTTCCATTGGAGCAATTTCTTACAACCGCGCAGATCGGTGAGAACTTACATATCGGAATGAACCAAGGGATCTTTACTGCATGCAAATTTTTAATACTTCTCGATAAAAAATCACACACGGGAACACATTCAGACGACAAGTCAAGTACAGACGATAGTTCCTCTTCTAACAGCAGCCTATCGCAGGTCGCTGGAGCAATGAGAGGTATTATTCGACTGAAAAAAGGCCAGGTCAATCTGGATTTCAAGAAAACACACATAACTGTAGGCCTATATCAATGATGTTATTTCGTCGTAGAATTGTGGGGC
Organism: Schistocerca piceifrons; assembly: GCF_021461385.2. NCBI lineage: Eukaryota > Metazoa > Arthropoda > Insecta > Orthoptera > Acrididae > Schistocerca > Schistocerca piceifrons. The sequence goes on from NC_060142.1 coordinate 294,452,482, forward strand.
ATGTTTTACTGTCACGCGTTACGTCATCTTGTGCATCAGGAACCCCTTCTATAGAAATCAATATGGATTACGCAAATATAGATGTAGCGACATTCATCTCGCTATGATAGTCCGTGAGATCCAGAGAGCTGAAGAACACGGTGCCTAGGTGAACGCCGTGTCCCTCGCCTTCGGTACAGCCCAGCACTGTACGTCAGTGAAGAAAGTAGAGCTTGTCGAGTAGCGGACAAGAAGTCTGGTTGCAGCACTTGCTAGCAGATATAGCACCAAACGTGTAGCTTAAGGTCCAAGGGAGCTCTACAGGGCCGCCACTGTTTACAGTATACAGGGTCTAACGGTTGTAAGTCCATATATTTCTGTTGGTGACTGTGGACGGCATTTCATCAGTATATACATGATTTATAGAATAGTAATTATAGTTTATAACAGTAAAAGCCAAGATCGCTCGATGTGAAATAGTTTATTTCATCACCAGACTCTACAATAAGTAGCTGTCATCCTGAGATTCTCAGATCTCCCAGAAATATAATTATACATGATTCTGTCGACGTTCTGAGAATACGCTCAATTACAATAACAGTTCCACATTTGTTTGTAAAATGCATAAAACAAACCGGTATATAGCTTTATTATCATATTTAGAGGAATTTCGCAGTATGATCGATGAGATGCTTTGTAATTATGTTTCTGAGAGATCTGAGGATGACGGATGGGTACTGTCAAAAACTGGTCTTGAAATAAACTATTTCAAATCAAGCGATCGTAGCTTCCAATATTATAAATTACAATATCAGATCGCCCCAAAAACATGTGTGAGTTATATAATAACCATAGAAGGGACATTTAATAAGTAATGCAATACTTTCTTTCTGAAAACAGTGGCTACAAAAATCGTAGTGCTCAACATAATTTCTTTCACTATGGTGGCCTCATGCCACCTTCTTGGAAGGGCATATATACACGCATGGTACGACAGCCAACGTCTTCCTGCGCCAGTAACCTCCTCATCATCCACTCACTGCTTCACACAGAGTGCCAGAGTGCATCCCACATTGGGCCAAACAGATAGAATTTGGAAGGCACAAGATCTGCGTTGGAGGGAGGATGAGAACAAACAACGAAATGTTGTGCATTCCTCTTGGTTGCGCGGCCATTTTGAGTCCTTGCATTGTTACGGAAGAGGATAATATCGTTTCCATTTTTGAGGCGATGAACATCCTGATGTTGTTCCTTCAATTTCCTAATGGTAGTTCAGAGTTGAACGTTGCAAAATGAGGGAGGACATCAAACAATAACCGCTTCAGAGTGCCAGAAGACCGTCGCCATGACTTTATCCACTGCGGGTGCTGCTTTGAACTTTTTCTTTGGAGGAGAGGTGATGTGCTGCCCCTCTATGGATTCCTGGTTTGTTTCCGGGATCGAATGGAAGAAGATTCGCCAGTGTTAGTCTCATAATGGGCAAAAAATTCTGTACAGATGGTCCTTCATTGATCTTTATGGTTTTCTGTTTGGCAGCGAGGCAATTGGTGGCGCAACACCTTCGAGTATCCCAACTGGTGGATGAGAGTTCCAGCACTACCAACAGAGGTGTCCAGTTGTGTGGCGAGGTGTTTGATTGTGGCCTGTCAGTGTCCTCGAATGAGAGTATCCACGCATGCCAGCAATGCAACAGTCACGGCTGTGTGCTTCTAGCCGGCTAGTGGGAGATCGGACACTGTTGCGATGATGACAGCCAACACACCCAACGACTCACCACGCTTTTGTTCACAGGCAGGTCTCCATAGACATCAGTAAGCAATGCTGACACTCCAATAAAAGACACCCACTGACAGGTTACTGCTTGAAATGCACCTACGTTATGGCCACTGTTTTGATGGCTGCTTGTACCTCTGCGACCATAGGAACTACACGAATCGATAATTGTCCACAATGCTCCGTATTTTTTCAAGGGAAACCGGCTGTACAAAATGTGTTGCATTGCTTACTGAACGCCCCTCGTAGATATTAGAAGCTGTTTGCTTTCAGGCTGGTTAGTGCCTCCAAATATATGTGGCAAGAGCAAACCATTAATGTCTGTTTCCCTCTGGGCAGCAGGTCGGGTGTTGAAGTGTGGATGCATGGACGCGAAACGATTTATCTATATGAATAGCGACGTTCGTTTGGTGGTGTAGTTACTGCAAACAGAAAACATCAGATTGTAAAGTTTGCTACGTGTTTGTGGAAAGACTGTGTGATGCAGAGAAAAAACAACTCACAAGTTGATGTGCGGACATATTAAGGTATCACATATAAAATTATCTGAACGTATACCTGTTACACCCTGCATATAAATGATGTAGTCGATAATGACGAAAGTTCTACGAGGCTGTTTGCAGACGATGCTGGTTGTCTATGGAAAGGCTGCAACACAAGGAAACTTTAATTAATGCGGGAAGACCTGCAAAGGATTGAAGATTGGCGTAACTGACTCTGATCACACAGAAATGTAATGCGCAATTCCAGATATCCATTACTTTTCTATTGCACCACTGGCGATAAATCACTGGATACAAGAAGAAATGGAAAACACTTGAGAATAGCGAGCAGATGACAAGCTGAGGACTGATGGGCCAACCTGAAGAGAACGTCAAATCATCAGCGAAAGAAGTGGCTTTCAAAAAATTGTAATGATAATTTCCTGCGTGTCGCTCATCAATATTCTAAATGGCTCTAATCACTATGGGACTTAACAGCTGAGGTCATCAGTCCCCTAGACTTAGAACTACTTAAACCTAACTAACTTAAGGACACCACAGAGATCCATGCCCGAGGCAGGATTCGAACCTGCGACCGTAGCAGCCACGTGGTTCCGGAATGAAGCGCCTAGAACCGTTCAACCACAGCGGCCGGCCAACAATATTCGATCACTACCAGTTGCTAGAAAAGAGAAAGAAGATGCAGTGAAGAGCAACGCGTTTTGTTGGCAAACGCAAGATTTAACTGTAATACTTAGCAAGCTGAAGTGGCAGACATTATAAAAGAGTCGTTGTGTGTCACAGAGACGTTTTCCGTTGAAATTCTGAGAGCGTACATTCGAAGAATAGTCGTGCACCATACATTATTTCAGATAGAAGCGTCACAAAAATACGAAAAATTTAGAGTAATTAGGTTTGCCGAAAGGCGTTCTTCCCACGCAGTATTCGAGAATGGGAAAAAGAAAGAGTGAAGTGATAGATCTACCACAAGTAGCCTCCGCCACACACGATAAAGTGGCTTACAGAGCATAGACGTAGCGGCAGATAGTTATTTCAAGTTTCTTTGAATTTCCAGCGTTACCCAAAGAGCAGACGAATGGTCAGATGACGTGGGTTCAGAACGCCTCTGGGAAGTAGTTTGTTTAACGAATGTTACCTGGCGATGTACAATATTATCTTCCATTCTTCAACTGTGGTATAAAATATAAAAAAATAGAGTGAATCATCAAGTGATAAAAGTCTCATATATAAGAATAATTCTATTAACTGAGAATATTCTCTGTATTGGTTATCTAATTAATTTCAATGATACATAATTAAACACACTACACCGTACTACTTTTACAGATTCAGTTCGTCACAAAAAAATCCCAACAGCCCGATAGTATAAAACACCTCGGTAGTGTTCTTCACTACTAGTTCTCGCAGTTGCTTGGTTGAATAACACGCGTAAAAGGACACCATATACATAAAATGAATCATTGGTTGTAGTTCTACAAGCTTGTGATCTCCTGGTATCAGCGGTATTCATACTGTAGCTAATTAAACGGCGCTGTGTAATGGGGTGCTCAGAAATAGCCTGCTGTAATCGAACTTCGAATTCAAAGAGTTCGCCGAAACAAGAGCAACCTCTCCTTCAGCATGGTATTGCCATACCACACGCAAGCGCTGCGACTTCGGCATCAATTTGGCGCCTTGGGTTCCCTGTCATCGATCATACCGCATACAGTCCCCACTTGGCCCCATCCGATTTTCATCTGCTCCCATAACACAAAGAAAACGTTCGACATACCCATTTTGTTTAGTGACGAAGCGGTACAAGCAGAGGTGATGTGACTCAGTGAACTGACAAAACATTCTACAGTGACGGTTTCAAAAAACTGATCTCTCTTTGGGAGAAATGTGTTCGTCATGAGGGTGACTATTTAAGAAATAAATGTATGGACACGAAGAACAAAGATGTAAAATGTTAATAACGTTTTATTTTAAAATATATAAGAATATTCCCATGAGAAATCCTCAAGCACTGCTTTTCAGCACTCTCTCGTACGAATTACAAATGCCTTCAATTATTTTTATCTCACTTTAATCTTCCAATAAATTCTATCCCCACTCACCACGGTTAATTACAAAACTACTAAGCGTCTATATCGATGATTTAGAGGTTGTAGGCATATAACATGTAACTAACGACAGCAGTAGAGAATGGTACCCTGCTCTTTGCAGTCCCAGTGGCAGACAGAGTGAAGACAACACACTGAAATCTCGTACGTAGAATTACATAAAAGAGAAATGCAATTTAAGAAATGAAATGCTAAATGGGACCTATTAGCTGAAGTGCTTCAAGGATCAATCACTCGATGCAAATGTATTTACGGGAACAGAAAACAGAGTAATATGACTCACATGTTACACATTCCGATGTGACAAAAGTGGGTGTGCGAAACGAGAAGCAAGTAGAATGGTTTGGAAATACTTGTGCGACGACAGACGCCGAGCCGAGTGGACGCGCCTCATACACAGTAATACAGTTTAGTTTCTATTTTCTTTTTTTTTCACGAGCTTCTGCAATGTTGTTACCTATACTTGTGTAGTTTTCTTTGTAGACTAGTGATTTGCAAATTAACCAAAATATGTGTCCGTGTCCAAGAGAGCATACGAGTGTAATTTTCCCCCCGCCACTCCACGAAGTTCAAATCTCGTGCTGGTACAGGGCAAATAGTTCCGATCATTGCATTCTAGTTAGCATACGTATTTCGTGCCGTAGCTTTATCGGTAAGCAGAATTTCTTAACAGGTAGCTGTAGATACGTCCACTTCAGTAGAGAAATTTTTTTCTGTTCAAGTGCTTGACGTCTCGGGGTGCAGCGAGAAATCTTCGCAGCAGTTTTTAGTGTTTCTTTATTCTCCTTTTTATTATTTACATATATTCCACACTCAGTAGCGCCATTTGAGATCTTATATCTATTTTTTACACACTGCGATATGGTTAGTTGATGTGGTTGTTGTGAGTGGACACAATGAAAATTGGCTCCTGTCTGTAAACAGCTGCAAGCTGCGTTGACTACCGTCGTTATTCTTCTGGCTGTAGCATGGAGAGCTGCATCAAACCAGTCTCAGGACTGAAGACCACAACAACAACAATAACATGCTTCTGGCTGATGCCCAAAGTTGCGGCGACATCGGAGCGCTGGTGACGAGACATGCGAGACCTTTGGTGCCGTCCGAATCTCCTGTTGACCTGGGTGTCGCTGCATCTTCTGATACGCAACATCTGATCAGTCCGTCCTCATTCGAGGGCGGTTGGCAGACGGTTCTTCGTTAGCTGGATGGAAGGAGAAAGCAGGTCGCGTGGTTGGCTCCCAGTGCCTCAGCAATGGATACGAGGTGCTACCCAGTGCTGATGACAACTCTGAGCCATCACGGGATGCTTCTCATGTTGGGCCAGCGACCAATGCATTGGGTAGTTCTGCTTGAGATTTGGAGCTCCAATGTAAGGCAGGTGATGGAACCCCTCAGGTAAATAGCAAGCAAGGAGGGAAAGAACGTTAGTTTGAACTCGATATGTTTGCTGGTGAGCCACGACGGAGATCTAAGGCAGGTCCTGGTGGCAGTTTTCGAGCGCACTGGGTGCAACCGGCTGCATTTAGTGTCACATGTCGTCATGAATGACGCCTGGCGCTTGGGTTCCGAGGACATCCTCGACTCCTTTCGTCGAACGGCTGTTTTGGAGATGGCAGCTAGCGTCCCACACAGGGTGTAGGCTACTCTGTCTATCTGTAGCATCGTACCCAAGGATGTTCATGGTCCTCTGGTTTGGACAGGGTGGAAGGTCTAACCCCTAGGTTCACACCCCTCTGCGAAGGAATCAGATGCGAATTTCTCGACCACCGCTATTGGGTGCAGAATTGTAGGGTTCCCCTCAGTAAGTTAGGGGTGTACCACAAGCAGGAATGGGCTACTAGGGCAGAGGAGTACGTGCTGTCTGCACATGGGGCTTCTTTAGGTTCGATGAACCCTCTATCAAAACGGTCCTTGGGGTGAGGGCATCCTCTGCTCATTTCGCCGGATGGTAGTAAGATATTCAGAGAACCTGAACAGTCAGCGTACGGAGGTATGGAGAACAAATGGAAAAAATTCAAAGGCACCCTGCAAAATGTCCTAGACAGTATGTTTCGAGTAAGGTTCTAAGGGATGGGACGGACCCGCCATGATTTAAAAGCTGTGTTAGAAAACTGCTACGCAAACAAAGAGAGATTCATCTCATATTCAAGGGAAGTAAAAACCTAGCCGAAAAACAAAAGCTGAATGAAGCGAAGACGAGTGTAAGGAGAGCAATTAGAGAAACGTTCAATGACTTTAAAAGTAAAACTTTGTCAACCTATCTGAATAAAAATACTAAGAAGTTTTGGTCGTACGTAGAATCATGTATTCTTTCGCTCAATGACTACACTGGTACAGAAAAGGAAGATAACAGAGAAAAGGCTGAAATACGGAATTTCGTATTTCGAAGTTGTTTCACCGTGGAAGGTAGTAAAACGATCCCTCCTTTCAATCGTAGTAGGAACTTAGAAATGCCAGATATTGAGGTAATCAATTGCGGAATAGAAAATCAACTACAATCGCTTAGTAGCGTTAAGAGGTCAGTACCAGACGAGATACCTATAAGAGTCTACAAACATCATGTGAAAGAAGTTATTCCGCTTCTAGCAATAAATTATCGTAGATCGCTTGAGCAGCGAAAGATACCTAGCGACTGGAAGAAAATACAGGTCATTCCCGTTTTTAAGAAGGGTCTTAGGACAGATGCACACAATTATATAACTATACCGTTGACGTCAATATGTTGTAGAATAATGGAACATGTTTTATACTTAAGTATTACGACGTTTACGGCGAATGAAAAACTCCTCTGTGAAAATTATCAAGGATTCCAGAAACAGAGCTGCTGCGAAACTCATCTCGCTTTGTTCCTCCATGAAGTCCACAGTGCGTAGACAATGTGGCTCAGGTTGATGCCGTGTTCATTGACTTCAGGAAGGCATTGGAGACCGTCCCGCGCTGCCATTTGGTGAAAAAATAAGAGTTTATCGAGTATCGGAGCAGATTTACGTCTGAATTCTAGACTCCCTTGCAGATAGAACTCAACATGTCACTCTTAACGGAACAAAATAGACAGATGTAAGGTAATTCCAGGAGTAATCAAAGGAAGGGTGATACGATCGTAGCTGTTTCCAGTATATAAATGATCTAATAGAGAGCGTTGGATTCTCCTTAAGGCCGTTCGCAGATTATGCGGTAGTCTATAACAAAGTAGCAACGCGAGAAGATAATAATGATAAGCAGAATAACCTCCAGTGAACTGATGGACAGAGCAATCTCAGGATGTTGACACCGAAGTTGACTAAATGTAACATAGTGTACATACATAGGACAAGAAATTCCTACACTGAAGCTTATGGATAATAATTCTTTCCACGCGGTAATCCCTTGTGGAACAGGTTTGGAGGTCTCAGCTAGTGGTACAAAAAGTAACCTCTGCCATACACCATTAGGTGGTTTGCGGAGTATGACGTATGTGTATATGAGAGTCGACATGTATTTCACGAGCTTACCTGTTCCGCTTCATGAGGCTGTGTTCTCACCAGTAGCATATGACTCGGTGTGAGCACAGTGGCTCGTCTCAGCTTAGAAGAGTTCAGATGAGAGTTCAACAGGCCCCTAGAAGGTCACAGTGAACAGTTCATAACTTAATCTCGTGAAATCCTAATAGCACTATATGTACACAGTGCTGCTCGTGTGCTAAATGGAACACAGTGCATAAAATTCCAGATGTCTCACTGGATAACAAGTTACAAGAAGCCAACACTAAGATATGCTGATGTTCAGACCACTGCCTTTTGCCTTTGGGAAAATATCTAATTCATCTAACCTAAAGACAAGACTTTTGTTATATTTAACATATATTCACTGCATCTTCTTATGGTATTACCAGCACACCCACGATTCTTTGAAAAATAGCAGTAATATGTACAAAACAACGTCACAACGATAATTACTTTACAAATCAATTCATGGGTTGAATATTTGAGATGAAGCAGGTAAGTGAGATAGAGTTTATGAAAGGTTTGCTATTATGCTTAAAATTCCTTTGAAGTAGCTATATGCTCTCATAACAATTATTTGGTGCAAGGACGGCTCTGCCCCACTCTTCATTGTTGCCAGATGTATCCAAGATGGCGGCGATGACGTCATCCACTATGGCGGCCTGTACATTGGGCAACAGCACATGACGTCATCCAAGACAGCGGCTGTGACATCATTCGAGATGGCGGATTTTGGCAGGAAGATAGGTCAATTGGGCTACCTCCAATAACCTAACCCCCTTCACATCCCCACCCTATGGGAAGTTCAAATTGCAACATAATAATGCATCACACCATGGTTATCTCTACTAACCTAAGAAAAATTGCGGGAAAATAGGTCACTTGGGCTACCTCCACTAACCTAAGTCACCAGACCGCCACTTCATCCTAGGAACGGGCACACAAGTTTGAATTTTGTTGGTAAAGAAATGTCACTTGGGGTTTCTCTACCAACCTAAGAAAATTACTGGAAGCAAAGCTCACCTCCACTAACCTAAGTCACCTGACCACCACCTTTTCCTAGGGATAGGTGGGGAAAGGACTCAGCCTGCCTTGGGCTGCTGGAGAGAGGAAGGAGTGAACGTTATTTATTTTGGAACAATTTATTTAGAGATGGAGTATATTTATCAAAGTGATACATGAGCTGTGGTAAAAATTGCTGTTTGGAAGAGGGCGCCGCAGCGTGTAGTGTGAAACGGTCGCCCTCTGTTTCTGGCAGTGGCGCTGCTGTGGCAATCGCAGCTTTGGTGTCTCCCTCTGCTGGGAAAGGGGAAAGATTGCCTGTTCACGTGCATTTAAGGGGCGCTATGAGCTCGCCAGTGGGTTAGTCTCGGTCAGTCTCTCGTCCCCAGCTTGATAGTCTGTCTCTCGTCCTCATTTGTTAGCCAGTTACTGTCTGTCTGGCGTTCGGGTTGCTAGTATGTCTGTCGTTGGGATCAACCTTTAAGGCCGGCGAAATGAGAGTCTTTCCACTCCGCCAGTAAGAGAACTTAGCGAGTGGTCGCCCGGTCGGGGCTTAGTTCCTGCATCTGAATCTGTGCGTTAGGCCGCCAGTCTGCTCGAGTTTGCTCAGGCAATGGTCATTGGCGGATGGATCGATCGGTTGGTCAGTCGCGCAGTGAGACACAAGATGACTTGCCCGTCTTGAGCGTCGGCGCATGTTAGGTCACCACGTGAGTCGAGTGGGCCGCTGCGTATAGCGAGGGGTAGTGACTTCGTGGTCGACACGAGAGCAACAGGAGTCAACCCACGACATCAGTTTGCTCTTGTTAAATTCTACTTGTTTTCTTGGTGAGGTCACCAGCCGTTTTGGTTTGGGGTCGTCCCACCATTCTTCCCTGTTTGCCCACCCGCAGGCGGTTGTTTATAAATTGGGTGGTCTGTTTTTCCCTTGTGGAGTAGAGGTGGGTTAGAGCTACCTGTGGTTCAGGTTGTTCAGTAATCTCCCTATCAATCTACCATATGTTAGTAGCTGCCTCTCTCATGTTTGTCGGATTTGGTGTGTTAACGAATTTATTGTTTGGAGTGTAATGGTCTAATACCTGAAATATGTTTTGATCTTTGGAATCTTTGATATTATTGCCTATGATCTTGTGTGGCGGTATCTGTGCTGTAGAGCATCTTATCTATTGTTTGGCCAACCTTGCAGGATTATATATAAGATTGAATTTCGTGTGCTTTTATTTAAATGATCGTTTTAGTATATAAAGTTGCCACCCTTTCACTGTAAGACTTTTCTTAGAAGTTAAAATCAAGTTACACCTTCGGTGGCAAGGTTAATATTTTAATTGTTAGTGTTTTGTACCATTTCCATCCCTCCTATGGGGGATGAATAGTTTGTGTGCTTGTGTAAATTGTTAAAACTCTTAGTTTAAAGTAATCTGGTGTGTTGCAGATTTGCACTAGTGTAGTCTTTCAGAGGCTGTTGTGAGCGGTTGTAACTATGGACGTATCAAAAGGGAGCGGCAAGGGTCTCTGCCAGAAAGCTCATAAGGTCAAAACTTGTTTCTTTCTGCCTCTGAATAAATTGTAACTTTGATATTTAGAGGGTGCTTTCTGATTATGATTTTAAATCTGTTTCTTTAAAAAAAATGCTTTTAGCACTATTAATGTGAGTAAAATTCCCATTTGTTAAAAGGAATTTGGTTATGATTTCATCAGTTACTCCGTGGCAACTACTTCCATGCTTACATAGTGTGATTAAATGTGTTAATGTTCTTGATGAATCGCTAGTAAATAAAATAAATTCTTAAGAATATTCTTTGAAAATAAATCATGGTTCAATACAGAACACACGCTCTGACATGCCACACAGCATACAGCCCTGCAAACTACTCCTAAATAACTCATTTATATTGCTCTACACACGTGTTTGCTAATTGTAAACAGTCAAAATAATGCATTGCACAGCCTAAAGACATGCAAACCACTTGTAAATAATGCAATACATTTACGTCCAGAGAGCCAAACAACTCGTAAAGTGTCAAAATAATAATCCATTTAAAAGACTCTGCAAACATGCTTGTGAATCGTCAACTGTCGAAATCATGCACCAGTCTTTATTTAAACAATTAGAGACAGCACTACCATCCAGTGTGTTCGCCACAAGGTCCACACTCCAATTGACCTAGTACACTGTACCACTACCAGAGGGCGCAGACATCCATTCCATGACATAATCCAAGGTGGCAGCTATGATGTCAGCTGATGATGCAAGTACCTTTATCCAAGAAGGCGGCAAACAGTGTGTTCACCATGAGGTCTATACCTAGTACACAGTACCACCACCATAGAGAGCTGTTGTCCATTTTGTGACGTAATCCGAGATGGTGCGGGGAAATGGTGGGAAAAGGAATCTGCCTGTGCTGGACATAAGTCTCTATTTTGCAGGTAGCTGCTCCACCACCAGATCTAGAGACCAACTGACCTATAACACAGTACTGCCACCAGAGGGTACTGTCATCCCTCCTTTGGCATAATCCAAGATGGTGGTCTGGAAGGGGAAAATGGCGCAAAAATGTCTCAGCCTGTGCTGTGGGAGAATAAGGAAAGAGTGTACTCTATTTTGGAACATTTTATTTAGGGATAGATCATATTTATCACACTGACACAAAAAACACTGCCCTGATGTGGTTGGGGTCACAATACACAGTCTGCAGATCTGTAAACTACTTCAAAATATCGCTCTCCAGACACACAAACAACTAATAATTTACCGACATAATTTCAGCACAGACATGCAAACTCATCCTAAATAATGCAGTACACTGATGTGCAGACACGAAATCAACTCGTAAACTGTCCAAATAACACATAGCACAACCTACAGACCCAATAGCAAAATAAGGCAACAGAAACGCAATCAATGCGTGCAAGCACTCTCCACCATCATGTCCACTAGACCGCACAGAAGGCTACAGGCAGCCCCAGCAAAATGACGTGCACGTCAGCTGTCAAACAACGCACAACTGGCCCCAAGCTTGAGGTAGCGACATTCCTTTGATACTTGATACCAGAGAAATTACTCTCAAAATACGTGTTCACTTAGCCACCGTTACTGCCGCGACCTTGCGGGAGCACAGATGCTCAAGGGGTGTGCGTGCTGTCACAGCTGAGAGCTGCTGCCAGATGCAGGTGAAAGTTGTTTCTATTTTAGAGTATATATTCAGTGTTATACTGACGTCTAACAAGGTTCTCAACCTTATACTGATGTCACATGGCTATGTAAAAATAAGAACCGAGTCGACCTCGCGGAAATTGTATAGTGTCCTAAGAAATAGTTAATGCTCTCTTTCTTGATGCCTCAGCTTGTTCACTAGGAAATTCTTGCCCTAACAGAACATGTTTACGAAAATAGCTCAGAATATCGTCGAATACAGTCTTCCTCGTGGACCTAATGTGGTACTCCATCCATCATGCGTTACCCTTCCTACTTTCAACCCGCACAAACGTTCCCTCTGCTATGTAGAGGCTCCTATATCCAAGAACAAAGGATATGAATGAATCGAGCATTATGATTGGTTCTTATTGAATTTACCCGCCGAATTACTGATGCTGCCAATATCGAAGCACCATCCGCTATTTTTCCTTCTGCAGACATGACTTTCAGCGGTTATTTTACACAGATCGCCATATTGCACTGGCAATTACATCTTACAAACTGCCAAACATATCGTAAAATACAGAAAGTCTCTTACTCGTTTACACTGGTCTACCACCAAGGACAGGAGCTTGAATATGAGAACTTGAAACCGATCTGCACACTATCAATATATCACCACGTACCCTACATAACGTCAAACACGGAAAGACCCCTACTCAATCACACTGCTGTCCCACCGAGGACAGCAGCTTGAATATTAGTGCGCGAAACTGATATAGAACCCAGCAATATATCACTGTGTACCATGTCGATGTAGTAAACATACAATCATTTGTACGTATACCGCGAAGACGGACAGTACCGTATATATACTCCTCTCAGCACTAGATATTTTCCCGCAGCCGACGATCACAAGTCATCTACTCCCAACAAGCGAGCAGAGCACCCTCAGAGGACTGAAGTCGCTCTCAGAACTGTTCTACAAATTCCGGACCATTTCCTCTGAGCACAAAAAAGTTACTGTTTCTACTTCGAACCCGCTTCCTTGATTGCTCACTTTTCTGCACACATCTCCAGACTAGGGGATTACAAGAACACATGTATTTTTTCGCGGTACTTCTCGATATCGAGCCCTAGGTAGCATCCTACCGATCGCTAGCGCAACATAATTCCCAAGATGTAGACTGGAAATTATTTCTCTACAAACCCGAAACTTTAGCTAGGTGGGGCGTGTTGTAAACCACTGACTTACTAGTAACTTGTCATGTCTGTGAAGACATTTACTCGGCAACTCGAAACAAATAGAGGAAACTGAGGTTTCCACTCTTGAATACCGATGTCGGTGATGTAGTAGATTCCAAACTATTCCTATAATTTACAAGTTCAACTAAAGTGTTTCTCATGTCTAGAGAACCAGCAAACGTGTCTTCCACACGCTAGATGCGAAAAGTGCAGAAGCAGTCAACTGAACAAATTACATGGGTGGGAATAACGATCCAGTGCAAACGCACCACTATATACAATCTTCTCAAATTTCCATGCAATCATGAAAGCTATCCAACTCATACTAAGTATTAGTTCGCAATTTGATCATCTGGAGGTCAACACAGTTAATTCATCTACATTCCTACAATCCAACAGGCATCACCAGTCTGACAGCTCCTACCATAAATGGGAAACGTCCATCACCCAAGCACAGGACACTGGCACAGCAGGCCGAGCACGTACAGGTAGAATGTTTATCCTGAGAAATAGGTCACATATACAGGGTGGTCCAGTGATCGTGACCAGGCCAAATATCTCACGAAATAAGAGTCAAACGAAAAAACTACAAAGCATGAAACTTGTCTAGCTTGAAGGGGGAAACCAGATGGCGCTACAGCTGGCGCGCTAGATGGCGCTGCCATATGACAGACGGATATCAAATGCGTTTTTTTAAACAAGAACCCCCATTTTTTATTACATATTCGAGTAGCAGGTAAAGAAATAAGAATGTTTTAGTTGGACCATTTTTTTCGCTTTTTGATAGATGGCGCTGTAATAGTCACAAACAGATGGCTCACAATTTTAGACAAACAGTTGGTAACAGGTAGGTTTTTTAAATTAAAATACAGAATGTAGGTATGTTTGAACATTTTATTTCGGTTGTTCCAATGTGATACATGTACCTTTGTGAACTTATCATTTCTGAAAACGGATGCTGTTACAGCATGATTACCTGTAAATACCACATTACTGCAATAAATACTCAAAATGATGTCCATCAATCTCAGTGCAATTGGCACTACATGTAACGACATTCCTCTCAACAGCGTGTAGTTCTCCTAATGATCGCACATGCATTGACAATGCGCTGGCACATGTTGTCAGGCATTGTCGGTGGATCACGATAGCAATAAAATGGGGGCCAATTATGCTTCCTCCCATAATGCCGCACCATACATTAACCCGCCAAAGTCGCTAATGTTCCACTTGTCGCAGCCATCGTGGATTTTACGTTGCCCAGTATTGCATATTATGCCGGTTTATGTTACCGCTGTTGGTGAATGACGCTTCGTCGCCAACTAGAACGCGTGAAATAAATCTGTCGTAGTCCTGTAATTTCTCTTGCGCCCAGTGGCAAAACTGTACACGACGTTCAAAGTCGTCGCCATACAATTCCTGGTGCATACAAATATGGTACAGATGCAGTCGATGTTGATGTAGCATTCTCAACACTGACGTTTTCAAGTTTCCCGATTCTCACGCAATTTGTCTGCTACTGATGTGCGGATTAGCCATGACAGCAGATAAAACACCTACTTGGGCATCATAATTTGTTTCAGGTCGTGGTTGACGTTTCACATGTGGCTGAACACTTCCTGTTTCCTTAAATAACGTAACTATCCGACGGACGGTCCGGACACTTGGATGATGTCGTCCAGGATACCGAGCAGCATACATAGCACACGCCCGTTGGGCATTTTGATCACAATAGCCATGCATCAACACGATATCGACCTTTTCCACAATTGGTAAATGGTCCATTTTAACACAGGTAATGTATTACGAAGCGAAAACCGTCTGCACTGGTGGAATGTTACGTGATACCACATACTTATACGTTTGTGACTATTACAGCGCCATCTCTCTCAAAGCGAAAAAAGTGGTCCAACTAAAACATTCATATTTCTTTACGTACTACACGAATATGTAATAAAAACGGGGGTTCCTGTTTAAAAAAACGCAGTTGATATCCGTTTGACCTATGGCAGCGCCATCTAGTGGGCCAACCAATGCCCCATCTGGTTTCCCCCTTCAAGCTAGACAAGTTTCGTTGTTTGTAGTTTTTTCGTTTGACGCAAATTTCGTGAGATATTTGGCCCGGTCATGATCAATGGACCACCCTGTATATTTCATCCCTGTACTTACAGCAAAATTTTACGATCGTGGTCTCAGCTGAACAACATTCGACAATGAGTGAAGTATCAGAAATACACTCTGTTGACGGCTGTGGCTCTGGAAATAGAAATATCAGTACCATTCTTATGACCTCATATACTCTTCCCATGCTATCACAGTACTCCACATCAAATCCATACCTTCTTTACGACTAGACATAGCTATTTCCTTTACACAAGTCGGAACACAAACACATACTTTATAAGCCTGATGCTCAAATGCGAACACATCACACACCCCCTACTACTAAGTATAATACTTCGTCAATAACTGATTGCTGGCGATACAAAATAATATCGAGGGAAAAATCAAGCACGGGTGGTCATGTCTCATAAGGTTTCCCTTGCGAGCGCTACCATCGTGTTCTAGAAAGAGAGACGTAAGCAGCCATATGTTAAAAAAACTCGATGCCAACAACTACTGTATGTTACTATCACAAGTGGTCATGGTTCTACACGTGCACACAAGTGTCCATGTTAAAAGCTATAATGGCTTTATAAATAGAGGTACAACATTACCTCTGAATGAGGTGGTTTTTCTATCTGGACAAATACGAAGTCAGTGATTGCTGGGATGTATATTATCCGATCAGCTCTCCAGTTACATGTAGCCCACAATGCAACCTCATTTTAAATCGCTGAAAGTGAATTGAAAGTGATTCGCCTAAGAGACGTGATATGTAAGTGGTATTTGCCCCAGTTAGATATTTCTATAGTATCTGTAATGTTTCTGACTCAATACCATATCAGAGATTCTGACATATATCCGTTGAGTTTATGGCCGTGACTGATTGAGAAGGAACACAAACAGTATTGGTAGATGATGTGCTGATTGTGGTCATAAGAAAATCTACACTTGCGTTTCAGATCTCTAGTGTTACACTATCTGCTAGAAATGATGTCCATTATTTGGAATCAAGTCTTTCCATTCAACCACATACCTGGGTAGGATCACACCCACAATTGAAACATATTTCTGACACTCTAATATCTCGAAACGTGACACCTATCTCGAATATATCTGGTTTTAGTCGACCCCTATGCATCTTGCAACTGCTCCCATTTCTACAGCTTAGCACCTGTGATCATTCCAGTTTAAGTCGGAACTGAGCAGAAATCGGAGAAAGAGATATCCATCACCCTATGCAACCATGTAGAAACAGAAAGACCTGAGTTATTGCAACAGGACCGTGTTTTGACTATTTGGTGGAAATGCGCGCAATGTGGTACGTCTCTGAACTAGATACAGTTACTATAGACCAAAGCAGATACATTCAAATCTATCAGCCCAACATGTTATCATCGTTATTCTGCACCATCCAAAGAGAAAAATTATGAACTATAAAAGTTCCACTAACTTCACCCGATATAGAACTCACCTAGGCTCCTTTGCTCACACGATGACGCATAGCTGTGATGTGGATACAGCGCAGAGACAGAGTTGTCACAATGCTTCCCAGAATATTCCTAACATGACACTCAGTCCGTCATCGAATTTACCTGTCAAACTGCTACTGCTGCCTATGCGGTATGATCCTATTAAATACACAGCTTTTGATCCATTGCAGAGGTCAGTTTAAGGTTTCATCACCCATACTGTGGGATGATGACCATATTCCTGAGACTATACTGTAACTCGCAAGATACGCTCCATGTGAACCTGTGTCGTTGTTTGAAACATAGTTTTCTAACATACTTTGTGCATTGCCATACATTTTTCTTCTGACATGACTTCAAGGTCTGTCTCAGGTCCTAAACTGATGTTAAGACACTCGGATTCACAGCCTCTCACAGAAAACTAGACATCGCACATTGTAAATAATTTTGTTACTGCAGCGACCATAACACGCTACACACAGTGGGTGATTTTAAATAAAAGACAGTTACATAATAAGGAAACTAGAAGAGTTTGGCTACGTTTTGGAGAGTTTCCAAAGTGATGTCCGAAAGTGATTGACGAGCTCTACATTTAAACTCCTCTGTCACAGAGCCACAGAGCCTGTAACCTCCCCCTCACTTATCGACCTTATTGACAGTGAAAAATTAAACCGCGTGTACCTAATGGAAATTTGGGAAAAGCAATCGTCTCCGAAGTTAATCTGTCGGTAAAGAGGGAGGAAAGGGTTACATCTAAATGAAAGGAAAAATGCTAATGAAACTGGTGGAAATTAATTTTGAAAAGGGGTAAAGTTAATAAAGAAAGTAAATGTGCGGCCGTTACGTTAACAATTAACTAGCGGTAATTAGATATTTGAGATTTGGGGGAAATTACGGTCGCCAGTCCTAAGGACAATTACTACAGTAACTGAAAAATAAAGGTTATTACACATATAATTAGCACTAGAAGCGTGGCAACTGGAGGTTGACACGTGTAGTGTGAAAACTGAAAGTTTGTCAGAAGTAACAAATTTCGCTACACTCTGACTTAATTTAGCAAAAGAATTAACAAAACCGGAAAATCGAAAGTTAATTTAGTGACTGAAGTTAATAGTGAGCTTTCTTTCTGAAGCACATCGAAATTCAGTAAAATACGGTTAGTCTTGGACTACCTCAACAATCATTTCAAAAGCTACTTGAATCTACGCAATTTAGAAATAAGAGATTTAACTTTGAACTTGAATTAAATGATTCTGAACAATTAACAATAGTAAAATTTAGTACGTACCAAGCTGAGCTGCAGTCACAGGTAAGCTAAAATATGGTAACAAAACTAGCATTCTTAATTGGTGCTTGTTTAATCTAAGTATTTTAGCCAGCTATGAATACTTTAACTGAAATTTGAAATTAAAGCACTGAAATGGAATTATGCTCGCGTTTGAATTTCAACGACACTCGGGTTCATTTCGGAAAAGGAAGGGACCCTGCTTGGTAATGCAATTGGGACAATGAGCAACAAAAGTTCATGCTAAGTTGCTGTAATTTTGCGAGGCAAATGGAACAGTTTGAAAAGCTGAGGTCTGCCATACAGTTCTGAAACTTTACGTGCTTCCAGTCTTCCTTGTTGGTTGATTGAAGGTTTGAAGCCGTCGATCGAGGAGGTGGCGACAGTCACTCATTGTCGGCCGTCGCTGTTGCAGAAGCTGGATGTTGGCGCGCCTTCTTCTCGACACGGTCACCAGACGAAACGGGCTCTTGATGTGCGCCAGCTAATGCTTCCCGTCCGCGACACCGTGTCAGAAACTATCATCGCAAGTCGAGCGCAATTACATGCTGCCAAACCCCGAAAGCGCGGCAACTCGCAGGAGCTTCACACAACACACCTGCTCCACTCGCTACTCCAGCCAGACTCCCTCATGCTCTGCCCGCGCTCCACGCGGCAGAGTTAACACTACCAAAGATCCTACACACTTTGATTCTTCACATGACCTATCGATTTAATCGTTCGATAGCAGTTTTCCCTAGGCAAGACACAGCGTAAAAATACAAATAATATTTACGAAACAAACCAGTTATACATCGACATAAATGCACATATATATATATATATATATATATATATATATATATATATATATATATATACAAATAGTAAAACAATTACAATATGTAAATGTCATATATTCAGGTAACAAAATAAGGAAAACAAATTATAGTACAATAGATGGAAATACGAGGATATGCATTTCCGGCGTTACACGTGCCCCACATTGTCTGAGGATGTTCGTGTAACATAAACAGACTCAGAAAATGTCCCAAAAAAGAAACAGCGGAAATGCATATGCTCAAAACATCAAAAAAGTTTAGTATTCGTCTAATTAACCATAAACCATTTTTTAGACAATAATAATTGAGTGGAGACACTCCTAATCTCATTCCACCCTGTCATCTTGCACAAAATAAAACAGGTTGATAACATATCAAAATTCATAGAAAACATAGAAATCGGTTTAGCTATTTTAAAATCATTAAAATTCGTAACACTATAAGAAATGGAATACTATTTGCAAAATTAATTAGAGTGCATGGTCATAAAAACAGGTAGATCAAAATACGCAAATAAATAATTAAATAAACTACACATTTTGTATAACCGTTTCATAATTAATATTCTCGTCACGAGAATCTATTTAACGCTAAACAAGAAAATAATGTACAGCAGATCGACAAGAACATAAATATTAACAGCAGAATTCTTTCAGCTGTCCAGGAAGAAAAACAATTCCGCCTTCCGTACCCGCAAGTACGAAGAATGCCGACAGCGGCTCAAGAGCCGACAGCGGCACAAGAGACGACAGCGGCTTCGCCTCGCAAGTATTGTTGCGCCCGCCTGTGCGGCACGCTTGATCTCACTCGCCTGTGTAACGGCATTTCCAGAACGTCCGTTTCACTGAATTCTTTAGGAAAAACTCACTCCCGAGTAATCTCAAGGAGTCCCTTAATACTATCACAGTGAATAACTCAACACTGTCCATCATCACACGCATGTACTAGCCTGAAACTTACAACAGCGTCTAAGTACATCGGCAATGACTAGTAAATTCACATATTTATGAAATCTTACAGCTATTTACAAAATCATATTTACATTCCTTATTCTACTGTGACTCAGCTGAAAACTTAAACTAGCAGCTTGGATTTTTTTAGTTGATTAGATCATGATTAAATTGATTAAAATTAAATTGATTAATCAAAATTAATTACTTATTAATTACAACTTCTTTAATGACCTCGGTCAGTCAAAAGCATGGCAATCTAGCAAATCGTTAAATCTTACACTCTATTTTACATACCGTACAAATTACCCATTGTGTGGTATTAATCGATCCTAGGTCAGTACAATTTCAAGTGTACAATGTTCCGTATACTTAATAGTTTTCCAGAGCTTGGATACTCTAAGCAGTAAGTACTTGTGTGAGGTATACCAATGACTTTATATGGTCCATTATAAACCAACTTAAATTTAGAGATTTCATTGTCTATCTCGCTCGATTTCTCATGAGCTTTTACAAGTACTAAGTCTCCGATTGCAAACTTAGCAGAACGCGCTTTAGCGTCATGACGACGTGTGCGAGCATCGGCTTTTAGCTTCATTACTTCTCGCAAACGATCTTTTTTCACACCAATACTAATGTTAATCCGTGGAGGGAATTTGATTATGTCTTCCAATTCACTTTCTACACTTTTGTCAGTGCCGAAATTCCTCATGTTAAGGCAGTTCATACTCATTCCTACGTCAATGTCATCCGGCCAGTTAACAATGTGTATAGGCTGGTATTGCCTATGCACACCGTCTCCTGCCTCGACAAAACCAACTACCATCGTTTTATCTAGTGACATACATGTCAAAGTTTTGCTTTCGCAGTTAATCACTGCACGGTACTTTAATAGCCACTCTAACCCGATAATTACTTCCGTAGTTACGTCTGGCACGACGACGAACTCTTGTTCAAATCGTGCCCCACATATCTGGAAGTTGACAAAAATCTGTTTTGTGACCGGTTTACTGGCCTTCCCAGTAACACCGATAATTTTCACTCCTGTTACTGGCATAACTACGATGCCAGGTCTGTCTTTCAGCAACTCAAATATTTTCCCAGATACAGCACTCAATTCTGCACCGGTGTCAATCAACACGTTTAGTTGTAGGTCGTGCATATTAACAGACACTACTATCTGTCTACACTTGTCCTCGACTGTTTCTTTATTTTCCCACAGTAAATCCTCGTCTATATCCAGGTCATTCCAGAAAAAACCATCCGGCTTTGATCCTAAATCCGGTTTATCTGGCGGCTTTTTCAGCCTCTGTTCACATACAGTTTTAATTTCAACACGTCTGTCCTGAGGCTTAGTCTGTAGCTTCGCCTCCAATACCGAAACCTTTTCCTGTAACTCGTCAACTAGTGAGTGTTGCATTGCTATCAATTCACTAATTGTCACCTTCGTTGATTCCTCTTTGGTCAGATTGATCTCATCTGCCAATCTACCTGGAGAAATATGCCCAGTAGTATCTGCAATTACTTCCTCTAGATCTGCGCAACCCACACTGCTATCGTCTGACCGTATAATGTCAGCTCTAACCTCATACACGCTGTAATCTATGTGCTTTTCTACCAATTGTGTCCGGCTATCACTAAAATTTTCGTAATCTTTCTCCTTAATACTCTCGCAATGTTTAAACTGGAGGTTTGCGTCGGATGGATCGGCTACTTCTACCACTATAACTTTCGGTAAAGTCTGACGGTTAGGGCCAGAACTTTCCGTTACTACTTCAACATCTAACTCCCGCGGGACGAAACACGACGAATCTTGCTCGTGCTCCCCATTAACATCAACTATTTCTGGTAAAGTCTGCCAGTTAGGACCAGAACTTTCCATCACTTCACAAATACTATCTTCCTGTGGGACGAGACGCGGCAAATTCTGCCCGCGCTGTCCATAAATACTTCTCCCGTACAGGCCCCTATAATCTCTTAGTTCGTCGTATAAGCGACCGAACTGCCTTAACCAGACCTCATCCCTCTCTGCATCCCCTCGCTCAATGACGGACGTGTTATCCGACATCTGATCTTCTCTCAACAATTGCGAATCATTCTTAAACTCAATCTCCAGTTCCGCTGTGGGTATTACAGCTGCCACTTTATAATCGATTTCCGGAACACTACTTAAATTGTTCTCACTGACAGTGAATGTATTTTCTACTGCCGTGTCTACAGCTGATCTACTACTTGTGGGCGTACTCCTTTCTCTTAACACTGGCACACTCTCCCGCCGTTGATTATTCCATACGGAATTTTCATAACGACAACACCTGGGTTTTCTCTTGTTATTGGGCCTCCAAAATTTCTCCACGACCGGTCGGCCCCTCACCGGCGCGGCTAATGGTTTCCCTGTCTCGTCCCAGCAGATACGCTCCCCGGATGCTGCTGGCGTTATTACTATTCTGTGAAGCCCGTATCACGTTAGTATGATACTGGTTTCCGTCATTCCTGTCATTATTTGAATTGTCCCGATTGTTATTACGGTCCGAACCATTATTGTTATTGCTGCCATGGTTGTGGTATGCATTATTCCCATGGTTATCGTTGTTGTGGTTGCTGTGGTACCCGTTGTTGTTTCCACGGCCTCTACCACTGTCGCGATTATTGCGCCAATTGTCCTCGTCCTCCACTCTTTCCAGGAAATCATTTATTGTCCGGTAATTGCTTCCTACGTAACGTTTTGTATCATCTGGAAGCTTTTTGTAGAGTTCCCAGACTATTTCGGATTCCGTGCGGCGATCACGCAAATATTCCAACTTGCGGATCCAGCCCTCACAAAACTCCTTCATCGAGCCGCGCGAATTCGCATAGAAAGGCCTCGATACGACAAATTCGCGCGAGACACTTTGCTGTTTTTGCTCCGACCAGTATTCAACCAGAAACAAATTTTTAAATTCGTCAAAAGTCAGGTTCGTAATGTTGAGGTTTAAGCCCCAACGCTTGGCATCACCAGCCAACACATCAATAATCGCATTAATTTTTCTCTCATTAGTCCATGATCTGGGTAAAACCCTTTCACAATTCTTAATGAAATCCGTCGCGTGTATACCGCCTTTTTTCAAGGGGTCGAACCGCTCCTCTTTCGTCAACAATTCCGAACTATGTGCATAGATTGGCACATAGCTCTGTTTTTCGTCAAGTTTATTTTCTAATTCCGACACTCTCGTAATTACTTGGCAAGTGGTTGTCGCAAGCGTTTCTACTTCCCTTTTTTTCTCTTCGCAGGTATTAGCCTGCTTCGTCACTTTGGTATCTACTTCGGATACTAAAGCCTTTAAAGTTTCCACCTTCTTTTGATCCTCTTTTTTCACTAATTGAATTTGTTCCGTCACCTTATTCTCGATGATCGGAGCAACTGATTCTCCTACACTTTTCTCGATTCTGCTAATTTCGGAATTAAAACGAGTATTTATGCTCGCAATTTCCGCCTGAACGCCTATCATTTCCTGTTTAAGATTACCGATTTCGGTATTAATTACAACAATATCTTCTTTGATTTTATCAACTTTTGTGTTAACAACTCCAACATTGTTGATAACAACGTTAATAGCTTTGTTCTGATTGTCTAGCATCCGTTCAAATTTTTCAGACTGAGCTTCTTGCTTGGCAGCCCGAGCTTCTTGCTTGGCAGCCTGAGCTTCTTGTTTGGCAGCCTGAGCTTCTTGCTTGGCAGCCTGATCTTCTTGCTTCGCCGATTGACTCTTGATTTCGTTAATCAAAACATTCAATAAATCAGTTAAATTCCCGGAAACTACCGGTTTTACTTCCGTACCGGCTTCCTCTTTAATTGTCCCCCCGTATTCGTCATCAAGGGATTCAGATTTGATTTTCACTTCCGATTCCGAAACATTTTCTTAAGTTTGGAATTCCATTTCTGCTCTTTGTTGCGTTTCCGCGGTCGCGTCTTTCATGCTAGCCGCCTGCCCCTGAACAATGGGTACCGTGGTGCGCGTTTCCCACTGTTCGACCTATTGTTCCGTATCCAAGTCTACCAAATTCTGGCAATTGTTGCCTTCACCCATTTTAATAATTTTCAATATAAATGCCAAATCTCAAATATAATTAGGATTACTCCCACTAATATTCTTGCTGACATATCGACCGTTTCGTAACCAGTACTTTGTTACGAGATTTGCACAATGCAAATTCGTGTCCAGAACAACCTCAAATCTGAAGATTGTCCTGTCACCAGGTCGCCACGTGTAACCTTCCCCTCACTTATCGACCTTAATGACAGTGAAAAATTAAACCACGTGTACCTAATGGAAATTTGGGAAAAGCAATCGTCACCGAAGTTAATCTGTCGGTAAAGAGGGAGGAAAGGGTTACATCTAAATGAAAGGAAAAATGCTAATGAAACTGGTGGAAATTAATTTTGAAAAAGGGTAAAGTTAATAAAGAAAGTAAATGTGCGGCCGTTACGTTAACAATCAACTAGCGGTAATTAGATGTTTGAGATTTGGGGGAAATTACGGTCGCCAGTCCTAAGGACAATTACTACAGTAACTGAAAAAGAAAGGTTATTACACATATAATTAGCACTAGAAGCGTGGCAACTGGAGGTTGACACGTGTAGTGTGAAAACTGAAAGTTTGTCAGAAGTAACAAATTTCGCTACACTCTGACTTAATTTAGCAAAAGAATTAACAAAACCGGAAAATCGAAAGTTAATTTAGTGACTGAAGTTAATAGTGAGCTTTCTTTCTGAAGCACATCGAAATTCAGTAAAATACGGTTAGTCTTGGACTACCTCAACAATCATTTCAAAAGCTACTTGAATCTACGCAATTTAGAAATAAGAGATTTAACTTTGAACTTGAATTAAATGATTCTGAACAATTAACAATAGTAAAATTTAGTACGTACCAAGCTGAGCTGCAGTCACAGGTAAGCTAAAATATGGTAACAAAACTAGCACTCTTAATTTGTGCTTGTTTAATCTAAGTATTGTAGCCAGCTATGAATACTTTAACTGAAATTTGAAATTAAAGCACTGAAATGGAATTATGCTCGCGTTTGAATTTCAACGACACTCGGGTTCATTTCGGAAAAGGAAGGGACCCTGCTTGGTAATGCAATTGGGACAATGAGCAACAAAAGTTCATGCTAAGTTGCTGTAATTTTGCGAGGCAAATGGAACAGTTTGAAAAGCTGAGGTCTGCCATACAGTTCTGAAACTTTACGTGCTTCCAGTCTTCCTTGTTGGTTGATTGAAGGTTTGAAGCCGTCGATCGAGGAGGTGGCGACAGTCGCTCATTGTCGGCCGTCGCTGTTGCAGAAGCTGGATGTTGGCGCGCCTTCTTCTCGACACGGTCGCCAGACGAAACGGACTCTTGATGTGCGCCAGCTAATGCTTCCCGTCCGCGACACCGTGTCAGAAACTGTCATCGCAAATCGAGCGCAATTACATGCTGCCAAACCGCGAAAGCGCGGCAACTCGCGGGAGCTTCACACAACACACCTGCTCCACTCGCTACTCCAGCCAGACTCCCTCATGCTCTGCCCGCGCTCCACGCGGCAGAGTTAACACTACCAAAGATCCTACACACTTTGATTCTTCACACGACCTATCGATTTAATCGTTCGATAGCAGTTTTCCCTAGGCAAGACACAGCGTAAAAATACAAATAATATTTACGAAACAAACCAATTATACATCGACATAAATGCATATATATATATATATATATATATATATATATATATACAAATAGTAAAACAATTACAATATGTAAAGACACAGAAATGTCATATATTCAGGTAACAAAATAAGGAAAACAAATTATAATACAATAGATGGAAATACGAGGATATGCATTTCCGGCGTTACAAGCCAGAATAGATGATGGTTCTACATTCCCTTTCGGCTGATTCCTCATTTAGCACTCATGTATGCGATCACTGTTTTGCTGCTAGCAACCCGCAGAAAGTGTCACCCATCCACAAAAATCATTTCCCAACTCAAACAAGCGCTGTCAGTCTATCATTATGTGGTAACTAACAGCATGACAATGCACGGACGGGATGGAAAAGACACCGCCGATGCACTGTAATATTAAGCATCACAGTTGATAGAGCGAACAATTTTAACAATTTTACAGTAACTTCAACACTGGCCAGTGATGTGATAATATGTTCCCCCAATTTCCGTATCATAGCTAAACCAACCCTTCTCCACGTTGCGAGTATCTTTGAAACTTAGATAGATGACTGTGCAGTACGTCCATTCAGCATTAATTCTCAAACACATAGATCATCAGACTATACCAGACAGCACTCCATGTATTTCTTACACCTCAGCGTAGTGCATAATTTATGATCTATCTCTCTGCGTATGGGAGTCAGAGAGCATTCTCGCTGTCTTAGGGTAAAATTAGAGAGTGCAAGACCCTCCTTAGGTTAGTGGAGGTGAGCTTTGCTTCCCACAATTTTCTTAGGTTGGTAGAGAAACCCTAAGTGACATTTCTTTACTGTCGAAATTCAAACTTGGTACCAGTTCGTAGGACGAGGTGGCAGTCGGTTGACTTAGGTTAGTGGAGGTAGTCCAAGTGTCCTTTCTTTCGCACCATTTTCTTAGCTTAGTAGAGGTACGTGAATTGGCCTTTCTTTACCACCGAAATTCATACTTGGCGCCAGTTCCTAGGAAGAGTGGCAGTCCAAGTGATCGATCTTCCCGTGATTGTTCTTAGGTTAGTATAGATAACTGTGGTGTGATGCTTTATCCTGTTGCAATTTGAACTTCCTACCATTTTTCTGGGGGAGGAGAGGAGAGTTAGGTTATTGGAGGTAGCCCAACTGACCTATCTTCCTGTCAAAATCCGCCATTTTCAATGACGTCACAGTCGCCATCTTGGATGACGTCATATGCAGCTGCGAGATCAACATGCCGTCATCTTGGATGATGTCATCACCACCATCTCCGTTAATCTGGCAACAATGCAGAGAGGGGCAGAACTGGCCCTGCCCCAATACTATTATGAAGCACTGAATGAAAACTGAATGTGTAATTTGCACCCAATTTTAAACAAGAAACGTGTTTATGACGTTGTATGTCCCGAACTACATGTATGATATAATTTTTCAGGTAGATTCAGTGGTATATGTGGATGTTGTTGTTGTTGTGGTCTTCAGTCCTGAGACTGGTTTGATGCAGCTCTCCGTGCTACTCTATCGTGTGCTAGCTTCTTCATCTCCCAGTACTTACTGCAACCCACGTCCTTCTGAATCTGCTTAGCGTATTCATCTCTTGGTCTCCCTCTACGATTTTTACCCTCCACACTGCCCTCCAATGCTAACTTTGTGATCCCTTGATGCATCAGAACATGTCCTACCAACCTGTCTCTCCTTCTTGTCAAGTTGTGCCACAAACTCCTCTTCTCCCCAATTCTATTCAATACCTCCTCATTAGTTATGTGTTCTACCTATCTAATCTTCAGCATTCTTCTGTAGCACCACATTTCGAAAGCTTCTATTCTCTTCTTTTCCAAACTATTTATCGTCCATGTTTCACTTCCATATATGGCTACACTCCATACAAATACTTTCAGAAACGACTTCCTGACACTTAAATCTATGCTCGATGTTAACAAATTTCTCTTCTTCAGGAACGCTTTTCTTGCCATTGCCAGTCTACATTTTATATCCTCTCTACTTCGACCATCATCAGTTATTTTGCTCCCCATATAGCAAAACTCCTTTACTACTTTAAGTCTCTCATTTCCTAATCAAATTCCCTCAGCATCACCCGACTTAATTCGACTACATTCCATTATCCTCGTTTTGCTTTTGTTGATGTTCATCTTATATCCTCCTTTCAAGACACTGTCCATTCCATTCAATTGCTCTTCCAAGTCCTTTGCTGTCTTTGACAGAATTACAATGTCGTCGGCGAACCTCAAAGTTTTCGACTACATTCCATTATCCTCGTTTTGCTTTTGTTGATGTTCATCTTATATCCTCCTTCCAAGACACTGTCCATTCCATTCAACTGCTCTTCCAAGTCCTTTGCTGTCTTTGACAGAATTACAATGTCGTCGGCGAACCTCAAAGTTTTTATTTCTTCTCCATGGATTTTAATACCTACTCCGTATTTTTCTTTTGTTTCCTTTACTGCTTGCTCAATATACAGATTGAATAACATCAGGGAGATGCTACAACCCTGCTCACTCCCTTCCCAACCACTGCTTCCCTTTCCTGTCCTTCGACTCTTATAACTGCCATCTGGTTTCTGTACAAATTGTAAATAACCTTCGCTCCCTGTATTTTACCCCTGCCACCTTTAGAATTTGAAAGAGAGTATTCCAGTCAACATTGTCAAAAGCTTTCTCTAAGTCTACAAATGCTAGAAACATAGGTTTGCCTTTCCTTAATCTTTCTTCTAAGATAAGTCATAAGGTCAGTATTGCCTCACGTGTTCCAATATTTCTACGGAATCCAAACTGATCTTCCCCGAGGTCGGCTTCTACTAGTTTTTCCATTCGTCTGTAAAGAATTCGCGTTAGTATTTTGCAGCTGTGACTTATTAAACTGATTGTTCGGTAATTTTCACATCTGTCAATACCTGCTTTCTTTGGGATTGGAATTATTATATTCTTCTTGAAGTCTGAGGGTATTTCACCTGTTTCATACACCTTGCTCACCAGATGGTAGAGTTTTGTCAGGACTGGCTCTCCCAAGGCTGTCAGTAGTTCTAATGGAATGTTGTCTACTCCCGGGGCCTTGTTTCGACTCAGGTCTTTCAGTGCTCTGTCAAACTCTTCACGCAGTATCATATCTCCCATTTCGTCTTCATCTACATTCTCTTCCATTTCCAGAATATTGTCCTCAAGTACGTCGTCCTTGTATAGACCCTCTATATACTCCTTCCACCTTTCTGCTTTCCCTTCTTTGCTGAGAACTGGGTTTCCATCTGAGCTCTGGATATTCATACAAGTGGATCTCTTTTCTCCAAATGTATCTTTAATTTTCCTGTAGGCAGTATCTATCTTACTCCTAGTGAGATAAGCCTCTACATCCTTACATTTGTCCTCTAGCCATCCCTGCTGAGCCATTTTGCACTTCCTGTCGATCTCATTTTTGAGACGTTTGTATTCCTTATTGCCTGCTTCATTTACTGTAATTTTATATTTTCTCCTTTCATCAATTAAATTCAATATTTCTTCTGTTACCCAAGGATTTCTACTAGCCCTCGTCTTTTTACCTACTTGATCCTCTGCTGCCTTCACTACTTCATCCCTCATAACTACCCATTCTTCTTCTACTGTATTTATTTCCCCCCATTTGTGACAATTGTTCCCTTATGTTCTCCCTGAAACTCTGTACAACCTCTGGTTTAATCAGTTGTCCAGATCCCATCTCCTTAAATTCGCACCTTTCTGCAGCTTCTTCAGTTTTAATCTACAGCTCATAACCAATAGTTGTGGTCAGAGTCCACATCTGCCCCTGGAAATGTCTTACAATTTAAAACCTGGTTCCTAAATCTCTGTCTTACCATTATATAATCTATCTGATACCTTCTAGTATTTCCAGGATTCTTCCATGTGTATAACCTTCTTTTATGATTCTTGAACCATGTGTTAGCTATGATTAAGTTATGCTCTGTGCAAAATTCTACCAGATGGCTTCCTCTTTAATTTCTTTCCCCCAATCCATATTCACATACTATGTTTCCTTCTCACCCTTTTCCTACTCTCGAATTCCAATCAACCATGACTATTAAATTTTTGTCTCCCTTCACTACCTGAATAATTTCTTTTATCTCATCATACATTTCATCAATTTCTTCATCATCTGCAGAGCTAGTTGGCATATAAACTTGTACTATTGTAGTAGGTGTGGGCTTTGTGTCTATCTTGGCCACAATAACGCATTCACTATGCTGTTTGTAGTAGCTTACCCGCACTCCTTTATTTTTATTCATTATTAAACCTACTCCTGCATTACCCCTATTTGATTTTGTATTTATAACCCTGTATTCACCTGACCAAAAGTCTTGTTCCTTCTGCCACCGAACTTCACTAATTCCCACTAATATGTGGATACTGCCTCATAAATGTCTTCAGTATTAATGAAATAATAAATGAAAACGTCGTACCTGATACTGATTTGTAAGATATAAATTCTCTACTTGTAAGGACGATTTGCGTGTTGTAGTTAATATTTGATGCCAGTAGTGAGACGATTTGCTTGATTATAACCGGTAGCTAGAGAGTGCCGAGGTTATTAGGTTTAGACAGACAAGATGGACCGGCGTGCCAATGAGGGGTGTTAGTGTAAAATACACCTGTAGTATTACGCAGCATGTGGCTGTATAATAACATATCACATTAGGTATAGATACAAGATATCACGAAACCGAAGATGTAGGACTTGCTTCACTATTTTGTACGTGCTGTTCACAGGTGAGCGCGACTGTCATCTGGTGGAAATCCACTTTTGTGTTGTTAAAAGACTTTTATAGCAATAAGAATACAACCGGTGGATGCAATAATTTGGTGAGGGACACCTTAATGCAAAAAATTGTGGTAACATGAGCTCACACATGCAGGTATGATAACTACAATATGTAAATATTTTGCAATTGTAATGAATATCATGATAAAGGCTTATGCTTTGTTATAGCATTAACCTTATGCTCATGTATCCTTGTGTGTTTCAGAAAAGTGATACGAGATGCAGATCAAAGAGAATATGTTTGTTCAAGGACAGTAAACAACAGAAAGCATCAGAAGAGAGAGAGAGAGAAAGAGAGGGAGAGAGAGAAGGAGAGAGAGAGAGAGAGAGAGAGAGATCGACTGGAGGGTTGGAGGGAGAGAGAGAAAGTGGAAGGTGTATCATGACAGTCAGGAAGTATGCCGGTGCAGAGTGTCGCCTCAATAGTTGGCTGTAGTATGCGACAATAATTTACATATCGTGAATGCACAAAATATGTTCACGAAATTCCGTTTAGCATCCGTTCATACTTCAGAAAACTAACCCGCAATTGCACGTGATCTTCGTTAACTGGGTGTCTGCTAGCTGCTGTTAACTCCCCTAATTTATCACATTTCTTCCAGTGAACCTCATCAGTCAGTGTCATAATAGTTTAATTAATATGGAGCCAATATTATATTTTGCAAGTTAAGGGTTTTCTTTCATTGTTTAAGATTTCCAGAAGATGTTTCAATTTTAAAGGCCTAGTCACGTTTGAAAAGTAATAAACAGTTTATTTTTATTATTTTTGAAGGCCTAAAAGAAAATATAAAAGAACAAATAAATAAAAAAATTATGGCGCCACAGAGTCTTATTTGCTACTTCCATTAAGCAAGATAATCATTTGTAATGGTGAAAGGGTACAGTTCCGCCAGACATTGAAAATAGGTACAACATACTTCATTATTTTTGTCAGAACAACACATTTTTTTTTGTAAAATAACTCAATTTCAATTAATACAGCGAAGCCGGATACCAGTGTGGGAAAGAATGACAAATTATTTATTTAATTGATCACATGTGCACTCCCACAAAGTAAATCCCTACATCCAGTTTGGTGAGATCTGTGAAATGAATGAATGTATGGTCATCTGCTAACCGCAGATAGTGAATGTGAATATATGATCATCTTTGAGACGATCCTTTGGTGGGACCAAAGAGATGAAATTTACCTGAGCTTTGAGCGCCTGAAATATGGCTGACCAATACGGTAGCAAGGTGCTCCTCCACTTCAGCAGAGGTGCGAGTGGACCTCGAGAACGGCCATGTTTCAGCACTCTGCCGCTGGATCTTGTGCTGTTAAGACCTGTTTTGTTTGTGCTCTGTAATGACAAAAGAGTGGAGACATGGTATGCATGTGGAATATTTAAGAGTAGTTTGAAATAATAATTTCTCTATTTCAGGAACTTTTGTGGGGAGAATTAAATGTCAGGCAGGTAATATTAATGGGATTGTAGTAATCTTCGGAAGTGACCAACGGTCACAATGAAACCACGTGTAGCAATAAGTTGAAATACTTCCGTGTACTTAAGTTAAGCTGAATTACTAGCGTGTGAACAATAAGTTGAAATATTTAAGAAATAGCGTGTGTACCATAAGTTGAAATATTTAAGAAATGGCGTGTTCAGGACTTGAAATTAGAGATGAGTACTTCCACGTGGTGAGTACTGTGTGAGTCTCAATCTGTGTATGAGACAAAGGATAAAGAGAAGTACTCGTCCATGGTATCAGTTGAGGACTCGCGTGTGTGATGAATATGTTCTTAATATTACTTTGCGTGATATGATTCAGTGACGCTAGATTCAAACTCTGAGAGAGAAGCAAGGTGAGTCGGCCGTCTATCCAGCAACGCCACTTGGCTTGCATTGCACAGGAAGACGTGCATATATCTCCAGAGTTCATAGTAGGAAAGTAGAATTACAAAGTGGGGTAGTGTCGTGTGAAACTGGGATAAATACTAATTGAAGTGGGAAAGCTGAAAGTGATAATGTTGTGACTATTACCTGTGTAGTATTTCATATTGTAGTGTGGTGTATGTCATGTAATTTGGGTATGTGTGGTTTGCATGGGAGAGTAGCAAGGTAGTTGTAAAAGATTAGTGGGTTATGCTTGTTCCTTCTGTACTGCTCGGTCTGGAGGAAAGTTTCGTGATGATGATTGTGAGAGTCGAAGTGTGAGATACAATAAAAGATCCACGATCCTATCCAGAAAGTGCACTGTAGCGTTAAATAATTACGAGACCATAATATAGAGATTCACCAATGTAAAGCCATGCCCACTGGGCGGAATTTCTCATGTGTTATTGTTGTAGGTTATAGAATTTGTGTGTTTAGGTTATAGAATTTATCGGAATAAATAACATAGTGAAAAGAAAAAGATTGGTGGACTTTTCCTTCGAATTGTATGTTGTCATAATGTCCCGAATTTATAATGTGTGCGCCATTCATATTCAGTGCGGTGGCCACGTGTTGACAAAAGCCGTTAAATAAAAGACATAAAGAAAATGTGGTATTGCCAGTGCGTAGTGTACAGTCAGAGTTCTGTAAATTACTGACAGTCAGATGCGTGTTTCCGTTGCGTATTAATCATGTGAGTGCCTCTCAATGGATTTACATATATTACTTTTGTCATATATTTCCAAGTACTGATGTTTAAGGGCCTTGCAAGTAATATGAGGCACCCGACCTGGATGCAAAGATAAGCCGAACGTCTGAACGGAAAAACACACACTGTATACACTGACGAGCCAAAGAAACATGTACATCTGCCCAATATCGTGTAGGCCGCCCGCGAGCGCGTACAAGTGTCGAAACACGACGTGGCATGACTAATCTCTGAGGTTGTGCTGGAGGAAACTGACACTATGAATGGAGCATGGCTGTCCTTTAAATCCGCAAGAGTACGGATGGGTGGAGATTTCTTCTGAACAGCACGTTGCAAGGCATTGCAGATATGCTCAATAATATTCATCTATGGTGTGTTTGGTGGCCAGCGGAAGTTTTTGGACTCAGAAGAGTGTTATTGGAGCACTGTGTAGCCGGTATGGACGTGTGGGGTGTCTAATTGTCCTGTTGGAATTTCCCAAGTGCGTCAGAATTCGCAATGGACATAAATGGATGCAGGTGATCAGACAGGATGCTTACGTACGTGTCTCCTGCCAGAGTCTTATCTAGACGTATCAGGGGTCCCATACCACTCCAACTGCACACGCCCCACACCATTACAGAGCCTCTACCAGCTTCAACAGTCCCCTGCTGACATGGAGGGTCCATGGATTTCTGAGGTTGTCTCCATATCCATATACGTCCATGTGCTCTATAGAATTAGAAACGAGACTAGACCGACCAGGCAACATTTCTCCAGTCATCAACAGTCCAATGTCGATGTTGACGGCTTCACGCGAGGCTCTGTGTCGTACAGTCATCAAGGGTAAACGAGAGGACCTTTGGCTCCGAAAGCCCATATCGATGATGTTTCGTTGAATGGTACGCACGCTGATGCTTGTTGATGACCCAGCACTGAAATATGCAGCAATTTGCGAAAGTGTTGCATTTCTATAACATTTAACGATTCTCTTCAGTTGTCGTTGGTCCCGTCCTTGCACGATCTTTTTCTGGCCGCAGCAATGTCGGAGATGTGATATGTTACCCTCTTCCTGGTATTCACACTACACTCGTGAAGTGGTCGTACAGGAAAATCCCACTTGATTGCCACCTTGGAGATGCTGTGACCCATCGCTTGTGCGCCGACATAGCACCACTTTCAAACTCACTTAAATCTTGATAACCTTTTATTGCACAAGCAGTAACCGATCTAACAACTGCCCCAGACACTTGTCTCATATAGGCGTCTTCGACCTCAGCGCCGTATTCTACCTGTTTACATATCTTTGTATTTGAAAACGCATGCCTATACCAGCTTCTTTGGCGTATGTGCCTCACCTCAACTTGCTGGAGAGAGCCACATATCTGTCGACCGGTGCCTGCTGCTCCTTGAGGTAGCAGCTGACCCCTGTGAGGCTGGTTCCTTGCCACGAGTGGCAACTCACTCCACTAGACTTGAGACCCTACCACAATTGTTTATGGCATGCTCGAACAATTTACGACAGCCTCATGCCAACCAACTGTCAGACAACGAGGTGATGCTGCAGAGGTCATCCATCCGTGGTTATGGTTATAACTGAGTTAATGATTTGCTGTTATAATATGATGAGTGTGAATGGAGTAACTAATTGAAGATTGATTTGAGTATTTGTGGATCTTGGCAACAAGCTATCCAAGGCACTGCCTTCATTCACGGGTACTGTAAGAATATTCAGAATGTGTGTAATATTGTATATCTGGTGTTTCTTCTTACTGTTATATGTTTCCGCAAACAAATTTACCGTTTCACCAGTCCATGAAAGCGAAACGAGGAAGCTTGTAAATAAATGTGCCTGTGTACTTTCTCGGTGTCTACTTTGGAACCTGTCTTATACCTTCAGTCCAAGGTATGATACTCATCAGATGATGAGCATGTGAAACAAGAGGCAAAAATAATGCCCATGGGCCAGTTAAAATGTCTATGAGAAACTTGTGCTACAGGTGAATCTCAGTACAATTTCATCAGGATCATATACAGTTACACAATCTTTTTTATAATGTCATATGAACATCCTCATGGTCAGCGTAATAACTGCAGATGACATTTGGTATTACCAGTGACTGCACAACTAATTTAACTTCCCTTACATTCCTTTTATTACACTGAAGACCCGTCATTTTCTGCAGCCATGGCGAGCTTCTTGTAGCTGGCTCACAACAAGAGAGTTTACTTAAAGGAACAAGGAGACCAATAAAATCGTTCAGTGTTGAAATCTGCTTCTGAAAGCAAGGAAGGAATGCTGATTCGCTTCGTCCCAACCCTACAATGGGCGACTGAGGGAGCGGCTTTCTGCCTAAAAACCGGTCTTTCTTGGGTCATTGGATAGAATCCTTTTAGGAGAGATAGAAATCTAAGCCAGGTGCAGCTTGCAGTGCAGGTAGACCATTGTAACAACCATTTTTCTCAGGAGCCATTCTACGCAGGAATGTTTGTTTAAAATACTTGTAAACAATTTTCTGACTGGAGAGCACGTGCTTTCTTGTGTGTTCCTACGTGTAAGCCCTTCAATTCGTCAGCTTCGGAATCCTGTCATGAACTGGAAGAAGTTTTCTGTCTTCCACCCTAGACCTTCGAATCATTGATTAATGATAACAAATCCGCAGGAGTGTGTGTTTGTTTAATTTATGCACAAAATTATTAATGAATGGAACTCGAGGCGTCCGTTGCAATTTGCCAGCGAGATTCCTACAGCTGGTAGAAAGAACCAAGTTTCAAGTCGTTAAAGCAGAGAACACTTGTTGCTGGCAGACGGAATAGTAAATCCTTGTGGACAGGCGATTGAGAAGACAAGACTTGCTGCCAGGCGACACTAGCCCCCGTATGAAAGGATGTCTCCATTTTAGTACGGAGTGCAGCGGGCAAGCCAAACCGTATTCATGTTGTACGAGAGAATCAGCTTTCAACAGAATCACCAAGCCTAGGGCGACACGATGCTAGTTAACTTTCATGATGACCTAGCTGCACAATTTTGACATTTTCATCCATGCAGTTGCTGTATCATGCACTTGATCGATTCTGCTGGTGTTCGTTCTTGTTTTCTTAAGTTTTATCCCTTAAACCACTACCCATTCCTGAAGTATTCACGACTTATTCTGATGATTATTCTTTTACTGTGCTCACTCACTCACCTGAGTCAAATACCACCCTTCGTCTATTTATTTTGTGTTCATTTGCTTAACTCAGTGAGTAATTCATATGTTGATGCTTCATGGTAATAACATGAGTCTTACGGTGACTGCTTGTTTCCATTACTGATAAACAGCCCCTCTCAGTAATATATTCATGTGTGGTGTGATACCTATACAGGCAGAACAGTATTTTTTATTTACTTTCTAGTTTAAATGTAATTTATTTCTTTTTGGAAAAAATATAATATAAAATATGTTATCTGGCTTTAAAATGTGAAATCATAAAAATGGTATCAGTTGCAATTCACAGGAGCAAAGAGAATGAAACGAACCATCTTGTTCAAATTAATATTAGTGTTTTTACCGACATTCTTCACCTATCACCTTCCTCTTCACCATTTTTCCTCAAGGGCACGGTGTGTTAAAATGTATTTGTCATTTTAAATGTACTGGTGCAAATAATTCTCTATTTTACACCAGTAATGAGTTTATATTTATTACTTATTATATTAATCTGTCTATCATATTATTGGCAAGTTACTAAGTGGAAAATTGGATGAGTGGCGTATAAGCCTCAGGACACGCAGTTAAGTTTTCATGTATGTTTTCTGGGGTATTATCTATTGCACCACCACGTTATATTATTTTAACGGTATTTTCAGAATAGTAATTATATTTATTTAGTGTAATTTTATTACTTTTCTCTGAGGGGCAAGGAATGGCTGGTAGGAGTATACATTTCACTTATCACTCAAAAGTATTTAATAACGTTACCCAACAATACAAGGTAGACCTATGCAATGTATACATATAACCATAAAGTTGTTATCAACCCAAAAGGTGGTTCCAACTGGTTTCAGTTGCGTGGGACTGCTGTTGTTTGTTTGTGTGTGTGTATGTGTGTGTGTGTGTGTGTGTGTGTGTGTGTGTGTGTGTGTCTTCAGTGATGAGAGTCGCTTCTGCCTTGGTGCCAATAACGGTCGAACGCGTGTGTGGCGTCGTACAGGGGAGGGCCAAAATCTGGAGTGTGTACGACAGAGGCACACAGGACCAACACGCCGAATCATGGTGTGGGGAGCCACATCCTGCACTGGCCGCTCTCCACTGGGGATGGTAGAGGGAACAATGAACAGTGAACGGTACACTGAAACCATTATTCAACCGGTCTTGCTACTGTTCATGCACCAACAGGGCGACACGCTTTTCCAACAGAACAATGCACGTTCACATGTCTCCCGTACCACCCAACGTGCTCTTCAAGGTGCACGCCAACTACCCTGGCCTGCACGATCCCCACATATGTCACCCATTGAGCATGTTTGGGACCGGATGAATCGTTATCTTGCGCGGTCTGCACGACCGGCACGGAATCTGGCCCAGATGAGGCACCAGGTGAACACTTTATGGCAGGCCATTCCTAGAGACTACATTTGGCACCTCTGCGATCGTTTTCATGGGAGTATTGCAGTCTTCACTGCTGCAAAAGGAGGGTACACACAGTACTAGCGCCGACAATGCGCACGCTTTGTTGACTTTACTCGCGTGGGTATGGCTCTGCTGGGTCGACGAATTCATGGTGTTTTTTTCATTTTCCAGGAGTGTAGATGGAAAATTTTTGACCGACCATTTGAAAATATACATCGTGAAAAATTTGAGTGAAACACGCTCGGAAGCTCGAATTGAAAGCTTCAAAGCGATTCGTTCTCAGTTATGTGAAATGTACGACGCTCTGGTTTCCTTGGACGATGCCCCAAACGAAGCGACAACACTAGCAGGACAATTAAAAGACTTCAACTTCATTGTTTCTCTCTTGACGTGGTATGACGGTCTGTTCAAATTAACATTTTGAGCAAAGCAAGTCAGTCACCTTCAGTCAACTTGGTCGATTATATCGAAATCCTTGGTAAATGTTGCTCTTATTTGAAAATATCTACGCAAACAGGTTTCGAACAAGCTATTGTAACAGAAATGAAATTAGACTCGGATCTTGATACAAAGCTATTATTTAAACCACAAATGCGACTGAGATGTATCAAACGCAGACCTGATGAAGACGCTGTTGATTATCAAATAATTCACCCAAAAAAAAATTTGAAGTAGAGTTTTTTAATGCTCTTTTCGACACCATGCTCATATCCACGAAAGAAAGATTTGAACAGATGCATGATTTTTCTGTGGAGTTTCTTATTTAACGTAAAAAATAAAAATAAAGAGGAACTAATACAACATTGTTCTAAATTACATGAAAAGTTAACTGTCAACGTGAAATCAAATGTTGATGGCGATTTGTTAGTGCGACGAAATTTTAGGCCTGCAACTATCAGGCAGCGCCTATTGAAGCATTAAACTTTATCAAAAAACATTATCTTCAAGAGTTATATCCCAACACGTGGATAACGTTGCGTATTCAGTCAACAAGACCAGTAGCTGTTGTAGTTTTTCCTAAGAAATTGATAAAAACGTACTTGCGGTCTACAATGTCTCGAACACGATTGACCAGTTTGGCCTCACTGTCCATTGAAAACGAACTTGCAGAAAACCTAGATTTTGCTAGCTGAGCCGTGGTGGGGTTGCTGGTGTCGCCTTTCGGATCGCTGGTGCCACTAGAACGATCTGTCGTGTGATGTGTGTCTGGTTTGAGGCCACTAAGATCTTTGCTCGAGGTTATTGGTGGGGGGCGGGCCATGTTATGGCGTGGCGAATTGGGAAGCGGTAACGGATGGAGGAGGATGGAGGGGGGGGAGGGGGGGGGGGGTCCGCCCAGCGACTAAGGCGAGCACTTGTGCAAGCGTCTTGCTCACCCAGGCGGGCGAGTGGTTGATTGCCGGATATATTTGTGGCTGACTTCGAGTGCTGTCTTCGTGCGTAGCCTGGCCAGCAACCCCTTGGCCGTGGCACACCGATGAGAGAGTTGAAGCCAGTTTCGCTGTGCTGAATTCTAGGCCCTCGTTGGAACCAGCAAGCTTCAACTCCGATTCGCGAACTCCAGTTAAGATTTGGATTTTGAGGTCGTAGCTGTTATTATTGAAGGCCTGCTTGTTTTCTGTTTGGTTTTTAATCAACTGAAACTGTTATTAAAGAAGGCCTTGCTTTTTTCTGTTTGGTAAATTTACTTAACTGAAACTATTATTAAAGCGGTCCTGAGTGTTTTCTGTTTGGTAACTTTGCTTAACTGAAGCTGTTATTATTAAAGCCTGCCTCTCTTGCATTTGGTAATTTTGCTTAACTGAAGCTGTTGCCATTGAAGGCTTGCCTGCTTTCTGTTTGGTAATTTTACTTAACTGAAGTTGTTATTATTGAAGACTTATCTGTTCCCTTTTAATTAAATTGAGAGCTCTCGCAAAATTAGGATTAGCTGAAACTTATGTTAATCAAGGCCTATCTGATTTTACTGCCCTATTATTGAGATCGGATATCTTACTCATTCTGTGTTGTAATTTAGTAAACTGTGATTGTCAAAGGCCTACCTGTTTCAGAGGTATTTACATCAGTAACCTATTAACAGGAAATGACACATGATGGTACATGGGGCCTAATCTTTCGCCTTACATTCCATTACCCATAATTGCAGGTTTCACTGATCTTACCGTAGAGTTTGCTGACAAAAAAGCCAGAAAGGTAAAGTTTTAGCTGTTTGTTAGTATTTGTTTTTCTTTAAACGTTTTGTGTTCAGACGACTGGCAGACAATATAGTTCATCGCTTAGAGTTATATTAAATTCAGTACAAAATATGGGACCCAACTAAAAATTAGTTTTTTTCCTTATACGTATTATTACATGATAAAGGGCGCCCCAATAAATGACTCACCCATGGTGACTGGAACTTTAAGGTCGGCTCTGGCAAGTGTGGTGTGAAATCCATCACTGTAGAGAGCGTTATTTGCACTGAAGTACTGTTGTCGCATGTTGTTACATACTTATTTCTGTCATTTGTTTTAAGAAATTTTAAACCACTTAGAGATAGTGTCGTGTACCTTATTCCTCCGACGTTTCGTCCGTGTAATTGCTGTGCCCCCCACCACAGTTGGGAGTCCAGAGGCCTCGCCCCTGCAACGGAGCATTAAACTAATTCCGTCGGTGCAGATATTGCGCCCCCTGGCGGTGAGCGGGCGCCACGAAGCTGAATTAACGTCGTTGCACAACTCATCAGTAGTGTGACGAGGGTTGTTCTGCCGGCCCCTGTCCTCGCGCCAGTTTTGCTCCGGAGAGCTACCCTTGTCAGCGCAGCGGTTGACTATTGCTGGTCATCTCGCCTGATGGATGTAACGCTCCATTAGTCTCTCATCACGTATGGCGCTGCAGGTAACTAAATTTACCGTCGATATTAAGTTTAATTGCCAGTTATCTCCGAAGCTCAATTTCCGCTAGCGGAGAGCGGTGTCATGACGTCCTCGTCGTTAGTTTGTTGCGGCAGAGATGCGTGCAAGGAAGTGTCGCTCGAGTAGCCACTTGCAGCTACTCCAGGCATCAGTTCCTCAAAACAGCGAACGTCTTGGAACCCGTACTCTTGAAAAACTGATTACAATTCTTATTGTCATCGTCGTTTGATAATAATAGTTTATTCTTCCATTGTCTTTTGATTTCAAAGGTATACGAGGTACAGATATTTTTCTATCCATCTCGTTCCTGCTCCCTCCTCCTGCATCCTTCATTGTTTATCTCTCTACCTCAGTCTATGTCTTTTTCTTCTTCTCTCTCACTCGCTCTACATATTTCTCTTTCTTTCTCTGTGTCTCTTCTGTTTTTCGCTCTTTTCCTTGCACCATGTCTCGCTCAGTATCTTTCTTTCTCTATTGTTTTCTCTATCTTGTCTTTTATTTCTTTCTCTGTCCTGATCTTACTTCCTTCCATTCTTTCTTGGTTTGTTTGTGTTTCTTTATCCCTTTCGTTAATTCTGCCTCTATTTCTTTCTTTCTTTCTTTCGCTTTTTTTCTTTTTCTTCCTTCCTTCCTTTTTTTATTTTGAAATTTTCCTCATTACGGAGGCTTATCTCCAACATAATAATTTATTCGGAAATTACTATACAAAGAATAAACATTCTTAAACTATATTTTCAAATTATTCCTTCAGGTGTTTCGATGTTGTGTGTCCTCTACCTCTGCGCCTATTCTCCTCATTGTGTGCTGTACATTTTGGACCCAGGTGGTCATAGGTCGTCCTCTTCTTCTTCTCCCCTCCGGTTCCGACTCCAGTATCAATTCTGGTATTCTGACTTCCACCATTCGTCGTACATGCCCGTACCACTGTAATTTATTCCTATCCATTATGTCATATATTCTTTATTTTACTTCCATTCCCCTTATTGTGTCGGTGTTCCTTCTTTTTCCTGGAGATTCTTGCCGATCTTTTCCAGAAGTCCATCTCTAGAGCTTGTAATTTTTTAATGTGCTTCAGGTTAAATGTCCAGGTCTCCGTTCCATACACAACCACGTTCTCTAATATGGATTTGTATATTAATTTTTTAGTTCTGCTCATTACATTCCTGCTCCGTGCGCTACTAATTCTTTTATTGATTTCTGACTCTGATTTTCCCTCGATTCCAAATAACAGAAAGTGTTTATCTTTTTGATTTTCTTTCCTTCAATGTATAGCTCATCTGAATCATTAGTCAAGTATTCTGTTTTTTGGTAATTCATCTTCAAACCCCAAGTTTTGTGTGCTACTGCTAGTTGATTGCACATATAGCTCGTACCCTCCCCATTTTGTGCTAGTTGATCACCAGCAAACAATAAATGATGTAGGTAAACTCCATCTCTTATTTCTAATCCCATACTACTACATTTACAAGACCATGCTCTAAGGCTAATATATAGGTTTTAAATAACTTTTACAGAACTGTAAAAGGCCGTTGCTTGTTCTAAGTTTCTGTGAAAATTTATTACCAACTTTCACTTGGCAAATGTTATCTTTATACATCTAGTGTATTATTTTAATCAAGGAATGGTTTATTTTTGCCATATGTAGTGCTCTCCTTCCTTCCTTCCTTTCTTTTTCTTAAATTTCTATTGATACATTCAAAGCTTGTGTATTCTTGTTTTTATTCACTTTTTTCTGTATCCATAGTCTTTTACTGAGTGTTTTCAAAAAACTTACCCATTACATGAACATTACATTTTGATGTCAAATATTATTCTCTCTCCTGCATTAACAGTGATTATGGATCTGAGTGAAGATATCTTTCAAACGCCAATTGTTCATTATAACTTTACAATTTCTGTGTGGGAAAATGCTCATCCATCTAAGAGGGTCGTTTAGTAACAACAGCAACCCATTTTTTCTCTGAAATGAGGTCGGTTTTATTCAGAATTCAAATACATCATATTATTCGTGACTGTGTTTGCTACAAAACCCTATTTTTCAACATGGTCTCCGTTCAATACGACTGCGTTACGCTACTTTACTGGGAGTGCTGTAAGTCCTCATGGTACTGCTCTACTGGTCAGCGTAGGAGCCAGCGTCTTGCTGGGTCAATGACCCCTAATCATTCACGTACCGCTTGGTACGGAGTGCATCCTTTATTGGGCCAAACAGATGGAATTCGGAAGGTGTGAGATCCGGCCTGTAGGCTGGAAGAGCAACAAAACTCCAATCAAGTTTTGTGAGCTCCTCTCGGGTCCACAGACTTGTCATGGACAAGGAGAAGTTCGTCTGCATTTTGTGGTGACGAATACGCTGAAGTCTCACACTGCAAGAATCACAGCTGTGTCTACATCTACATTGATACTCCGCAAGCCACCCAACGGTGTGCGGCCGATCGGCATGCAGTAGATTGGATATTTACGCGACCTTGTTGAGAATGTAGCAGACGCCTCGCCCAATGACGCTTTTGTTCACTGCCAGGTCTCCGTGGACATTCCACAAGCGCCTATGAGTACTTGCGATGCTTCCCCAAAAGAAACTCAAAGACAACTCTTTGCTTGGAACGCACCTCCGTTACAGACGCCCTTTTGAAGGCTATATATAACGCCCCCACCTATTGGAACTTCATGAAACTATAGGGGCTGAAGCGGGGATATTCCATGATGTTCCACAACGAATTCCGCATTTTTTCAACCGTAATTGGCCGAGAAAAAAAATGTTGCATTACTTATTGAACGCTTCTCGCACATCTACACACTCGACAAATTAATGTGGCTTGCGTTGTAGAGGGTGTGCTTTATTGCGTCTTACGTATTAATGTTTCCTTCAAAGATGGAGCGTCCAAAGAGTGACGGCTTGCATACGTCAGAGCGAGCTTTTACTTGTGCAATTTTATCTGAACCATCTCTACAGAATGGATGCAAAGGGGGACGAAGAACATACATACATAGTCTATGGTGCAAAAGACGGTTCTTGAAATTTCCTAAGACCTCGTGAGATGTACGGCACCTTCTGGCGAGTGTCCGGCAGTTAAATTTTTTTCAATGTTTCTGTAAGATTCTCTCTGATGCCATACCAGTTTCTGGCTTTTGCATCTGTCTTCTTTGTATATGCTCGATGACTACTCCTTGGCCGACCTGATATGAGTTCTATATCCTTGCGCAGCACCACAGAGTTGCCTAAATTGCACCAATTTTGAGATTTTGTTTATTACAACCTAAACAGTAAATCCAATATTATTTAAACAATGTCATCCTTGACTCCAATGTTTTGTTCTTTGTATCTGACTTAAAGAGTGGAAATTCTGAGAAAAATAAACACACTGCTCTTAATTCTAAACTTAATTTTCTAGACATCTGCAATTGCTGCAGATTATGAATATTGTTTCCTAATTTGTACCAGTGGATGCGTAAACTGAACCATCCTTATTACCTACGCCTCTGTGCGGCATACCTCACGACATCTTTCTTAGGAAATTTCAAGAACCGTCTTTTGCACCATAAACTATGTATGTTCTTCGCCCCCCTTTGCATCCCTTCTGTAGGGATGGTTCAAATAAAATTGTACTAGTAATAGCTCACACTGAGGTATGCAAGCAGTCACTCTTTGGACGCTCCATCTTTGAAGGAAACATTAATACATAAGACGCAATAAAGAACACCCTCTACCACGCAAGCCGCATCGAATACAGATTCATGACTGTGTGAAACAGATTATTTCATATATATTCATCCATCAATGAAACATCATTTTGCCACTTACCTTAGATCAATAATACTCTTCGCTACGTACAGAAAATGTTAGATGAAAACTACAACAAAATGAACGCTATCTTTAAAAGATCTGTTCCTCAACACACACAGCTCACGGCTAACAATATGACAACGAGAAGACCATAGTTTACGCTGACCTCACTAAATATCTGATGATATGAGAGGTATGAATACTGTAGCAGAAGTACAAATTAGGAGCCGGTACAATATAGACAACTCGCTCCTAGCTATGCGTGCTTCATGTAAATGTTTTGTATGAAATCTCTTTAGGACACAAGGTGAAGTTTACCAGTGTCTTATCTATGACA
Source organism: Schistocerca piceifrons (assembly GCF_021461385.2). Taxonomy (NCBI): domain Eukaryota; kingdom Metazoa; phylum Arthropoda; class Insecta; order Orthoptera; family Acrididae; genus Schistocerca; species Schistocerca piceifrons. The sequence continues at coordinate 294,497,061 of NC_060142.1, forward strand.
TGGCTGATTCCAGTCGTGGTTAATTAATTCTGTAGTCAATGGATACCAAAACCACAAAAATGGTTAAAATGGCTCTGAGCACTATGGGACTTAACTTCTGAGGCCATCAGTCCCCTAGAACGTAGAACTACTTAAACCTAACTAACCTAAGGACATCACACACAACCGTGCCCGAGGCAGGATTCGAACTTGTGACCGTAGCCGTCGCGAAGTTCCAGTCTGTAGCCCCTAGAACCGCTCGGCCACCCTGGCCGGCCCAAAACCACAAATTACGTGGCGTGCGCAACATGGTAGTTCTCTGCATTGAGACTTAGTTGACATTTTCTGCATCAGACTTATCTTTGTGTGAATGTAATTGCATATCATTACCAGGTGGAATTCCCTCAAAGACAGAATAATTTCTTCCGTGGGAAAAGTTTCAGCAAGACACTTTCAGTTCGATGCAAGCGCCGTTCTGCTTGACTTTGTTTCACTATTAATTTCTGTTATACAACCACATACATGATTATAATAAGAAGTACAAAAAAATACGACTTTTTAGAGAGTTGTTAAAGTTTTTTGAGAAAGTGACGATTTAAAGTTTCTAGAAATTTTTGGAAATCATGGTTTGGACACAGCTGTATTGATAATTTACTAAGAAATCACTTTCGGTCAGAAACAGGCCATCCTAGGGTATCTGCACACCACGAAAAATTAGAAAAGTTAGCCGCAGTTAGTAATTACAGAAACAATCATAATATTCTGTAGCGCAGTGACTTTATCAAGCACATATGCACGTCGTGAGTCCACGGCATCTGTCCACACCACTTCCCACCACAAAGAAAAAGAGAGTAGTAGAATTAATCCTTTTATTCTCATCACAAATTCGAATTCCCAATAAAATTCCGAGTGAATTGACACCAAACAGAGACCGGTCGGTCAATTAATTATCAAGTGATGAATTTTAATTACTCAGTTAATACTACTGAACTAATTTCTCAGGTCGGCAGACATTGCCTAGATAGTGTCTACACAGACGATCATCCATTGGCTGGGGCAGGATAATTTGGGCATTTCTCGTTTATTTAATATAGGAAATGCTCAAGATAGCGAAATCTAGCTTGGTTCTCTGGCTGTTATTTCGAACTATCTTTGAGACAATGTGGTGGCTGTGTGTAATTTGATGATATGCATTTGTGTTGGATTAAGGAATTAGATAATACTTGCTGTTTAAATCTCATTGTTTGTGAATCAATTGAGAGTAATGTAACTTCAATTGTCAGATGTTTCGGAAAACACAAAATTAACTTGCAATATGATTTTGCTAAAAAAAAAAAAAACTGAGTGTTAGTAATTCAACAAAATCAGTACCGCCTCCCTGTCCAGGTCATATATTTTTCAAAGAAGTTGGATTTTCTTAAATGTTCTAGTTTGTCATCCAAATGAATTTCATGTGCATTTCAAGTACTATGGCCAGCATTGCACATTGTTGAGCCTGTAGTTAGCATATTTATATTTTGTGAGAGACCAGAATATATCGTATACCACGGTTGCTGCTTTAGAGGTAAGACAATTAAGTTTATTTGGCGCAACTACTTAAGCCTCTCGTGGGTAAATGTCCCCACAACATTGACTGATCTGGCCTTGTAACAATAACCAAAACGGCCTTGCTGTGCTGGCACTGCGAACGGCTGAAAGCAAGGGGAAACTACAGCCGTAATTATCCCGAGGGCATGCAGCTTTACTGTATGATTACATGATGATGGCGTCCTCTTGGGTAAAATATTCCGGAGGTAAAATAGTCCCCCATTCGGATCTCCGGGCGGGGACTACTCAAGAGGATGTCGTTATCAGGAGAAAGAAAACTGGCGTTCTACGGATCGGAGCGTGGAATGTCAGATCCCTTAATCGGGCAGGTAGGTTAGAAAATTTAAAAAGGGAAATGGATAGGTTGAAGTTAGATATTGTGGGAATTAGTGAAGTTCGGTGGCAGGAGGAACAAGACTTCTGGTCAGGTGACTACAGGGTTATAAACACAAAATCAAATAGGGGTAATGCAGGAGTAGGTTTAATAATGAATAGGAAAATAGGAATGCGGGTAAGCTACTACAAACAGCATAGTGAACGCATTATTGTGGCCAAGATAGATACGAAGCCCACACCTACTACAGTAGTACAAGTTTATATGCCAACTAGCTCTGCAGATGACGAAGAAATTGAAGAAGTGTATGATGAAATAAAAGAAATTATTCAGATTGTGAAGGGAGACGAAAATTTAATAGTCATGGGTGACTGGAATTCGAGTGTAGGAAAAGGGAGAGAAGGAAACATAGTAGGTGAATATGGATTGGGGGACAGAAATGAAAGAGGATGCCGCCTGGTAGAATTTTGCACAGAGCACAACATAATCATAACTAACACTTGGTTTAAGAATCATGAAAGAAGGTTGTATACATGGAAGAACCCTGGAGATACTAAAAGGTATCAGATAGATTATATAATGGTAAGACAGAGATTTAGGAACCAGGTTTTAAATTCTAAGACATTTCCAGGGGCAGATGTGGACTCTGACCACAACTATTGGTTATGAGCTGTAGATTAAAACTGAAGAAACTGCAAAAAGGTGCGAATTTAAGGAGATGGGATCTGGACAAGCTGATTAAACCAGAGGTTGTACAGAGTTTCAGGGAGAACATAAGGGAACAATTGTCACAAATGGGGGGAAATAAATACAGTAGAAGAAGAATGGGTAGCTTTGAGGGATGAAGTAGTGAAGGCAGCAGAGGATCAAGTAGGTAAAAAGACGAGGGCTAGTAGAAATCCTTGGGTAACAAAAGAAATATTGAATTTAATTGATGAAAGGAGAAAATATAAAAATGCAGTAAATGAAGCAGGCAAAAAAGGAATACAAACGTCTTAAAAATGAGATCGACAGAAAGTGCAAAATGGCTAAGCAGGGATGGCTAGAGGACAAATGTAAGGATGTAGAGGCCTATCTCACTAGGGGTAAGATAGATACCGCCTACAGGAAAATTAAAGAGACCTTTGGAGATAAGAGAACGACTTGTATGAATATCAAGAGCTCAGATGGAAACCCAGTTCTAAGCAAAGAAGGGAAAGCAGAACGGTGGAAGGAGTATATAGAGGGTCTATACAAGAGCGATGTACTTGAGGACAATATTATGGAAATGGAAGAGGATGTAGATGAAGATGAAATGGGAGATACGATACTTCGTGAAGAGTTTGACAGAGCACTGAAAGACCTGAGTCGAAACAAGGCCCCCGGAGTACACAATATTCCATTGGAACTACTGACGGCCGTGGGAGAGCCAGTCCTGACAAAACTCTACCATCTGGTGAGCAAGATGTATGAAACAGGCGAAATACCCTCAGACTTCAAGAAGAATATAATAATTCCAATCCCAAAGAAAGTAGGTGTTGACAGATGTGAAAATTACCGAACTATCAGCTTAATAAGTCACAGCTGCAAAATACTAACACGAATTCTTTACAGACGAATGGAAAAACTAGTAGAAGCCAACCTCGGGGAAGATCAGTTTGGATTCCGTAGAAACACTGGAACACGTGAGGCAATACTGACCTTACGACTTATCTTAGAAGAAAGATTAAGGAAAGGCAAACCTACGTTTCTAGCATTTGTAGACTTAGAGAAAGCTTTTGACAATGTTGACTGGAATACTCTGTCTCAAATTCTAAAGGTGGCAGGGGTAAAATACAGGGAGCGAAAGGCTATTTCCAATTTGTACAGAAACCAGATGGCAGTTATAAGAGTCGAGGGACATGAAAGGGAAGCAGTGGTTGGGAAGGGAGTAAGACAGGGTTGTAGCCTGTCCCCGATGTTGTTCAATCTGTATATTGAGCAAGCAGTAAAGGAAACAAAAGAAATATTCGGAGTAGGTATTAAAATTCATGGAGAAGAAATAAAAACTTTGAGGTTCGCCGATGACATTGTAATTCTGTCAGAGACAGCAAAGGACTTGGAAGAGCAGTTGAATGGAATGGACAGTGTCTTGAAAGGAGGATATAAGATGAACATCAACAAAAGCAAAACAAGGATAATGGAATGTAGTCTAATTAAGTCGGGTGATGCTGAGGGAATTAGATTAGGAAATGAGGCACTTAAAGTAGTAAAGGAGTTTTGCTATTTGGGGAGCAAAATAACTGATGATGGTCGAAGTAGAGAGGATATAACATGTAGGCTGGCAATGGCAAGGAAAGCGTTTCTGAAGAAGAGAAATTTGTTAACATCCAGTATTGATTTAAGTGTCAGGAAGTCATTTCTGAAAGTATTCGTATGGAGTGTAGCCATGTATGGAAGTGAAACATGGACGATAAATAGTTTGGACAAGAAGAGAATAGAAGCTTTCGAAATTTGGTGCTACAGAAGAATGCTGAAGATAAGGTGGGTAGATCACGTAACTAATGAGGAGGTAATGAATAGGATTGGGGAGAAGAGAAGTTTGTGGCACAACTTGACTAGAAGAAGGGATCGGTTGGTAGGACATGTTCTGAGGCATCAAGGGATCACCAATTTAGTATTGGAGGGCAGCGTGGAGGGTAAAAATCGTAGGGGGAGACCAAGAGATGAATACACTAAGCAGATTCAGAAGGATGTAGGTTGCAGTAGGTACTGGGAGATGAAAAAGCTTGCACAGGATAGAGTAGCATGGAGAGCTGCATCAAACCAGTCTCAGGACTGAAGACCACAACAACAACAACAACATCAAGAATGCCACAGAGTTTGTTAAGACACTCAAGGAGTGTCGTCTTGACAAAAATAATATTATGGTCAGCTTTGACGTTACATCACTCTTCATGAGGGTACCGTTACATCTGCATCTACATCTACATCTACATTTATACTCCGCAAGCCACCCAACGGTGTGTGGCGGAGGGCACTTTACGTGCCACTGTCATTACCTCCCTTTCCTGTTCCTGTCGCGTATGGTTCGCGGGTAGAACAACTGCCGGAAAGCCTCCGTGGGCACTCGAATCTCTCTAATTTTACATTCGTGATCTCCTCGGCAGGTAAAAGTAGGGGGAAGCAATATATTCGATACCTCATCCAGAAACGCACCCTCTCGAAACCTGGACAGAAAGCTAAACCGCGATGCAGAGCACGTCTCTTGCAGAGTGTGCCACTTGAGTTTGCTAAACATCTCCGTAACGCTATCACGCTTACCAAATAACCCTGAGACGAAACGCGCCGCTCTACTTTGGATCTTCTCTATCTGCTCTGTCAACCCGACCTGATACGGATCCCACACTGATGAGCAATACTCAAGTATAGGTCGAACGAATGTTTTGTAAGCCACCTCCTTTGTTTATGGACTACATTTTCTAAGGATTCTCCCAATGAATCTCAACCTGGCACCCGCCTTACTAACAATTAATTTTATATGATCATTCCACTTCAAATCGTTCCGCACGCATGCTCCCAGATATTTTACAGAAGTAACTGCTACCAGTGTTTGTTCCGCTATCATATAATCATACAATAAAGGATCCTTCTTTCTATGTATTCACAATACATTACATTTGTCTATGTTAAGGATCAGTTGCCACTCCCTGCACCAAGTGCCTATCCGCTGCAGAACTTCCTGCATTTCGCTGCGATTTTCTAATGCTGCAACTTCTCTGTATACTACAGCATCATCTGCGAAAAGCCGCATGGAACTTCCGACACTATCTACTGGGTCATTTATATATATTGTGAAAAGCAATGGTCCCATAACACTCCCCTGTGGCACGCCAGAGGTTGCTTTAAAGTCTGTAGACGTCTCTCCATTGAGAACAACATGCTGTGTTCTGTTTGCTAAAAACTCTTCAATCCAGCCACACAGCTGGTCTGATATTCCGTAGGCTCTTTCTTTGTTTATCAGGCGACAATGCGGAACTGTATTGAACGCCTTCCGGAAGTCAAGGAAAATGGCATCTACCTGGGAGCCTGCATCTAATATTTTCTGGGTCTCATGAACAAATAAAGCGAGTTAGGTCTCACACGATCGCTGTTTCCGGAATCCATGTCGATTACTACGGAGTAGATTCTGGGTTTTCAGAAATGACATTATATGCGAGCAGAAAAGATGTTCTAAAATTCTACAACAGATCGATGTCAGAGATATAAGCCTATAGTTTTGCGCATCTGCTCGACGATGGAGTCGCTATGGGATCCCCACTGTGTAATATTATTGGATTTCAGATGCTTTGTATATGAGATATTTGTCACAAACGAAAAGGATAGCCAACGAGCTGTAGTTCGTAAAGATGCTAAGCATCACAGCGCGAGAGTAAAGAGACGAAATATTTTTTTTTAAATGTGCGTCTATACCAAGTCGCGCGTCCGGCGTTCAAGTACTCTAAATAAACACTATGACGCGCTGGGCGCAGATATTTAAAATCATTGTCGCAGTGCTTGATAGCAAGAAGCTGCGAAACAGAGGAAAGAACAATCTATCTTTTGTTAAGAAATATTCTAGAGACTTCATTATCCCTTGTACTTTTGATCGCCGACATGTTAAGACGTACTATATAGTATTGCTACAAGCCGTATTTTTATTTTGTGTAAAAACTATGTGAAACGACGAACAAACCTTTCGGTAACTCGGGTGAGGATACAATGTACTTACGCACGCGCAAGGACATTTAATTTTAAGAAGGAACGGACTGACAAAGCAGCGATTATTGGACTACGCCATGTACAAAAGACAAATCAGATGAAAGTCATGTATTTATTGTGTATTTGTCAATGTCCAGTACTTTAAAGCCACTTTGTTCAAAACATATTAATATTCTACGATGCAGTAATTTTCTTCGTATTCTTTTTTTTCACTGACCAAAAATGATGTTCAAATTGTACATGAGTTTTGTTAGAAGTTCGCTCTTTATCGCGGTGTCTCGATTGTATTTGGGAGACCACTAATGTGTTCAACTTCCGATCTGTTAATCTTTCTCTTACGAAATTCCAATAATTTGCTTTCATTTCCATTTTTATATTCAAATAGGTCCCTTAGGTATTTTCATAGAAGATTCTGATTGCGTGAAGGCAGTCCGGGTTAAAAGGTCAATTAAGAAAACCCCTTCACATAATCAATCCGTACGTCTCCTGAACACAATCGAGAACCGACGCATCGGTGATCAATTAATAATCTCTCACTCTTTTTAAGTCGTACTGAAAAACGGCCACACAGGATAGTTGTAAGTACGCAATCTAGTGTTAGGTTGCATTTTGTCAGTAAGTATTACCAACAAACAGTGACAGCATCGCTATTATTATTTACTACTATTTATTATACAGAATAAGCAAGTCCCTAACGCCAGAACTGGTACCATGTATCGCTAACCTGTACATGGAATACTTCGAAGATATCGCCTTGGAAACAGGACGCCTTAAACCAAGGTCTTTTATCGGTACGTGGGCGGTACTTTCGCGGTCTGGCCGCACGGTGAGGACACTCTAATAGAATTTCTCAACCATCTGAACAGCATACACGAGAACATCAAGTTCACAATGGAACTGGAAGAGAATGGGTTCCTGCCCATCCTCGATACGCTGATAAAGAAGGAAACGGACGGTACACTGGGACACTCGGTCTACCGAAAGAAAACACACACAGACCTGTACCTCAACACCAACAGCTGCCATCACCCAGTACAACGAAAATCCGTGCTCACTACCCTTGCCCGCAGAGCTCATGACATATGCGACAAGGACAGTTCATCTACCGTGATTCAGCACCTGAAGAAAACCTTCCAGAATAATGGATACATTGAAACGCAGATTAGACGCGCTCTCAAGATGAGCTAGAAGAAGAAGGAGAAGGACCTTCAGGAAGAAAAGAACAACAAAGGTCTGGCATTCCTCCCATACGCAGGGCCGCCCACGGCCAAGATTGCCAGGATAGCCTACTGGAGAAGAGCAAGATAAAAACCATCTTCCATCCTCCAGCAAAAATTAGAAATATGCTGGGCTCAATGAAGGAGAACTTGGGTCTAAGAACACCGGGTGTCCACAGTATTTCCTGTGAATGTGGGAAACAATATATCGGACAGACGCAGCCTTGCATAACATAACGCATCTCTGAACTTGTGAGAAGCATCCGCCTCGGACAAAAAGAAAAATCCGCGGTAGCGGAGCGCAGCCTCAGTGAAGAACACACGTTTCAATTTGAAGAAACCAAGAGACTGTGTAGAGCGAAATGTTTCTGGGACTATATTATTAAAGAGGCAGTGGAGATACGGGTCAGTGATAACCTGGTCAATCGGGATAGTAGCTTCCAACTCAGCAGCGCGTGGAACACAACATTATCAAGAATGAGACGATCGCGCACCGATGGAGGCAGGTCGATGGCGGCGGATGGAATAAACGAATGCCGGACATTTGCCACGCCGGACATTTGCCACACTTGCCCCTTCGCCAGGTAGCTTGAGTAGCGATCCCACAGGTAAGGGACGCCCTTCCCCGCTCTACCTCTGTCCGCTTTCAAACCGCCGTCTCCACATCTTACTCGATACAACCAGTACGTAAGGGACCTTCTTCTTCGAGATCTTGGCCAAATACAGAGCTTATTTCCCGAAATCGTAATATTTATAACTTTTGGGAAACGAAAGCAATACCGACGATTATGTCAGTATGTAATTAGTTCTGCCAAATATAAATATAGATTCCTCTGTCTGTACGGTAGCTTCCTTTCACGCTTACTGATTGCGATAGAAACAGTCTATCGGCATGGTAGCAACAAGAAAGGAACGATGTAACGAGAATGCGAATGTACGCTAGTCATTTCTTTCTGATCACTGCATTTGTGCCTACTTTAATTACTACAACTGCATACCCAAAAGACAATAGGGAAAGAAGAAATGGGTATGTGAATGTTTGAAAAGAAGAACGGCATACTCCATATTAATTTACTCTCTAAAAACATTAGTTAGTAAAGTGTAGCGGGACAATGTCCAAAACATAACTGAAAACACGCTCACTAAATAGAGATAAGAACATCTATGATTGAAATGTCATCTAAAGTCGACTTATAATTTTAAAATGTTAGAAATAAGGAAGTGAAGTAATACAGAATGCTACACTTGTAACGTACGTTGTTGTTCTACATTGTTTAGCTCTGGTACTTGCAAGGTCACAGAGAATGCATCTTAGGTTCTAGAGGGAAAAGCCGTAATTGTAATTATCTGCATTACAACATGGAAAAATAATGTAAGCTCACAATCGACTTTAAGCAGATAGTTCCTGTGACTTAGTATGGGCAGAGGTTATATTCTACAACAGGAATAAGTTAATAACTGGCTCCTTTTACCGACCCCCTGTCTCAGATGAAACAGTTGCTGAACACTCAAAGAAAACTTGAGTCTCATCACAAATAGATACCCTACTCATACAATTATAATTGGCAGTTACTTCAATCTACCTTCCGCATGTTGACAAAAATACATATTCATACCATATCGTAAATAGAAAACAATTTCCGTAATTGTTCTAAATGCTTTTTTTAAAATTATTTTTAACAATTAGTTGACGAGGCCATTCAAATTGTAAATGCTTACGAAAACACACTTGACATCTTAGCAACAAATAATCCTGAGCATCACGACGGATACAGGGATTAGTGAACACGCAGTCGTAGCGAGGCTCACTTCGTAACAAAGAAATTCACCAAACGTAAACACGAAATATATCTATTTATAACATCTGATGTAACCGTGGTCTAGGGGTAGCGTCTTATGATTCATAATCAAAACGTCTTCGGTCCCGGGTTCGATGCCCGCCACTGCCTAAATTTTGATAAAATAATCAGCATTGGCGGCCGAAGACTTCCGGCATAAGAAGTCAGCCTCATTCTGCCAACGGCCTTGTCAAAGAGGGCGGAGGAGCGGATAGAGGTTCAGGGCACTCTCTTGTCCTAGGGGTGGGAAATTGCCCCTAAAGGCGGAAGAATCAGCAATGACCAACGACATGAGGGTGCAGAAGGCAATGGAAACCACTGCATTAAAGACACGTAAAGTGTATCCACAGGACATGTGGCCTGTAATTGAAGAAGTTTCATGATGATCTCTCCATTGGCAAAAGATTCCGGAATAGTCCCCCATTCGGATCTCCGGGAGGGGATTGCCAAGGGGGAGGTTACCATGAGAAAAAGATTGAATAATCAACGAAAGGATAACGTTCTACGAGTCGGGGCGTGGAATTCCAGGAGCTTGAACGTGGTAGGGAAACTAGAAAATCTAAAAAGGGAAATGCAAAGACTCAATCTAGATATAGTAGGGGTCAGTGAAGTGAAGTGGAAGGAAGACAAGGATTTCTGGTCAGATGAGTATCGGGTAATATCAACAGCAGCAGAAAATGGTATAACAGGTGTAGGATTCGTTATGAATAGGAAGGTAGGGCAGAGGGTGTGTTACTGTAAACAGTTCAGTGACCGTGTTGTTCTAATCAGAATCGACAGCAGACCAACACCGACAACGATAGTTCAGGTATACATGCCGACGTCACAAGCTGAAGATGAACAGATAGAGAAAGTGTATGAGGATATTGAAAGGGTAATGCAGTATGTAAAGGGGGACGAAAATCTGATAGTCATGGGCGACTGGAATGCAGTTGTAGGGGAAGGAGTAGAAGAAAAGGTTACAGTAGAATATGGCCTTGGGACAAGGAATGAAAGAGGAGAAAGACTAATTGAGCTCTGTAACAAGTTTCAGCTAGTAATAGCGAATACCCTGTTCAAGAATCACAAGAGGAGGAGGTATACTTGGAAAAGGCCGGGAGATACGGGAAGATTTCAATTAGATTACATCATGGTCAGACAGATATTCCGAAATCAGATACTGGATTCTAAGGCGTACCCAGGAGCAGATATAGACTCAGATCACAATAGAGTAGTGATGAAGAGTAGGCTGAAGTTCAAGACATTAGTCAGGAAGGATCAATACGCAAAGAAGTGGGATACGGAAGTACTAAGGAATGACGAGATACGTTTGAAGTTCTCTAACGCTATAGATACAGCAATAAGGAATAGCGCAGTAGGCAGTACAGTTGAAGAGGAATGGACATCCCTAAAAAGGGCCATCACAGAAGTTGGGAAGGAAAACTTAGGTACAAAGAAGGTAGCTGCGAAGAAACCATGAGCAACAGAAGAAATACTTCAGTTGATTGATGAAAGGAGGAAGTACAAACATGTTCCTGGAAAATCAGGAATACAGAAATACAAATCGCTGAGGAATGAAATAAATAGGAAGTGCGGGGAAGCTAAGACGAAATGGCTGCAGGAAAAATGTGAAGACATCGAAAAAGATATGATTGTCGGAAGGACAGACTCAGCATACAGGAAAGTCAAAATAACCTTTGGTGACATTAAAAGCAACGGTGGTAACATTAAGAGTGCAACGGGAATTCCACTGTTAAATGTAGAGGAGAGAGCAGATAGGTGGAAAGAATACATTGAAAGCCTCTATGAGGGTGAAGATTTGTCTGATGTGATAGAAGAAGAAACAGGAGTCGATTTAGAAGAGATAGGGGATCCAGTATTAGAATCGGAATTTAAAAGAGCTTTGGAGGACTTACCGTCAAATAAGGCAGAAGGGATAGACGACATTCCATCAGAATTTCTAAAATCATTGGGGGAAGTGGCAACAAAACGACAATTCACGTTGGTGTGTAGAATATATGAGTCTGTCGATATACCATTTGACTTTCGGAAAAGCATCATACACACAATTCCGAAGACGGCAAGAGCTGACAAGTGCGAGAATTATCGCACAATCAGCTTAACTGCTCATGCATCGAAGCTGCTTACAAGAATAATGTACAGAGAAAATTGAGAATGCGCTAGGTGACGATCAATTTGGCTTTAGGAAAAGTAAAGGGACGAGAGAGGCAATTCTGACGTTACGGCTAATAATGGAAGCAAGGCTAAAGAAAAATCAAGACACTTTCATAGGATTTGTCGACCTGGAAAAAGCGTTCGACAATATAAAATAGTGCAAGCTGTTCGAGATTCTGAAAAAAGTAGGGGTAAGCTATAGGGAGAGACGGGTCATATACAATATGTTCAACAACCAAGAGGAAATAATCAGAGTGGACGATCAAGAACGAAGTGCTCGTATTAAGAAGGGTGTAAGACAAGGCTGTAGCCTTTCGCCCCTACTCTTCAATCTGTACATCGAGGAAGCAATGATGGAAATTAAAGAAAGGTTCAGGAGTGGAATTAAAATACAAGGTGAAAGGATATCAATGATACGATTCGCTGATGACATTGCTATCCTGAGTAAAAGTGAAGAAGAATTAAATGATCTGCTGAACGGAATGAACAGTCTAATGAGCACACAGTATGGTTTGAGAGTAAATCGGAGAAAGGCGAAGGTGATGAGAAGTAGTAGAAATGAGAACAGCGAGAAACTTAACATCAGGATTGATGGTCACGAAGTCAATGAAGTTAAGGAATTCTGCTACCTAGGCAGTAAAATAACCAATTACGGACGGACCAAGGAGGACATCAAAAGCAGACTCGCTATGGCAAAAAAGGCATTTCTGGCCAAGAGAAGTCTACTAATATCAAATACCGGCCTTAATTTGAGGAAGAAATTTCTGAGGATGTACGTCTGGAGTACAGCATTGTATGGTAGTGAAACATGGACTGTGGGAAAACCGGAACAGAAGAGAATCGAAGCATTTGAGATGTGGTGCTATAGACGAATGTTGAAAATTAGGTGGACTGATAAGGTAAGGAATGAGGAGGTTCTACGCAGAATCGGAAAGGAATATGTGGAAAACACTGATAAGGAGAAGGGACAGGATGATAGGACATCTACTAAGACATGAGGGAATGACTTCCATGGTACTAGAGGGAGCTGAAGAGGGCAAAAACTGTAGAGGAAGATAGAGATTGGAATACGTCAAGCAAATAATTGAGGACGTAGGTTGCAAGTGCTACTCTGAGATGAAGATGTTAGCACAGGAAAGGAATTTGTGGCGGGCCGCATCAAACCAGTCAGTAGCCTGATGACCAAAAAAAAAAGAAGACAGTCTCCAATCATTCCAAACTATGTAAGTGGAGACCATATGTGGCTTAAGTTCAAGGAAATAGTATCAACAGCACTCGAGATATTCATACCAAATAAATTAATAAGAGACGGAACTGATCCCCCATGGTTCACAAAACACGACAGAAAGCTGTTGCAGGAACACCGCAAAAGGCACGTATAGTTTAAACGAACGCAATTTCTCCAAGGTTGGTGAAGTTTTACTGAGGCTCGAAATTTGGTGCGGATTTCAATACGAGATGCATTTAATTGTTTCCACAACGAAACTCGCTCTAGAAATGTGGCGGAAAATCCCAAGAGATACTGGTACCATGTTAAGTAAACCAGCAGAAATGCTCAGTAAGTACCTTTACTGCGCGACAGCGACGTTAATGTTACTGATGACAGTGCCACTAAAGTGGAGTTAGTAAATGCATTTTCCGAAATTCCTTCACCAAAGAAGACGAAGTAAATATTCCAGGATTCGAAATGAGAACAGCTGCAAGCATAATTTAGAAGTAGATATCCCTGGTGTTGCAAAGCAACTGAAATTACACTGTCAGTGACAGAGGAAATGATCAAATATCTTTTCAAAAAGTCTCAAATGTATAAGAAAAGTAGGTCTAATACATTTGTTTCTTATGTTCTTTAGTAACAATTAATTTTCCGTAGTAAGCTCCTTACTTTTACTGACCTGTTTAAAGATAATCAACAATTTAGGAAGAAATTTTAATTTTTAAAGGGCTATATCTAAATGTACTTAAGTAGATTTACATCTTCTATAAACGTTTGCAGCTAAACTTAAATAAAAAATATTTGAGGTGCCAAAATTGTCAACCTTAGGACCAGATCAGTTTTGGGATGTCCATTTTAGGTGCAATTCAAAGGTTCAGTTCCCATTTTCTTTTACAAAAGCGTATACTATCAGTTTAACAAACCATGATATTTTAGGTGATAGTTGCGATTCTGAAGCTTCAGAAAATTATTTTAGAACTCACAATTATTTAATAGTATGGCCATAATATTGGAAGGTAGAAAAAAGTTATCTTAATGTGACAACAATAGGGATACTTTTGTGAGGCTTGAAACACTTTTTAATTATTACATTAAAGGCTGATTCACATCACACTTTGCACAGGCTTTGGACTGTGAAAATGATAAATGGCCATTTACCATTCTGGCGTGTGTAAAATCAGACTAAACACTCTGAACTATTGTACACTCTATTTGCAATTACAATTTAATATTAGCTCCGATAATGCTGCTTCAATGTTTTAATAATTTTATCTCAGTAATCTGCGAGGACTCAGTGGTCTTCATAGTTTTTAATACATTATTTTTAACGTATTTTAGTCCAGTTTCTGAATATGGGCAATGGCTTTCAAGTAAGGCCTAATGTTACCAGTCTGTTCATAATTCTTTACGATTCTCTCTATCCTGTCGTCCAGCTTCAAGTACTTCTTCTTCCTCTTATTACCTTCAAGATCCATTTCCAATTTCATGTACATGCAGTTTGTGAGCTCTGCTTCCTTTTTCAAGCACTCCACTAAATAGTTGATTCTAGGGTGAGGGTTTATTTTGTTGTGTCACCCTTCAACAGCATTCGTCGTTCGGTGCCTTTTTCCGTAACAGTGCCACATTTCTATTGCGATATCCTCATTCGCTAGCCAGTTATCCACAAAGTAGTCAAAAAATTGAGAGAACCTTTCGTTATCACGAGCTTCTGCATGAATCTCAATCCATACATTGCTTACGTCCTCCAGTTTTACAAGTACCAGCGCTGCACACATGCTGAGGTGAAGTCTTAAATCCTCGTTCTAGCGGTACTCCTCAGTTAGACCGAAAACTCGAATTCTTCTCCATAAACTCTTCTTCATATGGAAACAGAATGCATTTATTTCAGTTGTGGGAGAAACTTGACGAATGGCCGATATCGCAGCTGCCTCAAGATTCACCTTTACTTGTTTAGGACACCACTCAGAGACTGCCTGTTTTATCAGACGAAACCGAAGAACATATGTGTCTTTCTTCTTATTAGGGAGCAGTACAAATACAGTAGGAAGAATGTTTGTTTCTTTAATCGGGCCTCCTAAATCTACGTGTATGGTGTAGATCTGTGCAAACTGCTTGCTGCATCTCTTAAATGTTCCATCCATAAAAAAATGGGAACATGTTTTTAAACTTTCTTTTCCTTTGCTTCCACTAAAAATCATTATTGTCACCTCTAATCTATAGCCTTCCAGAAGAAAACTACTGTCATCTCCCATTCTTTATATTTCTTCATGAAGATCAATTTCATCGACGACGCATGGTTCTCTTCATAGATTCTGAATTAGGCATCACTGTAACAAAGTCATAAACTTTATTATGTAGATTTCCCATTTCATCCGCGTATATCTCCGATAACTGTGTAGTATCTTCTCGAGACCTTCTCTTCACCCTTTCCACTTGCTTTCTCACTTTCAGAGCTGCATCGTCATGTGGTCCACAGAGATATTCTAATACGTTCAACACGTCTCCGTTCCTCGAAAGCAACTTTCCCTTGAAATGATCAGCTTTTCGGCGTAAGCACATCCATTTAACAACCCCATCTTTAGATTCCCTCTGTTTAAGATACGCGTAACACTTGTAATGAGCAGGAGGCCTGCCCTTTTTCGTTGTAATAACTTCCATACTGATGGTCAGTTAGGAACTTCGAAAGCGAACTGGGCGGGCGGGTGAGGAGGAGGAGGATGAGGAGGAGGAGGGAGGGGGGAAGACAAGGGACCCAACCCTCCGGAGCAGGTAAAACCGTGGCAAATGTCCGGCGTGGCATCTGTCCGGACACCGAATAAACAGACCGAACCGAGACAAGACGCCAGGACCCGGCGACTAAGGCTACGCCCCGCCCCCCCCACCTCCCACCCCCTCCACGCGCCGCCGCGCCGATTCCGTTCGCGCCTGATTGGCCCGACCGGCGCCGAGTTTGCAGAGAAGCCAGTGGTCCAGCGGCTATAAAGATCCGGACGAGACGTGAACCCGATACTTCACCTGAAGATGTCAAGTAAGAAACTTGCTGAAACGTTGCTGGAAAACAACACTTTGACTCGGCTGTAAACCCGAGAAGATTTTATCATAGAGATTCTCCGAGAAAGCCTGCATTCTCATTTATGACATCCTTTCCAACCAGTCAGTGGAAGCATCCAGCCCAGAGAGGACGCACCATCATAGTGATAAGTACAACTTCGTTGTAAATTTCACTATATTTTGTAATCACTGAAATAGCGTCACTTACGAGCTCAAACCCATGAAATTTCATTTTATTCTCTCCTACTCTTCTGCGTGGTTCCCTTTATCTCAGGCTGCGTATTTAGCAATAATGTTAAGAAGCAAAGTGTAACGGGACGAGCATGTAATATCTATGGTAAGGACTACTTTTTTCTGAGTTATGGGAAAGAGCAGTGTTCAACAAATGGCTCTGAGCACTATGGGACTTAACATCTGAGGTGATTAGACCCCTAGAACTTAGAACTACTTACACCTAACTAACCTAAGGACATCACACACATCCATGCCCGAGGCAGAATTCGAGCCTGCGACCGTAGCGGTCGCTCGGTTCCAGACTGAAGCGCATGCAGTGCATCTGTAAAAGAAATGGCATTAAGGACGCTGTTCTGGCAAATTGTAAGGTGCTGCTCTAGCGTTTGATGTCATTTTCAGGCGTGGTACCAGGAACCAAAAGACTTCAGAGACGCACTGCTCGTGTCGTCACTGTTCGGCATATCCCACATGAAAGTGTGACATGGTCGCGGAAATTAACGAGAAATGTTCGAAAGGCAGGTGTCGTTCTTCTCGCTGTGCATGTTTAGCGATGACTGCGCAACTCTGAAGCCACTATCAGACACTGAGACAGAAGTCATGGAATACCTCCTATTATCCTGTCGGACCTCATTTTTCCCGGCGTAATTAAGCGACTCGACGAGACATGGACTCCATAATTCGAAGTCCTTGTAGAAATGTTGACCTAAGTTGCCTGTATATACGTCCATAATTACTAAATTGTTTCCGGTGCAGTATTTTATGCACAAACAGACCTCTCGTTTATTACCCATAAATGTTTAATATCAGACGATCTGGATGGCCAAATCATTCTCTCAAATTGTCCATAACCGCAAATAAATGTGGACCGATGACATGGCGCTTCGTTCGCCGGGAACGTGAAGACCATGAATGACTTCAAATGGTCTCCAAGTAGCCGAACCTAAACACTTCCAGTCACTAATCGATTTGGTTGGACCAGAGGACCCTGTCAGTTGCATATAAACGCAGCCCACATCATTATGGAGGCACCACCATCTTGCATAGTGCCTTATTGACAACTTGGGTCCATGGCTTCGTAAGGTCTGTGCCACACTCGAAACCTACCATCCGTTTTTAACAACAGAAATCTAGACTCGTCTGACCAGACCACGGTTTTCCAGTCCTCAAAGGTCCAACCAATATAGTTGTAAGTAGGCTGTTTAGGTTTTCTTATTGGTAACACCACGTAGCGCTCTGTATGAAAATCACTGGCTGTGCTGTGTGCAGTCTGTGGCTAGTTTGCATTGTTGTCTGCCGTTGTAGTGTTGGGCAGCTGGATGTTAACAGCGCGTAGCGTTGCGCAGTTGGAGGTGAGCCGCCTGCAGTGGTGGATGTGGGGAGAGAAATGGTGGAATTTTGAAATTTGTAAGACTGGATGTCATGAACTGCTATATATATTATGACTTTTGATGACTATTAAGGTAAATACATTGTTTGTTCTCTATTAAAATCTTTCATTTGCTAACTATGCCTATCAGTAGTTAGTGCCTTCCGTAGTTTGAATCTTTTATGTAGCTGGCAGTAGTGGCGCTCGCTGTATTGCAGTAGTTCGAGTAACCAAGATTTTTGTGAGGTAAGCGACTTGTGAAATGCATAGGTTAATGTTAGTCAGGGCCATTCTTTTGTAGGGATTTCTGAAAGTCAGATTGCGTTGCACTAAAAACATTGTGTGTCAGTTTAAGCCTAGTCACGTATATTATTTTTCTAATGGGACGTTTCATATGTCGACTCCTAGCCGAGGATACCTCACTGGAATCTTCTGATTTTTTCTTGTAGTTTGTGTAATTAGTGTAGCTTTTCTTCATTGCTAGCGTGTAATTGTAGAGAGAATTTCCTTTTTAGTTGTAGTTTTTCATTGTTGTACAGTAAAACAGTTGTGGCATGCATGTAGATTTGCAGCAAGTATTTCGCAGCTGTGCTTGGAATTAACGAGATATTATTTTCAGTGCTACGTTAATGTGTTCTCTTATTTTTGCTCTTCAAATTGTGCTTTTCTGTGTTATCGTGTGAAATATTGTGACAATAATGGCGTGTGAAAAACGTAATACTAGGCTCCAAAGTAAACTGAGAAATGACAGTGAAGACGAAAGCAGTGTGTTAGCGCCACCGAGTAATGAATTAATTAATGTTCAAAGTAGTAATTTGGTAATTGTGCATAGGGAAATGGAGCGGGCTGCAAACAATGGTGTAGACAGTGAAACAATTAGTGAACAGGGAAGCATTATCGATCGATCGGTCGGCAACAGCTTGCCTCAGGAATCCGAAATGACAGGACACAATCTTGCAAATACTGTAGATTCAGGTCTTGCGTCATCACCGTTTTCTCAAATAAGTCAAGACACATTTTCTGCTTTTCAAACTGCGAATATTGCCGGTTCAAATGCAGTGCCGAATAGCACTGAGGAACATGTTTGAGACACCAGTGCATTGTTATTACAATTAATGCAACAAAAGGGACAAAAGCTTCAAAAGTTAGACATAATGGAACAAAATCCTCAAAAGTTAGACACAATGGAACAAAATCTTCAAAAGTTAGACACAACGGAACAAAATCAGAGACAAACACAGCAAAAGTTTCAAAAGTTAGACACAATGGAACAAAATCAGAGACAAACACAGCAACAGTTAGACACAATGGAACAAAATCAGAGACAAACACAGCAAAAGCTTCAAAAGTTGGACACCACACTTGAACGAACACGTGAAGATTTAACTACTGAGTAACATAACATTGAATCGAAATGTCAAAAAGTCTGTAATGACGTAAAAACACAGATTTGTGAGCATTTTCAACCTATTTTTTCGCGGCATGAAAATGCATTACAGAATCACGAAGCAGCCATAAAAGAACTGCAAACTATTGTTCATGAAAATCATGAGACCTTGCAAGCTAAAATTGACTCAGTTGCATCCACCGATTCGGTTACGCAACTTGCAAAAACTCAAGAAAAGGACACAGTAGATATTCTGAAAATTGGTTCAGAAAGACGCATGGAGGAAATTAGTTCATTATCAGAGAAGGTAGTTGAACTTTCGGATCAGCTAAATAATTTATCTACGAAGGTAGATGATAATCTAAATGACACAAAACCGGTAGCCTTTAATGATACAGAAGAGTGCGAACAAATTAGGAAATTCAAACAAAATCAGAATCAAATTAATACGCAACACCAATGAGAAATCCGGGAAGTACAAGATCAGCTGACACAGGTAATACAAGAATTACGTATTTCGAAAGACATTCGCGCTCCAATATGGGAAGAGGGACATAGAAATACGGAACAGCCACAAAATAATAACACAGGGCACTTCGGAAATTATGAAAGAAATTGGCAAGGTACACCGAATTTTGAAATGGAACCGCCGAAACGACGTAACGATGACAGACATGCGACTCGCCGACATGATGATTTTGACTATAAGCTGTTTATTACTACACGTAAATTCAAAACATTTAAGAATTCTGGCAACGACGTTCATCCACAAGCATGGCTTCATCAATTCTCTCATTGTTTTCCTCCCAACTGGTCATTAGAACACAGATTAGAATTTATGTGTGGCTACTTAGCGAATGAACCAGCTGTAAGAATGCGATCGGTCATTCACGATTGCCACAGTGAAGGAGAGATTTACCATGCCTTCCTCTCAGCGTATTGGTCTCAAGCCACACAAGACAGAGTAAAACATGGCATCATAATGATGAAACATTTCGAACAATCTGAATTTTCCAGTCTTGTGAAATATTTTGAAGACATGTTGCACAAGCATCAGTACCTGTCAAACCCATACAGCCCCTCAGAACTCATCCGCATTTGCTAAATCAAATTGCCTGAACATTTACGACATATTATTTTGGCAGGACGTTGCAAAGACGACATTGAAGCTTTTCAGGGACTCTTACAAGAATTAGAAATTGACACTGACAATCGCGGAACGTGAAAACAGGAACACAACAATTACAGGTCACATCCGTCGCAATTCCGCGGTGAAAGAAATAATAACTGGACGCGACAAGGCTATTCTCACAACACAAATCGTGACCAAAACAGACACCACCCATATGACAACCGATGGCAGAGTAGTAATGATTACAGGGAAAGATCACCTCTCCGCAGTAATGACTATCACAGAGAGAATCAGAGAAACAGACAATATGGGAACCAAAATAAATATTATCAGGGGAGACAGAATAACTTTAGACGCAACGGTCCAGTGCACAGTTACGATTCAGGGAGAAATTCTCCACCACGTGACTGATAAGAAAGAAACTATGGAATCTACCGACATGACGACAGACGATATGATCGTAACGACAGACCTGAACTGCATCAGAACTGGCGGGATTCAAACAGAGCAGGGCCCTCTCGACGAGGTGAATTTGTAGAAGTTAGGTCTCCAAATCCCAATAACGATGCGCGCCAACAAAGAAACAATACGCAATGACTCATACCGCTGGCAGGCACAAAACAGTAAATGACGTAAAATTTACTGCAGTACTTCACTCTGGCAGTCCCATTTCAGTAATTAGTGAAACAGCCTTTAGCAAATGCAACAAATCGAACGATTGCCCCACACTTCCGTTAGGTAAGATTAAATTACAAGGTGCAATCGTTGGAAAAAGTGTAGATGTACGCCAACAAACCAACTTAGAATTCTTTTGTCAAAGCCACAGCTTCTCTATGAACATTCTTATTGTTCCATTATTGTCGACGGAAATTATATTGGGAGTAGACTTTTTGAATGAATACAAAGCAATCTTAAACTTTCACGATGCTGAAATAAGTTTAGAGAAAGAAGGTAAGTCAATAGCTTTGAAATTTGAAGATTGGCTCTTAAACCATGACGAGGAAATTAATCGGCTTTACCTTCTGTTAGACAACAGTTCGGAATTTTCTACGGAACTAGACACTAACAATCACTCTGCAAGTACTGACAGGGATGATATCGACGACATATTTGATACTAATGAGTTAATTCAGAATAAAATTCAAACAATTGAGAATTGTAATGACACTGATAGGCAAGACCTTTTTGAGATTTTACAAGCACATTCCACAGTTTTTACTCACAAAACAGGAACAATCAAGGGATTTCAATACCAATTTCGTGTTCGTGAGCATACTAAATTTTGTGTTAGACCATACGTAATTCCGGCGCATTATAGGGACCGTGTTAGAACAGAAATACAATCTATGCTTAATGAGGGCATTATTGAGCCTGCAGTAATCTCATACAACTATCCATTACATGTTGTTGAGAAGAAAAATGGATCGATCAGGCTTGGCTTAGATTTGAGACAAATCAATACTATCATCATTCCTGAAACAGACAGGACGCAGACGATGGAAGAACTTCTTCAAAATTTTATTGGTGTAAAAGTATTGTCTTCTATTGATCTCAGATCCAGCTTTTATCAGATCGAACTTCATCCAGAATGTAGAAAATACACAGCTTTTCTTTGTTACGGCGTTTGTTATCAATTTAGGAAACTTCCTTTTGGTTTGAACATTTCTTCGGCAGCATTCATTCGCGGGCTAAATTCCATATTACCTGATTTCTTAAAACATCACATCACCTTATATGTGGATGATATTCTAATAGCAGAAGTCTCATGGGAACAACATAATCGCATCCTCAACAGTTTGTTACGTATTTTTGCAGAATCTGGAATTACAGTTAACTTGGAAAAGTCTGAATTCGGTAGGTCAAAGGTGAGGTTTTTGGGACATATTATTTCTTCTGAAGGCATTCAGCCGGATCCTGAAAAGTTAGAAGCAATCAGAGCCATTCCAGTTCCATCCACAAAAAGACAAGTACGCAGTTTTCTAGGTCTCGTAAATTTTTACCGTCGTTTTCTGAATATGCAAATTCTAGTTACACCAAAACTTTGTTCTCTCACTGGAAAAAATACTATTTGGAACTGGGACGAACAAGCACAGTTGGAATTCAGTTCTTTGAGAGAATCGCTACTTAACGCGCCAATACTAGCTCATCCAGATCTCTCACAAGATTTTTGCCTCTCACAAGATTTCTTCTAAAGTCGGTCTTGGTGCCCACTTATGTCAAGAAGCCATAGAAAATGACACTATTGTTCAGAAAACCATTGCTTTTGCTAGCCGAGTGCTAACAAAATCTGAAAAAAACTATTCCGTTACTGAATTAGAAGCTTTAGCTATCGTTTGGGCATTTAAAAAATTCCGTTCCTTTCTTTCTGGTAAGCACGTAAAAGTATACAGTGATCATCGTGCATTACAATTTCGTATGTCTTCAAAATTAAATCATGACAGGTTAAAACGTTGGGCATTGTTTCTGCAAGAATTCCGCTTCACAATAGTCTACATTCCCGGCAAGGAGAACATTGTTGCGGACGCACTGTCACGCGCACCGGCTGGGCTTGAGAAGAGTAACACAGAAGACAACCTCGAGAAAAATTTCAGTATTCTTTACATTCAGAAAGTCGCCTTTGAAAACTTCATCACCACATCTTTAAAGGACATTGCTCATGAACAAGATAAAGATCCGATTTGGAAAGACATCAAAAGTAAGTGGCATGAAAAGCCGCACACTCAGATTCGGCATTATTATCTGGTTAGAACCAACATACTTTTCAAATGCTGCACTGTTGATGATAAGCTATGGGTACTTTGCATTCCAGACGATTTTGTTAATAAGCTCATTTGGTACATTCATTTCAGCTACGCACATTTTGGTCCACGAAAATGTTATCATATTCTTCGAACGACTTGTTATTTTAACAATATGGAAAAGAGAATTCGTAGAGTCTTGTCTATTTGTAAACTTTGTCAAAAGGCGAAACCATCTACTATCTCACATCGTGCTCCGTTGTTTTCTATCATTCCTTCTAAATTAAAAGAATTTGCTGCTGTTGATCTCTTGGGACCCCCTGTCAGAGCATCGAATGGATTTTAGTACATTCTAGTCGCTGTTGAACTTACTTCAAAATTTGTTTTTTTTTCACTCCGTTTCGTAAAGCCACTGGACGGTTTGTATCCAACGCCTTTGTTAAAAATTTCTTACGTGAAGGTGGACACGTTAGTAAAATCATTTCAGATAACGGACCGCAATTCAGATCTGCTGTTTGGTCACGCATGCTTCGGAATCATAAAATCAAACCTGTTTTTATTTCATTGTACTCACCACATTGTAACCCGTCTGAACGGATTATGAAAGAAATCGATAAGCTTTGCAGACTTTATTGTCACAGAAAGCATCAGCATTGGGACAGATATTTACACTTATTTCAAAACGTGCTGAATGAAATGCCTCACGACTCCACTGCTTTACCACCTACTCTTGTACTAAAGAATGAAGAACCACCGAACAGAATCAGAGAGCTTGTACCTTTTCCGAATACACGTAAACTTCGACACAAAGACGTAATTGATTTAGCTATTAAAAATATAAAATCTGCAGCAGACAAAAGGCAAAACTACATGAGAAAGCAAATGCAAAGAAATTATATATTGGTCAGAAAGTTCTCATTAAAGCTCATTCATTGTCACATAAGAAGAAACACTTGAGTCACAAATTCTTTCTAGTTTACAATGGACCTTACAGAATCCGACGTATACCACATGACAATTGCGTTGAAACTGAAACTCTGCGTAGTAGGAAGAGTAAAGGTTTACACCACATTTCACATGTAAAACCGTTTATTGAAAGATAATCTGCTTTTTAACTTTGTCTTTGCCATAAAACTATTCACTTCACACTTCTAGTACACTTTGTCAGACTTAAGAAACTGTTAACATGCAACAATGTTTGAAGTTAAATATCCAGTTTAGAACCTAGGGAACATTTTTAAACAGAAATTACGAATGCATTGTTATAGTGAACAGACGACACAGTGTTGTATTTGTACATTCTTGCTTGTTAGTTGCACGATTACGTAACGACTATCAGGCTTACATACTTAGGACATATACTGGTACTGCTAATGAGATTTTAATGCAACATTTTGGTTTACTTGAAGATACATTCTGGATTTAAAGTACTTTCTGTGAGATACCAGATGACACAGTGGTTAGTTTATGTGACAGCTACACGATTATATCACGACGTTACTAATGAGTGACAATTTACAATGTTGCTTTTGCGGTGTATCTGTTTTATATCTGCACAGTTTTTCTGAATTATTTTGGAAAGTAAAACATATTTTAGTAGTAACTTTTGTGGTATAGCTACAAGGAGACAGCCTTTTCCATAGCACAACAATACGTTACAGCACAGTACTTTCTTCATCACAACAATAAGCGTAATAACTAAGATATCTATACGCAAAGCATTTCACTTTTGTTTATCATGAGGTAAGTACATTGACTTCTGCAGAACTTAGCTTTCAGAGGACGATAACTACGAGACTTCCACAGAGATTATCTTACAACATGACGCACAGTTTAGCGCTACAGTACACGTATTTGAGTGATTAATTTTGTACTTAAAACATTTATTTTTAAAGATATTTGAAGTACAATGATACAAAGGTTCTCCGTGATACATTTCATTCCATTGCTGTAATCTGTAACACCCGAGGGTATAATTACATTAATCCTCAGAGGGGTACACACTTACTTTGTGTATCATGTGTTTGGCAAGCACAAGGAGCCCTAGCTAATATGGTATTTGCTTACACAACTTTACACATCGGTACCATATTTCTCCAACACAAAATACACAGCTACCTGATTATTTAACTGAGAGATAAACATTTAATTTTTTACTACATCAGTGACACATGTTTACGGAATTACACAGTTGGGTAACTTCACACTTACGAAATTGTATTTTGTCTGTACTTTGTGAACTGTTCATATTTTTTCGGACCCATTGTGATATTATGAGAGCTTTGAATGACATATTTGATATGGGATCACGATTTTTAAAGTACGTTTGAGGCAGATGATACTTTTGACATGAGCAGAGAATTTTTTTTAGGTTTTGAAATTATTGGAGGAAGCTACGACGATTTTGAGAGTTGTCTGAGGTGTTATGATGTTATTATTACGATGACTATGTGGTTTATGCTGTTGCAGTATGTTTATGATCAATAAGCTGATGCTATATGAGTTATTTGATTATGCTGTGTATCTGTTATGATGAAATATTGAAGAAGTGTCAGCGAATAAGGTAAGGAATAATGAGTAGTGGTTAGGGACTCTGCATTGTGAAAAAGGTTGTTGGAAACAAAGAATCATACTTTAAGACTTATGAAATGTATGTAAATGCGTGAATGTATTACAATGCCGACGAAAATTTTTGGACACTGTTATATCAATAGGATTTTGTTTCTACAGATTTGTAACGCAAATTCTTGACCTGTGAAATATTTTTATATGAGACTGTCACTGTAGCGGAAACTGCTGTCTTAAATATTTCGGTAAGAAAGTTAAGTGACCACCTTCACATAATGCTTCGTGGGCACCCAGCTGCATGACAGACGCCTGGAAAAAAGCCATTAGTGTGTGCCTTTCAGAGGCACAGGTGGAGAAGAAAAAAAAAAGAGGCCATTATCCTCGCTATTGAGATTCCTTTGTAGAAAGCATCATAAATACGACACCCTCAAACTTGAAAACCTGATTACACTGTAGAGTTCTTAATTTATGATATTTACTGAAATGAAATGATGAGAAACATTTCATGTCTATTGTCTTGCTTGTTGAAAGATTGTTTACTGCATAATGAAATGCCATATGGCTAGTGAATGACGTTTCACGCCTTGCTTTGCCTATTTTGTTTAATACCTAGTTCCTAGCTGCACTGCAGCATTGGTTAAAATCAAATCTTATAGATATACTAATATAAATATTTTATGCCTACAGATCCAGTAAAAAATAACTTTATGATGGATGTACTCCAAAAAATGAGGGAGCACAAAAAGACATTTCCACTTCACAGGAATTGCATACATAATTTTGTCAGTGTCTTGGTAACTTGTCTGCTAGAGCAAGTTACAGTGATGCATCACTCTAGTGTTAAGATGTGACATAGGTATTAAACATGGCCATTTTTACTGTAATATTTTTTCTGCTTGAGCTTTCTCATGTTTAGATATAAGTTATTGCATTCACTGTGGCTGTTTGCCAGGCATAGTGCTACTAAATTTCACTTTGTATTACTCTGTTAAGCTAGTTTTACTACTGATTTATTTTTCTTGTTGCTGCACATTGGCTCATATTAGTTGTAATGTTGCATTGCTTGGTAATTTAGATTTATTGTAGCTTGCTTTGCCAATTTCCATTTTTTTGTCATTGCTGTTTGTGTTAATTGTTTTGTGCTGCTGCGTTGCCTCGTCCCTTAGTTTATCCATCTGAGCTCAGTAGATTTAAGTTAGCTTAAGAGGGGGTAGCCTATAAGAGAATGAGTTGCAATGAATTTGAAGAAATGCACTGAGCGGTTATACGAGAAAAGTACAGAAAGCAGGTATAGATAGGACTTTTTGGAAATAATGAAGAACGAAGGGAGATCTCCGTGAAGTAAAGAAAGTTTTGTTTGCAAAATACTGCAGTAAAACAAACCCTGTCCTTTCCTTGTGTTATCCCACTATGTGTTTGTGTACCCTTGTGTATTTATGTTATTCCTGTCTTTATATGTTTATCTGATAAGACGTATATTGTAGAATTTTTCTAATGCTCAGCTACATGAACGATGATGAGGCATACTGTTATCCTCAAATATAATTTGCATTAATAATATGTTATTTACTTTGTAAAGATGTTAGACATTATTAATTCTGTTCCGTTTTAATGCTCATGTGTGAAGTTGATGTTTCAATAATTATTCTGATCTTTTATGTATTTACTTATGTCATAATTCCTGTAACACTGATGTATATGTTTATTTCTAATCTTTTGTAAAGCCCCTATTAGTACAAATGTTATCTGTGTTATTATGTTTTTAATTATGTATTTTGTACCTTTGTTATTGTATTCTTATGTTATAAAATTGTAATTAATACCAGTTCATCAAATTAAGTAACTTGTAAGTTACATTTCACTGCACACATATCTGTTGGCCATAGTATATGGACAATATGTGAGAAGTAGGGACTCATAGTGTTTGCACGTGTGTTAATAATTCAGAGCACAAGTGGTGGTTCATGGACTTGCTATATTGTCCGCAAGACTCTTCGATGGTGATTGTGCACCTGCACAGTCGCAACAGATGGTTGCTGGCTGTCTGTACAAGGACTACAGTGGGTCTGCACCTTTGCTGACCCACCAATACCATTATTTCTACAAGGACTGCAGTGGGTCTGCACCTCTGGTAGCCCACCAATACCATAATCTCTCCCAGGACTACAGTGGGTCTGCTCTGTGATGACCTACCTACCAATACTCCTCAAAATTTCGACTGACTCTGCTGTGGGTTTGCTCTGTTGTGGACCAATACCTGTCTGCATGTCAAGAGTCAGCACCGTCTTTCCGTTGGAAGGACAACACTACTTCTTCAAGATTGCATGGAAATCCATTACTTCTGTGTGCATTTTCTCTTACTGCTCAGACTTTGAGAAAAAAAAACACTGCAATTTTACTGTGATGGATGATCAGGACTGTCTTTATGGACTGTGAGAAAATTTTAGCTTTTGACCAACATTGTATCAATAAGTGTGTGCATTTGATTTCTTTGTTATTGTAATTGTGAAAAAATTTTAACAAATATGTATTGGCCAGTGTCCAAAAAAATTTGTAAAATTTTTTGTGGGGAGCATGGGGGCTATGTAAGTAGGCTGTTTAGGTTTTCTTATTGGTAACGCCACGTAGCGCTCTGTATGAAAATCACTGGCTGTGCTGTGTGCAGTCTGTGGCTAGTTTGCATTGTTGTCTGCCATTGTAGTGTTGGGCAGCTGGATGTTAACAGCGCGTAGCGTTGCTCAGTTGGAGGTGAGCCGCCTGCAGTGGTGGATGTGGGGAGAGAAATGGTGGAATTTTGAAATTTGTAAGACTGGATGTCATGAACTGCTATATATATTATGACTTTTGATGACTATTAAGGTAAATACATTGTTTGTTCTCTATTAAAATCTTTCATTTGCTAACTATGCCTATCAGTAGTTAGTGCCTTCCGTAGTTTGAATCTTTTATGTAGCTGGCAGTAGTGGCGCTCGCTGTATTGCAGTAGTTCGAGTAACGAAGATTTTTGTGAGGTAAGTGATTTGTGAAACTTATAGGTTAATGTTAGTCAGGGCCATTCTTTTGTAGGGATTTTTGAAAGTCAGATTGTGTTGCGTTAAAAACATTGTGTGTCAGTTTAAGCCCAGTCACGTATATAATTTTTCTAAGGGGACGTCTCATGGTTACGAGCCCAAGAGAGCTGCAGGCGTTGCTGTACTGTTAGGGAAGACACTCAAGTCTGTCGTCTGCTGCTATAGCCCATTGACGTTCGTCGTACATCCCACATTGACTTCTGCTGTTATTTGGCGCAGTGCTGCTTGTCTGTGAGCACTGACAACTCTACTCAAACGCCACTGTCCTCTGCCTTCGGCCACTGCGTTGTCCACTGTGAGAGGTAATGTTTGAAATCTCGTATTCTTGGCACACTTTTGACACTGTGGATCTCGGAATATTGAATGCTCTAACGATTTCCGAGAGGGAATGTACCATGTGTCTAGCTCCAACTGCCATTCCCCAGTCAAAGTCTCTTAATTCCGGTCCTACGGCCATAATCACGTTGAAAGCCTTTTCACATGAATCACCTGAGTGATGCACTGTACTTTTATACCTTGTGTCGATATTAACGGCCTCTGTATGTAAGTAGACTCCATGAGTTTTGTCACCTCAGTGTATTTCTTGCCTGTCATGAGAAGATTTTAGGGATCATGTACAAACATGTAGACTATCACTTCGGTACGCGAAGGAAATAGGACACTAATTTCCTAATATTTATACGAATAATCGTAAATCACGCACGCCACCGGAGCTTGCGGAGAATTTCTGCAGATGCAGATATTGGAATATTATATATTTTATGTACTCGGAAGTTTACTGCAGGTGTGCGCCGCCGTCCCGTAAAGAGTTTTACTGTTGATATGAGCCCCGATGTGGTTCTTGCGCGTCGGTGAAAATGCGCCGATCGTAAAAGCGGAATGCCCCCCCCCCCCCCATCTCCCACGCTGTTCCCATTATCCGCAGGTGCCCTAACGCGCACACCACCTTGCTGACGTCAGCACGTTTTTAATACTATGCGGCGGCGAGGAAGGAAAACCCCGAGGCTTCTACATTGTTGCGCAGCGTTACGATGCTTGGCATAGCCCACTGCTACCGCAGTAGCTTCGCTGTAATAAGGAAAATTACCAAGGGATGTCCGCAGGGATCGATCTGTGGACCCATCTTCTGGGACATAATTTTTGAACCTCTCCTGCAACTGCTGGAGGAGGATATGAGGACAGACGGTGCTGTCGCCTATGCAGATGACCTACTGGTGGTCATCTCAGCAAATACAAGAGCCCAGCTAGAGGAGAAGGCGAGTGGCACACTGCAGACAATAACACAATGGTGCAACACAAACAAACTCAAGATAGCGGGCAACAAAACAACATACACACTGCTCAAGGGGCAACTCAGACGCAATCCATCTATTAAAATACAGAACAACAACATAAAGAGAATGACGGTAACCCGCTACTTGGGCGTATACATAGATGAGAAGCTGAACTTCCATGAACATATCAGAATAACAACAAACAAGGCAGAAAAATTACTACATAAACTGGCAAGGATTAATTCAGGACAATACAGACTTCCTCTGTCAGTCACACGAACTTACCACTGCGCACTCTTCGAATCAGTGCTAAGCTTTGCGGCCAGTACATGGGCGCACAGACTCAACCTCGTCACAAACAGAACAGCGGTTAGGCGAGGGCAGAGAAGCGTCCTTCTGCGACTATCGGGAGCCTTCGGCACTACATCAGTTGAAGCACTGTGTGTCGTGCTAGGAATTTTCCCGATAGATATCACAATCAAATATCGGGCCGCTCTGTACTGGTTAAAGATGGGTAGACTAGACCAGGTCAACATATTGACTGGTTCCCCGCTGAACAATAAGCGGGACCTCAAAAAATGGAAAATCGACACATGGCAACAGGAATGGGGCACAAGTGATAAGGGACGGAGAGTCTATATATTTTTTCCGAACATAACGGAAAGATTAAGAATGAAACATGCCGATCCTAGCCGCGGCATGGTGCATTTCTTGACTGGCCACGGACCTTATCCCACGCACTTAAATCGCGTGAGTCTTAGAGACACATCAACGTGTACATGTGGAGGTATGGGAACCCCCGAACACACAATCCTATTCTGCGGGAAATACAGACAGCACAGGAACACACCTGGGATACAACACTTACAGACAGAGGAACACATATACGACGCGATCAGAACACCTGAACTTTGGGACATACTGAACGCACTAACAGACAAAATTTCTGACGAATGCCACAAAGAATACAGGAACAGAAGACCACACAGACAATAAACCTATATGCAGCACCCAGACAGACACCATAGTGTGGAAGAACTAAACTAAGTCTCAATATAAAACAACTGACATGCAATAGACTTACATAAGTAGACCTAAAACTGACAATAGATTAATGTATAAAATTAGACATAAACAGTGTCGGCGCACCGTCGCAATTGCCATCAGCTACCACGGCACTCTAAACCTGTATACAAGTAACCAGATAGAACATAAATAGAGATATCAAACGCCACAACTAGAATAGAATAGAACTTCCTAGGCTAAGGTTAGGGGACTGAGGATCAGAGGCTTGAAGATAAATCCCAAGACGCTCATCCTCAGTCCCCTACGGTGGTGGGACTATCATCTCTTCCTTTCCTATCGTCTTTTCTCCTCTTCAGACTAAACTATTCCTTGTATTTCCTTCTTCCAATTCAACATTAATTTTTGTAAAATTTTTGTTAAATCGGTTTTGGGAAAGCTGCCAAAGTAAAGAAAAAAGAAAAAAAAAAAAAAAAGCACAGACCCGCCTCCACGTGGCGGGACACGGGCAACGGTGCGACCGGATGCGGGAACTGGTGTGAGTTTCATCAACTACATCAGAGTCCGCACACCGGTCGTAGCGGCCAAGTGGTCAAAATAGACCCACCTTAAGCACTTAGGTGGTGGGTCGTAAAATCAGGGCGGCAAGTGAAAAAAAAAAAAAAAAATGTTCCATTTGTAGAGGTCACAGCAGAACGAAAATGTCTCTGATAAAGGAAGTGAGGGTATCAACAAAATAGATTCTCTTTTACTAGTCTACAGTAACAGCGCTAAAAATAAGTAAAGCTTCACACTGGTGACGAATGACATAATGATACAAGTGGTAAGAGAGACAGGAGACAGTATGGCACCAATGCTGTTTACTAATGACTTGAAAGCATGGGGAAATAACGAGGAGGACGTACAGGAACAGTTTGATGTTTGGGAAGAAGTTCTGCAGGAGTATGGCCTAAAATTTAATGTAAAGAAATGTCACCTGGTGGCCACAACAAAATAAAAAAGGGTGGCCCCGTAGGGAGAAACTGAAATCGGTGGAAAGCTTCATGTATCTGAGGAGTGTAACACACGAAAATAGAAGGAACGACAAAGAGACAAGTGTACATGTAAGGGAGGCTGGTAGCTTTACGAGAAGTGATATGGGTTGAAGAAGTTCCTCATCCCGCTAAAAGTAATGTTCAAATGTGTGTGAAGTCCTAAGGGACCAAACTGCTTAGGTCATCGGTCCCTTGACTTACACACTGCTTAAATTAACTTAAACTAACCTATGCTAAGAACAACACAGACACCCATGCCCAAGGGAGGACTCGAACCTCCGGCGGGAGGGGCCGCACGGTCCGTGACATGACGCCTGAAACCACGCGGCCACTCTACACGGCCTCTAAAAGTAAGAAGATGATATATCAACCGTATTATATACTGATTTCTTTGTACGTTGAAAGTCCCAGGATCATGTATAAATGGGAAAAATTAAGGTGTGAGCAACTAAAATGAAGTTTTTGAGAAGTCGGACAAGATGAAACATCCCCTTAGAAAAATTAAGAATGACAGTACTGGGAAACCTCTTACGTTATTTGATTTTCAAACAGCTGAGCAAAACTGAACGTACTCACACATTTCTCTCTTTACTTATTCTGATCAACAGTAAACTGACACACAATTTTATGTCATTTATTTATTTATTTATTTTAAAGGCGCCGCCAGTTCCGCGAACTCGGGACTGAATTTTCGAAGAAAACTGACCATTCCCACGAACCTCGCTATTCCCTTTTCCGCTTGGGGAGGCCGAAAGCAGTATATAGCCGAGTTCGCGAGTGGACAGTCCTGATCCTGTTGGTCGAGACCACATGCCCTAGAAAAATATCTCCTGACGTGCGAAATTAACGTTGGAGGGTTTCACTGTTGATTTCCGCCTTCCCCAATCGCAACAGGACCTGACGATGGTGTTCCAGATGTTGAGAAAAGGATCCACTGTAAATCACTACATCGTTCAGGTAACTATACACGAACCGGAACTAAATGTCGTCCAATATCGAATCAAGAAGCCTAGATAAATCAGCCGCTCCCGCCGACAACCCAAAGGGCACCCGATTAAGCACTTCAAGTTCCAGTGCTTGTAAATGCTGAGGGAGTCTTGGATCCTCCGCCAGGGGAGTTTGGCAATACGCTTGGTTCAAATCGAGCACCGTGAAAGACGGAGCTCCAGCGAACCAAGAGAAGCAATCATGTACATCTGGAAGGGGAACGGGCTCCAGAACCACCTTACGATTCAAATTCCAATAATGTTACTAGCCTGTATCATCCACCAAGAAATCGGTGAGGCATAAGGAGATCCTGAGAGCCGGATAACGCCGTTTTCATTTTTTTGTCATCATTCTTCCTGATGTGGCCCCACCTTGAATTCCTCTCGTGTGCCACCCTCCTCACCTCAGTGTAGCACTTGCAAACTGCGTCCTCAACTATTTGCTGGATGTATTCCAATCCCTGTTTTCCTCTACAGTTTTTGCCCTCTACAGCCTTAACAGATGTCCTATCATCTTGTGACTTCTCCTTGCCAGTGTTTCCCACATATTCCTTTCCTCTCCGATTCTGCGCAGTCCATCTAATTTTCGACATGCGTCTGTAGCACCACACACCTCAAATGCTTCGATTCTCTTTAATTCTGGTTTCCCACAGTCCATGTTTCACTACCATACAATGCCGTACTCCAGACGTACACTCTCAGAAATTTCTTCCCCAAATTAAGGCTTATGTTTGATACTAGTAGACTTCTCTTGGCCAGGAATGATGTTTTTGCCGGTGCTAGTCTGGTTTTGATGTTCTCCTTGCTCCGTCCGTCACTGGTTATTTTGCTGCCTAGGAGGCAGAATTCCTTAACTTAATCTGCTTCTTAACTTAATCTGCTTAGTGACCATCAGTCCTAATGTTAAGTTTCTCACTGTTCTCTTTTCTGCTATTTCTCATTCTTTCGTCTTTTTTTTATTTACTCTCAGTCCATATTATGTACTCATTAGGCTGTTCATTTCCATTCAACAGATCACGTAATTCTTCTTCACTTTCACTGAGTACAGTGTAAGGGATCAACCGCCCCTTACGTATTGAGAACAATATATCTTTGCGCAACGCAGGTCGCAGTAGATACTATTGATAGTCGAGCGTCCAGTGCGCCAGAGGGTAGTCAGTGTTGACACTCCGAGCTAGTAAGTAGTTGGCTGCTAAGCGAGCAGGGTGGATTTCAGCAGGACGGCCTAGCTCGTTTACAATTGTTTAACGCCTGTGTATGTCACCCAAAGCCGTGGGCCCGACTTCCAGCAAATACGTAAATGGCGTTAATTGAGTAATTTGTTTGATGCATTTAAGTGTTCATTTGTGCACCGTGATTACGCGACAACCGCACCGGAAGCCCACGATCTGGATTGCTGTGAGGATTGTGCATTCAGTGACACATGAAGAAAATTGGCGTGTGACGACATTAATAGGCGACCTGTGATGTGTTAACCGTTATTACTTTGTCAGGGAGTAAGTGCCTCATTCGTGCTTTTTAGACAAAAGATATAGAACTTTGACAACAAATCATACTGCAGCCATATGTCGACAATGATACACAAGCTGTGCCAAGCAATTTATTTTTCTCTGGACAGTAAGTATACTAAATACAATGAACACACTTTAATCAACATGTCCACTATTGAGCAAGAATTAAAAATCATGAGAGTACCCAAAACATACGACAGAATGTGCAGTTACTGGACCATGACCAACAGAACTCTTCTCATATACGATGGAAACAAAAGCTAAGCCAAAAAGGAACAATTTTGATAGCCCGACTCTTCCAATTTATATCTGGCAAGCTGAAGTCAGCATGATCAGGATAGTTATTAGTGATATTCTGCAAGCTCTTCCTGAAGCGCTCTAACACAACAGCTCCTGACCCAGGTACAATTTTTGACCGACTTTTGATACATAACTTCACCCAGATTAATTTACATTAGAGATCTGTGATAACCTCGCCAGATATTATCATATTCTTTACTAAAATAAATACGACCGACCATTGCCGACTATCCTATCCTTGTGATAAATATTCGAATCTGAACTTAGGATTCAATTCCGGTTACAACCATATTTCTGTTCTTAATGCTGTCTGAGAATTATAAGCTTCAATAAGCGATACTAATTCTGGGATATTTCCTTGGATGTCCATTCAGTTTACTGAGATCATATAATTATTTTCCTTATTCAGTCTGCGACGTAGAGAATTCTCTCAGAACATTGTGGCTTATGTATCTTCGATTGTGGCATCTCTGATTCCAAGGGGTGCCTCCCCTAACCTAAAAAACTGACTTGTGCACGCCACAAGTACTTCTCCACCCTAGTAGACGCTTCCTGCGTATAATGCTCATCTATTAAAGGAAACCCTAGAGTTCTCCACCCGATAGCGGAGGTAGAGAAGATCGCATCCGATTTTGTTTTGGTCATCAGTCTACTGACTGGTTTGATGCGGCCCGCCACAAATTCCTTTCCTGTGCTAACCTCTACATCTCAGAGTAGCACTTGCAACTTACGTCCTCATACCAAGGAAGTCATTCCCTCATGTATTAGCAGATGTCCTATCATCGTGTCCCTTCTCCTTATCAGTGTTTTCCACATATTCCTTTCCTCTCCGATTCTGCGTAGAACCTCCCCATTCCTTACCTTATCAGTCCACCTAATTTTCAACATTCGTCTATAGCACCACATCTCAAATGCTTCGATTCTCTTCTGTTCCGGTTTTCCCACAGTCCATATTTCACTACCATACAATGCTGTACTCCAGACGTACATCCTCAGAAATTTCTTCCTCAAATTAAGGCCGGTATTTGATATTAGTAGACTTCTCTTGGCCAGAAATGCCTTTTTTGCCATAGCGAGTCTGCTTTTGATGTCCTCCTTGGTCCGTCCGTAATTGGTTATTTTACTGCCTAGGTAGCAGAATTCCTTAACTTCATTGACTTCGTGACCATCAATCCTGATGTTAAGTTTCTCGCTGTTCGCATTTCTACTACTTCTCATCACCTTCGCCTTTCTCCGATTTACTCTCAAACCATACTGTGTGCTCATTAGACTGTTCATTCCGTTCAGCAGATCATTTAATTCTTCTTCACTTTTACTCAGGATAGCAATGTCATCAGCGAATCGTATCATTGATATCCTTTCACCTTGTATTTTAATTCCACTCCTGAACCTTTCTTTTATTTCCATCATTGCTTCCTCGATGTACAGATTGAAGAGTAGGGGCGAAAGGCTACAGCCTTGTCTTACACCCTTTTTAATACGAGCACTTCGTTCTTGATCGACCACTGTTATTATTCCCTCTTGGTTGTTGTACATACTGTATATGACCCGTCTCTCCCTATAGCTTACCCCTACTTTTTTCAGAATCTCGAACAGCTTGCACCATTTTATATTGTCGAACGCTTTTTCCAGGTCGACAAATCCTATGAAAGTGTCTTGATTTTTCTTTTGCCTTGCTTCCATTATTAGCCGTAACGTCAGAATTGCCTCTCTCGTCCCTTTACTTTTCCTAAAGCCAAATTGATCGTCACCTAGCGCATTCTAAATTTTCTCTGTACATTATTCTTGTAAGCAGCTTCGATGCATGAGCAGTTAAGCTGATTGTGCGATAATTCTCGCACTTGTCAGCTCTTGCCGTCTTCGGAATTGTGTGTATGATGCTTTTCCGAAAGTCAAATGGTATATCGCCAGACTCATATATTCTACACACCAACGTGAATAGTCGTTTTGTTGCCACTTCCCCCAATGATTTTAGAAATTCTGGTGGAATGTTATCTATCCCTTCTGCCTTATTTGACCGTAAGTCCTCCAAAGCTCTTTTAAATTCCGATTCTAATACTGGATCCCCTATCTCTTCTAAATCGACTCCTCTTTCTTCTTCTATCACATCAGACAAATCTTCACCCTCATAGAGGCTTTCAATGTATTCTTTCCACCTATTTGCTCTCTCCTCTGCATTTAACAGTGGAATTCCCGTTGCACTCTTAATGTTACCACCGTTGCTTTTAATGTCACCAAAGGTTGTTTTGACTTTCCTGTATGCTGAGTCTATCCTTCCGACAATCATATCTTTTTCGATGTCTTCACATTTTTGCTGCAGCCATTTCGTCTTAGCTTCCCTGCACTTCCTATTTATTTCATTCCTCAGCGACTTGTATTTCTGTATTCCTGATTTTCCCGGAACATGTTTGTACTTCCTCCTTTCATCAATCAACTGAAGTATTTCTTCTGTTACCCATGGTTTCTTCGAAGCTACCTTCTTTGTACCTATGTTTCCTTCCCAACTTCTGTGATGGCCCTTTTTAGAGATGTCCATTCCTCTTCAACTGTACTGCCTACTGCGCTATTCCTTATTGCTGTATCTATAGCGTTAGAGAACTTCAAACGTATCTCGTCATTCCTTAGTACTTCCGTATCCCACTTCTTTGCATACTGATTCTTCCTGACTAATGCCTTGAACTTCACCCTACTCTTCATCACTACTATATTGTGATCTGAGTCTATATCTGCTCCTGGGTACGCCTTAGAATCCAGTATCTGATTTCGGAATCTCTGTCTGACCATGATGTAATCTAATTGAAATCTTCCCGTATCACCTGGCCTTTTCGAAGTATACCTCCTCCTCTTGTGATTCTTGAACAGGGTATTCGCTATTACAAGCTGAAACTTGTTACAGAACTCAATTAGTCTTTCTCCTCTTTCATTTCTTGGCCCAAGGCCATATTCTCCTGTAACCTTTTCTTCTACTCCTTCCCCTACAACTGCATTCCAGTCGCCCATGACTATTAGATTTTCGTCCCCCTTTACATACTGCATTACCCTTTCAATATCCTCATACACTTTCTCTATCTGTTCATCTTCAGCTTGCGACGTCGGCATGTATACCTGAACTATCGTTGTCGGTGTTGGTCTGCTGTCGATTCTGATTAGAACAGCCTTGTCACTGAACTGTTCACAGTAACACACCCTCTGCCCTTCCATCCTATTCATAATCCTACACCTGTTATACCATTTTCTGCTGCTGTTGATATTACCCGATACTCATCTGACCAGAAATCCTTGTCTTCCTTCCACTTCACTTCACTGACCCCTACTATATCTAGATTGAGCCTTTGCATTTCCCTTTTTAGATTTTCTAGTTTCCCTACCACGTTCAAGCTCCTGACATTCCACGCCCCGACTCGTAGAACGTTATCCTTTCGTTGATTATTCAATCTTTTTCTCATGGTAACCTCCCCCTTGGCAGTCCCCTCCCGGAGATCCGAATGGGGGACTATTCCGGATATCGTCGCAGAATAGTCTGAGTCTTTGGTTTATCCCTTCCCCTCTTCTCCAAACCGGAGGACTGCGATCGACACTGGATATGATTCTACAAATAGTCATCTTAGCTTGCGATACTAGCTGCCTACACCAAATAATCTGTCCGCCGAAAGGAAGCGAGGATGGCCTCAGAACCCAAGCGGCAGGCGTCATTAGGGCCGACATTCGCCCCTATATGGATCTGGTTGGAACCAGTCCAGTCGATAGCCGCTGGCAGTGCCTCCTCCAAGCAAACACACCGAGTGAGAATTAACAACTGGTTACCTATTGCCCAGGTGTAAACAAAAGAAAAATTCGGAGTAGGTATTAAAATCCATGGAGAAGAAATAAGAACTTTGAGGTTCGCTGATGACATTGTAATTCTGTCAGAGACAGCAAAGGACTTGGAAGAGCAGTTAAACGGAATGGACAGTGTCTTGAAAGGAGGATATAAGATGAACATGAACAAAAGCAAAACGAGGATAATGGAATGTAGTCGAATTAAGTCGGATAATGCTGAGGGAATTAGATTAGGAAATGAGGCACTTAAAGTAGTAAAGGAGTTTTGCTATTTGGGGAGCAAAATAACTGATGATGGTCGAAGTAGAGAGTATATCAAATGTAGACTGGCAATGGCAAGGAAAGCGTTTCTGAAGAAGAGAAATTTGTTAACATCGAGTATAGATTTAAGCGTCAGGAAGTCGTTTCTGAAAGCATTTGTATGGAGTGTAGCCATGTATGGAAGTGAAACATGGACGATAAATAGTTTGGACAAGAATAGAATAGAAGCTTTCGAAATGTGGTGCTACAGAAGAATGCTGAAGATTTGATGGGTAGATCACGTAACTAATGAGGAGGTATTGAATAGAATTGGGGAGAAGAGAAGTTTGTGGCACAACTTGACAAGAAGAAGGGACCGGTTGATAGGACATGTTCTGAGGCATTAAGGGATCACAAATTTAGCATTGGAGGGCAGCGTGGAGGGTAAAGATCGTAGAGGGAGACCAAGAGATGAATAGACTAAGCAGATTCAGAAGGATGTAGGTTGCAGTATGTACTGGGAGATGAAGAAGCTTGCACAGGATAGAGTAGCATGGAGAGCTGCATCAAACCAGTCTCAGGACTGAAGACCACAACAACAACAAGAATGAGCCAGTAGTGAAGCCCATTCCCTCTTTCACTTTCCGCCCAGTGGTGTGCATGCCTACCACTGTTTGCCACTTACTGTCTCGAGTGAAGAAGTGTTGACCAGAAGCAAGAAGGAAAAATAAGATTGAATTACCAAAAACGGAGTGTTCAGATTAGTCATTATATACAACTGAATTGTAATTTTTCACCTCTGCTCACTACTCTGAATAAGGAAATCAGCACGAGAGGATGATGGAAGGAGAACATGCAATATGAAAACACAAATCATTTACCGATATTTTGTGTTTTCATTATGCAAAACTGCTACGAGTCATACCAGTGTCCCACATTGGTTTGTGAGGAGGTCAATAAGAGGGAACGAGAGTACCTTTCAACTCACGTGGTATACCGTCAAGTCATGTTGTTATAATCAATCATCTTCATTAGACGTCTCTAACACCACGTGTTGTCAGGGTCTTCCAAAATGCAACAAGATGATCGGCCTTCCATCCAGGAAATGAAACGGTGATGTTTCTGAAAAGCTCGCTTTCCACATGACATTCACCCGTATCATGGCTGTTCTAATGCTATTACTGTGTAACACGATGCCATCAAAATAGGGCAAGACAAGACCAGGCGCATGACACTTCACGGAACCCTGCTGCATACACAAATCTGAAGCAAGTGGTATGTACTCATACTAAGAGCAATTCATTGGCAGAAAATACTTTAATTTTCCTCGTCAGACTCAAAAATAGATTATTCATATAAAAATTTATGTAGTATTTTATTATTTCTGTTAACATATGACCAGGTTCAGTGCATTACGTGCCTTCATCAGGCGTAAAATGCCTGGTAAACGACAGCACACCAATGTGAATTGCAGTACCATAAGTAGCAATCAGTTTCCTGATTATGCTACTACAGTTCACACTGATGTGCCATTTCTAGCCATCAGATGCCGGTGCTTAAAACACTGATGTCACACATTATGCAATCGAAATATAAATAAATTTTTATATTACTAGTAGTACTATGATGGCCACATCCTAGTGACGAACAAATCATTAAAAACAACAGTGGAATATTTCTATTGATGATGCACATGGACTGTTTATTGTCGACATGAATGTTAAAGTGTTGAATAACAAAAATTTTACAGGTACTTCTGGAAGACGACGCGTTGGCATTAGTGTTGTAGTAAGAGAAAGATTATCGTGGTGTTATGTAGCATCGTTAACACTTGTGGTAAGCACAACTGAGGAAGTTGTGTAAGAATCCATTCCGAGAAATGACGTCTGTCTATACAACGGATGCAGTAGATTTCCAGACATGGTTTCATCTTCAAAATATTGTGTGCTCAGTCCTTTCTACTATCCTTACAAATTTGTAGCAGGAGTGACCTAACACTTTGTGTAGCAAGAACAGAAGTGGTAGCAATACTGAAACTTGTGGAACGCCGTTAACAATTTATTCCTGTTCTAAGGAAGATTCGCCATGAAAACTGTGTGAAATATCTTTGGTTCATATCATTTAAGCGTGAAGTGAGCCACTTACTCATTGCCACTTTAAAGCTATAGACTTTAAATTTCCCCAAAAGAATGGCCTCGTTTGCACAGTGGAATGCAGTAGATAGATCACAGTGCCATTGTGAAGTTAGTTAACGGTGTAGGCCGGCAGAAATCACATAATGTAGAGTGAGCGTATTTCTAACAATGCAGCACATTTGTACGAGAGACGTCTCTGCTACGCTGTTCGCGGCCTCTCTTATCAAATACAGTTGACTGCGTCGGAGTGTCTGCGCAAGAGAACCGTGGGAGGCGTCAGCTACTGGGGAGGGCCCGCATATTCCTTATTCACTGCGGCCGGCCTCCGATGGCTGATGGCCGCACTCGGCGACGCCTCCACAAGTGGAGCAAATGACGGGCAGTTAGAGGCCATCAACATTACAGCCCGGCAAATGGTTGCACGGAACGCTTCGGGAGCTTCGCATTACCGCGATACTCCGGCCCATTAGCTGCCGCTGGATGTGGGTCGGTCGGGATATTTGCTACCTAATGGCAGATTTAAACTGACATTGTGCGGCTCCGAACAGCACAAGGTAATAGCTTTCGTATTGTAGTTTCAATTTGGGCTATAAAAGTCGCCCCATATTTGCGTCCTACAAGAACGAATATCGTTCTCTATTCACTAAAATAGCATTTGAGGTGGGCAGCAAACAGTGCGAGTACCACAGGCAAAAGCGAAATTTGTAGCGTAGGTCTTTACAGATAGATTATACGTACCAATATATGCTGTCGGTATAACAGAAATAGCTAATGGATGGAAAAACTACCACAATCAGCGCCACATACCTAAAAAAATACAGGGTAGGTAAAAATATTGTAACTGGCTGATAGTGTATCCAGGAACGCACGACGTTTCCTGATCTGTATTTCGATCTAGTGACAGATTTTAGAATCACATGACGGAATACGCATTAGAGACCGCCATAAGTAACTCTCAGAATTTTCTACTGTTTTTGTTGTTGGGAGACAAGATGTTATGTTTCTGCAGTGCTTGTAAATACTACAAGTTCCACATGTTTAAGTGCTGTATGAT
This sequence comes from Schistocerca piceifrons, assembly GCF_021461385.2. Lineage (NCBI taxonomy): Eukaryota > Metazoa > Arthropoda > Insecta > Orthoptera > Acrididae > Schistocerca > Schistocerca piceifrons. The sequence goes on from NC_060142.1 coordinate 294,539,025, forward strand.
ATATACTGAAGAGCCAATTAAACTGGCACACCTCCATAAGACCGGGCTGCTGTGAGCACGCAGAAGTGCCGGAAAACGACGTGGCATGGACTCGACTAATGTCTGAAGTAGTGCTGGAGGGAACTGACACCATGAATACTGCAGGGCTGTCCATAAATCCGTACAGTATGAGGGGGGTGGAGATCACTTCTGAACAGCACGTCTGCAAGGCATCGAAGATATGGTCAATGATGTTCTTGTCTGAGAAGTCTGGTGGCCAGAGGAAGTGTTTAAACTCAGAAGAGTGTTCCTGAACCACTCTGTAGCAATTATGGACGTGTGGGGTGTCGTATTGTCCACGTCTGTCGAATGCACAATGTACGTGAATAGATGCAGGTGATCAGACAGGATGCTTAGGTACGTGTCTCCTATCAGAGCCGTATCTACACTTATCATGGGCCCAATATCATTCCAATTGCAGACGCCCTATACCATTACAGAGGCTCCACCATTTTGAACGGTCACCTCCTGAGATGCCCGGTCCATGGATTCAAAAGAATTTCTCCATACCCGTACACGTCCGTCCGCTCGATACAATCCGAAACGAGACTCGTCCGACCAGGTAACATGTTTCCAGTCATCACTAGTCCATTGTCGGTGTTGCCGGGACAATCGAGACGTAAAGCTTTGTGCCGTGCAGTCATCAAGGATAGACGAGTGGGCCTTCGGCTCCGGAAGCCCATCTCGATGATGTTTCATTGAATGGTTCGCACTTGTTGATCGCCCAGCACTGAAATCTGTAGCAATTTGCGGAAGGGTCACACTTCTTTCACGTTGATCGATTCTCTTCATTCGTCGTTGGTCCCGTTTGAAACGCCAGCTAAATGACGCAGGGATAACAAGTAATTAGGATTGTGGAAAGGGCCAAGGGAGTTGCGGTCGGATTCATTTCACAATTGTAATTTATTATCGTTTAGTTCACAAATACACTTTTGAAAGAATTAAATTTGCCTCGCGGCTGAAGGCCTCAAAACAGATGCTTTTGAATAAGTTCAATTTTGAAAAGACATGACAATTAAATTTAAGAATAGGGTAAATCGTATACATATATAAGAGCAGCATGCGGAGCGGAGGAAGGCCGCCGGATTAAATCTTCAAAATTCCAAATATACTATGATGATTACTGAAGGCAGAAGGCCACAATGTTTTAAGATGCTAACAGGTCTGATGGCCCACAAGGTGCACAGAAAGAGATAAACAAACAAAATAAGATGGCTGAAATAAAAATATAAAATACAGTTAAATTACAAAAACAATAACACCGCCAAAAGGATAATTAAGAGAACGGCATCAGGAGTCTCCAGTTGATCGGTCTGCCCTCGTTCACTTAGGCGAGACAGGTGGTGAGTCGGACTACACTTAATTCGTGCGAACCCAAATTACAAGTATCACTATCCCCAAACAAACGCGTATGTGAACTGAGCTGCCAAAACTACACACCACGTTGGGCAGCAACAACAGGTGAGGAAAAGACACTGCCTACAAACTACGTTAGCAGCCAGGGCAGGTAACCAGAACACTAACGGCCACAAGGCAGAAAATTCCGCTGGTGCACTTGACTATAGGTACATTAATTAGATCAGTTCCACCTGACGGCGGCTATCTCGAACACTTCACTTGTTGTTGCTCACAGGAAAACGTCCACAACAGCAACGCCGGAACCAACAACGTAATGCTCAAAAGCACTCAACCTTCACGTACTAGGTCGGCGAGCGACGATGCTCGTACCGATCGGACAGCTCCAGACAGACTCCGACACTACCCAGACAGACCGTCCGGAGTGGCCGAGCGGTTCTAGGCGCTACAGTCTGGAACCGCGCGACCGCTACGGCCGCAGGTGCGATCCTGACTCGGGCATGGATGTGTGTGATGTCGTTAGGTTAGTTAGGTTTAAGTAGCTCTAAGTTCTAGGGGACTGATGACCTAAGAAGTTAAGTCCCATAGTGCTCAGAGCCATTTGAACCGTTTGAACCGCGAAGAGACCGCCAGCGGCCCAGTCGACTACGCCGCAAGCGGATGTCCTCGGACCAACAATCCTTGTTACTTATAATCCGTCTTGATTGCAAAATGTTTATTCACAAAACGTTTTTCAATCAAGACGGATTATAAGTAACATTGTAAAATTACTGATTACGGCTATCCTATCAGACATTATGTCTGTTTTTGCAAACGACCAACAATTCACCAAAGTCAGGCCTGGCTTAGGTAATGCTTGGCGGCAACGGTCGGGCGGGCGATGTCCACACAGGGCTCACTGCTGCTGCAAGCCGGTGACTGGCTGGCTCGGGCTGCGCTCCAGACGCGTTGCAACTGACTGCCAGGGCCCAACTCATGACCCGAACTCCGCCGTGAACTCTCCTTCCGCCCCCCCCTCCCCGCCCCCACGTTCCGACTGACTCCACGACAGATGACAACCGGGAAGTAATAGCAGCCGAGCAAAGATCCTATCAGAGGGGATATATCGATACGCGCTACTAGCGGCGATGACGGTCAGGTAAAACAGCAACTCAGTAACGTCAGTAATTTAAATCAACGTGAAGAGATAGAAATACGTTAAAACAGGGTGTAAAGTACAAAATGGTGGGACGTCGAGCCATGCATGGCTCACCGTTCTTGCAGGATCTTTTTCCAGCCGCAGCGTTGTCGGGGATTTGATGTTTTCCGGATTCCCGATATTTACGTACACTTGAAATAGTCGTGTGGGAACCCCTCCCCCCCCCCCCCCCCTTTCATTCTTTCCACAGAGACGCTGTGTTCTATCGCTCGTGCGCCGACTATAAGACGACGTTCAAACCGACTTAAATGCCGGCCGGAGTGGCCGAGAGGTTCTACGCGCTACAGTCTGGAACCGCGCGACCGCTACGGTCGCAGGTTCGAATCCTGCCTCGGGCATGGGTGTGTGTGATGTCCTTAGCTTAGTTAGGTTTAAGTAGTTCTAAGTTCTAGGGGACCGATGACCTCAGAAGTTGAGTCCCATAGTGCTCAGAGCCATTTGAACCATTTTTTTTTACTCAAATGACGATAACCTGCCATTGTAGCAGCAGTAACCGACGTAACAACTGCGCCAGACACTTGTATTACATAGTCGTTGCCGGCCGCAGCGTCGTATTCTGCCTGTTTACGTATCTCTGTAATTGAATATGCATGCCTATACCAGTTTCTTTGCCGCTTCGGTGTATGAAAGCCATTTTGAGGATATTGTTAATTCTTCGGTTGCGGGTTTTATAGTGAGTGAAAGTGTGTATTTTGCTGTGTAGTTACGTAACGTATGGACGGTTAAACTATACTTCGTTAATGGTGCACCGTCATGTAGCTTCGAACGGAAAGTCTCTTTACCATGGCACCCGTCATATTTTCAAACGAAATGAGTATCAATTAATAAAATGTCCAGGCCTATTACGTTTTGATCGAATTGATATCAAATTAAAACCCAAGGTTTTGTCCCCATCTGCCGATCACATTTTCAGGGGGGATCGTAGCTTCTTTGAGTGTCCGATTCGCAGCCTGGCTCGGTACTGACTGCAGAAAAACTCTGTTTACACTCACTACCACACAGTCGAGGCCGAGGAGGAAGAGAGGCCGCGGCAGGTACGTCACAGCACCTGACACCGCAGGTCTTACGAGTGCCAGCAGCAATCTCCGGCGGGGAGCGAGTAAATATTTCTCACGAATTTAATAGTTCTTAACTGCACGTTTCAATGCATGCAAGCTCTCGATAGCACACTGCACAGTTAGGGCCTTTATTACCTTTTTATTGATGTGCTGATTGCCCATGAATCCCATATAGTGCCGAGTGTTTGTGAAGTAAGGCGGACAAACGGACTAGTGTGACGTCACAAGTCCATTGCCGGGCTCGTATTTCAATTGGGTTCCCCGCGCAGTGACGTGACGTCAACGTGGTTTGAACATCCGAGTGTAATTGGTCGCTGTTGCTGTCAACCCATGGTGGAAGACTGTTCTTCAGCAGCGGGATCTAGATGTCATTCGATTTCATGCCCTCCTCCTTACTTTAGAAATTCCTGAAGAAGCTACGGTTCCCCTTGTAAATGTCCCCCTTAGACGGGGATGAAGCGTTAATATGAAATCCCTTCGACCACGGCGTGGTAGACCGGAAAAGTTTATTAACTGTGACGTTTCCGCCCGTGAAAGCTTACATTTTACAACTGTAGTGAGTTTGTTTCATATCTTAACAATTTTCCCCATTTCGAAAACGGGCATTTGTGTTAGCTTCCAATACCTTCTATTTCAAAATGTTTTAAATTGTAACTGGTTCTTGATAACACTTCTTAATTTGATTTCACCTACTCATTATTGGTATGTAGTAGAATAATAACGAAAAATGAAATGATCGTATGGCAGTGTTGGCTGGGATATCCTAGTCGGGTTCTGCCGCCAAGTGCAAGTCTGACAAGGTGTACAACTTTGCTTCCGCCGTTTGCCGATAGGTGGCGGCATCGGTAAGTAGCGGTCGAAAGAAACAGGTCGCAGACGTCATGTAGTTAGCTTGGACCTCAGTCAACATAACCTCATTCAAACATTAGTCCATTTGTGTCTGCACCATAAAGTTGTTCTTGACTGAAAATGTCAGTTTACGAGCCTAATTCTCTTCATTTTCGGGAGGTGAAAATAGGGGCTGAGTCTCATCGAATGGTCTCAAGTACGTATGGTAAGGACGCTATTAGTGAAAGAACGGTGATTTTAACGTCGTAGACCGGCGTAGTGGTGGAAGAGAGAATGTTTTCGAAGATGCCGAATTGGAGACATTGCTGCGTGAAGACTCGTGTCAAACTAAAGACGAATTGACACGATTAGTGGGAGTGACACAGCAAACCATTTCAAAACGTCTAAAGGCTGTGGGCATGATTCAGAAAGAAGGAAGTTGGGTCCCGTGTGAGCTTCAACCAAGAGACGTTGAACGGCATTTATGTGTTTGTGATCAGTTGCTTCAGAGGTAAAAACTGAAGGGATTTCTGCATCGCATTGTGACCGGGGATGAAAATGGGTTTATTACGACAAGCACAAACGCAAAAAATCATTGGGATATCCCGGCCATGCTTCCACGCCGACGGCCAAACCGAATATTCACGGCTCCAAGATCATGCTCTGCATTTGGTGGGGACCAGCTCGGGGTCGTGTACTATGAGGTGTTAAAACCAAGTTAAACAATCACAGGTGCTCGTTATCGAACGCAACTAATGCGTTTGAGCAGAGCATTAAAAGACAAACGGCCGCAATACAGCGAGAGGCACGATAAAGTGATTTTGCAGCACGACAACGCTCGACCCCACGTTGCAAAAAAAGAGGTCAAAACATACTTGGAAACGTCAGGATTGGAAGTCCTACCCCAACCGCCGTATTCTCCAGATATTGCTCCCTCTGACTGTCACCTGTTTAGATCAATGGCGCATGGCTTGGCTGACCAACACTTCCGATCTCACGAAGAAGTCACAAATTCGATCGATTCGTGGATCGCTTCAGAAGATGAACAATTTTTTCGACGCGGGCTTCGTACACTGCCCGAAAGATGGGAGAAAGTGGTGGCCAGCTATGGAAAATACTTTGAATTATACACGTGTAACCGATTGTTTCATTAAAGCCTCAACTGTTGGGGAAAAAACGGCGAAAGCAAAGTTGTACACCTTGTATTTCTGTCGCCACCACACGGGAAACTTGCGGCCGAAGATGAGGATGAAATGATTATGAGGACAACACGCAGTGCCCGAACGGGAAAAATCTCCGACGCGGCCGGGAACCAAACGCGGGCCCAGTGCGTGGGAGGCAAGCACGTTACCACGCAGCTAAGCAAGCTGACGTAGACTAATAATGTAACACATAAAGAATAAAATACAGTATTGACAAGATTCTCTCTACTGAAATCCTTTTGAATTCGAATAGGATATTTGTTAGTAGGTCCATGACAATGTTGTAGCTCAAAAACAGTTTCTCACATTTGGAGAAACCATACTTTTTTGTAATTTCAGAAAACGAACGCACTACACATAGAGTGAATGGTATTATTCCGAAACAGAATAATACAAGAGATTAAACTTCTATTACAGGGCTGGTTAGGTACAATGGTCTCCTGTGATGTAAAGAAGGATGGAGTGGAATATTGAAAGTAGATCGGTAGAGGGCCAGACTCAGAATAGAATTACTGAATCATTCCGAAACGAATATCTCGCAACTACGTTCGCGGAAATTACAACATATACAGAAAGCAGAGACACATTTTTAAATGAGCAATACTGGAGCTAAATAATGCTGGTTTTCCACATAGTCACTGCCACCCTTGAAACACATTTGCCAGCGATGTAGGGGAGCCTGAGCCAGCTGAGACCAGCCATTGCCTTACAGCTCTGCGGGCAGAACCCGAGTTTGGGAGGTGCTGGCTAAGTAACTCATTTCTCATAGGCCCAACTAGACTGAAGTCTGACGGAGCTAAATCAGGACCGTATGGTGGATGTAATTGGAGAGGCTAGCCAAATTTTGAAGTGTGTTCCGTAATCGTAAAGTACTCTGGGACCTGGCTTTATCTTGTTGCAAGTGGAAGTTTGCCTTCTTCTCTGATCTGACGCTGAAAACGCGAACTTCTAGATTAGACAGCGTCGTTGTGTTCTTAATCTATAACTATTACAAACGAAATGATGCGATTTCAAAGACTTTAGTGGTCTCATAGAGATACCATTTTATTTATGTACGTAGACTGAAGCGGCGAGTGAAAATTTGTAAGAAGGCCGGGAATCGAACCAGGTCTCCTGTTTGCTAGGCAGGTGCGTCAACCACAAAGCCATCTTGGCACAGCGTTTCTTATACCTGTACGGATTACCCTGACATGCCTTACTCCTCGATCTAAATTCTGACTGCCAGGAACGATTCCCGGCCTTGGTAGCACTCGCCACTTCATTTTACACACACAAAATCTGTCTGATACCAGTTAAGTCTCTGAAATTGAGTCATTTCATTTACATAACCCCTACAACTGGGGTTCAGGCTGGATCTCCCATTTACCTTCAATGGTGAGGTGCTATTTCAGAACATGGAGAACCTCGACAGTGCTGTTCGTATGTAAGAGGGAATTTAAAACAGACAAGGGCGGCAGTAAGAATATGGATCGAGGAGAGAGGCGTGCCAGGGTAATCCGTGGAGGTGTGTGAACCGCTGTGCCAAGGCAGCTTAGTGGCTAACGCACCTGCCTACTAAGCAAGAGACCCAGGCTCGACACCCAGCCTTGGGGCAAATTTTCACTCGCCGCTTCAGTCTATATACACACATCAAAAAAAGGTTTACATCACTCGAGTTCCCAGAACTCCTGAAGACAGACGTTGACTGTGGATATTGTATCGCAGACACAGTTCCTTTGACTGTTCAGGGATGTCACTAAACCAGCCCAAAGATGTAAACAACCATGCATGAGCAGCGCGTCTTAGACGGAGGGAGTCCGACAGCCGACCAGTACAGTCATTCCACCCGGAAAGAGGTACACGGCTCGTGTTGTCTGTAGTTCAACCATGCCTAGGCGGTCAATACCACGGTTCGATCCCGATGACATGCCTCGTTCAGACCTCTCCCCCCCCCCCCCCCCCAAGGAGGGCTACTACAGCAGTGGATGATAGCTACCTAGGGATTGTAGTTCAGAGGAACCCTGACAGCAACGCCACCATATTGAATAATGCTTTTCATGCAGCCACAGGACGTCGGGATACGACTCAAACGCTGCGCAATAGGCTGCATGATGCGCAACTTCAGTCCCGACGTCCATGGCGAGGTCCACCTTTGCAACCACGACACTATGCAGCGCGGTACAGATGGGCCCAACAGCTTGGTGAACGGGCCGCTCGAGATTGGCATCACGTTCTCTTCACTGATGAGTTCCCATATGCCTTCAACCAGACAATCGTCGGAGACGAATTTGGAGGCAACTCGTCAGACTGAACGTCTTAGACCCACTGTCCAGCGAGTGGAGGTTCCCTGCTATTTTGGGGTCGCATTATGTGGGGCCGACGTACGCCGCTGGATCTCATGGAAGGCGTCTTAAGGGCTGTACGATACGTGAATGCCATCCTTGGACCGATAGTGCAACCATATCGGCAGCATATTGGCGAGGCATTCGTCTTCGTGGACAACAATTCGCGCCCCCATCGTGCACATCTTGCGAATGACCTCCTTTAGGATAACGACATCGCTCGATTAGAGTGGGCAGCGTGTTCTCCAGACATGAATCCTATCGAACATGCCTGGGATAGTTTGGAAAGAGCTGTTTATGGACGACGTGATCCACCAGCCGCTCTGATGGATCTACGCCGAATCGCCATTGAGGAGTGGGACAGTCTGGACCAATATTGATGAACTTGTGGATAGTATGCCACGACGAGTACAGGCTTGCGTCAGTGGAAGAGGACGTGCTACTGGGTGTTAGAGGTACCAGTGTGTACAGCAATCTGGACCACCACCTCTGAAGGTCTCGCTGTATGGTGTACAATTTGCAATGTGTGATTTTCATGAGAAATAAAAAGGATCTAAATGATGTTTATCTGGATCTCTATTCCAGTTTTCTGTACACGTTCCGGAACTCTCGGAACCGAGGTGATGCAAAATTTTTTTTGATGTGTGTACATAAAACTGTAACTGTTAGTTTGGTGCATAAGTTCGTATCGTTTTTTTTTTTTCGTGTTAATATCCCGGCTGCTATGGGCTTATTTATCGACTGTCATTCTTTATTTATAGTGAACTGTTGCTATTTGATTTTACATATCGTAATTTTTTCATTTGGAAATAGGGAGTGGAGCTGTGAACGCTAGGAAATGGAGTACCAAGTGGAGAAATCGGAACAATTCTGACACTTCCTTCTGCTTGAATTCAGTAGAGGAGTAACAACAGCGGAGGCAGCCAGAAACATTTTCGCCTTGTGTGAGGTAATAATGTCGTGTTGGCAGAAGATCCAACACCGTGTTACTAGAGGAGGCCGAAATACACGCCGATTTTAGCTCACGCAGGCGGGCGTGAGGAGGGAAGGACTATACTGACCTGAGATCTGGAACATGACAAGGAATTGGAATTCAGAAAGCGGACGTAGCTAGGTGATACTTAACTTTAATCCATTTATGATGAACGTCGCTATTGACGGTACATGATTTACAATATTATCTGTTAATAACTGAATATGGCGCCTTGCTAGGTCGTAGCAAATGACGTAGCTGAAGGCTATGTTAAACTGTCGTCTCGGCAAATGAGAGCGTATGTAGTCAGTGAAACATCGCTAGCAAAGTCGGCTGTACAACTGGGCGAGTAATAAGGAGTCTCTCTAGACTGGACCTGCCGTGTGGCGGCGTCGGTCTGCAATCACTGATAGTGGCGACACGCGGGTCTGACGTATACTAACGGACCGCGGCCGATTTAAAGGCTACCACCTAGCAAGTGTGGTGTCTGGCGGTGACACCACAAATACCACTGAACTTTCCAGTTCAGTAAAATAGAATCGTAGCACTTGAAATGGGGCCTGTCTAGGTAAACGACTAAGGATGAAATACAGTGGCTCAACACTAAGTTTACAGAATGCAAACTTATTACTGAAAACAAAATCACGTAACTGGTCCATGCAATTATATAGTACTCAATGATAACGTGAGATGAAGATGGTGGCAGTGTCGATCTCCTGTGCTACTCAAAAGAGCGGCAAAATTATCCATGGCTCTTTCTATCTAACAAGCTCTGAAAATTCTGTTCTTAGCGTCTGATTATCGTAGTGCAGAGGTAACCAAAGTATGCCATGAATAAGAAGCCGAATTACTTCATCACCCGCGGCTCTGTTACACAATCTTGCAGTTCTTCTCGCCTCTTTCAATTCACAATAAGCGCACCCTTTGCCTACTAGCCACTGACTAATACCACACGGGAGCCTAGCACTTTGCACCATATTAACGCATGAACCACTATTACAAACAAAGTTTTAAAACTTTCTTTCTTCTACAGTATATAGCTTTTTAAATTATATCCATACATTTGTTACAATTATGTAAATTGTCATTAATAATCAACAAAACATTTATATGTGTGTCACATAAAATAGCATGGTTATACGGATATCACATTAAGTAAAAACATACAAAGAAGTCAGATAAGACCGTTTTAGGTAATATCGATATAGTGTTCTAAGTATTTTATGTAGTCACTCAACCTTCAAATGTTAATTGTCAAGAGAACGCTATAACGAACTTCAGAATCTTGCTACAGGTGGTTATGAGCCTACTGGATATGGGAACAGCAGATACATCATTTACTGTTTCCGAGCACGTCATTTGGAGAGATTATGGAGAGGGCTAGTGACCACTTATCCACCGCAGAAGTAGGCAGCGGCGAATCTATGTTGGGATAGTTATGTAGTGGCCTGTCGGATTAGAACGTTTGGGAAGGGCTACTGGAAACCAAGTACACCCACCAATTCAAAAAATTTTTCATATCTCTAGATCTTTCACAGAATTTTCGTGTCGAATTATTATCGCTCCTTTCATACTCCCTTTTCGTCAACTTACAAAACTGATCTGCTCTTTTCCTCTTCTCTCTATACTCTTACATCGCTAGTCTTGTTTTCCTTTGCAGCATTCTTTCTCTCGCTTCATTTCTCTCGGATTACAAGTGAAAATTCTTCGTCAAACCCCTTCACTACCCTTTGGTATATTGCACTCCCCAGTATTTCTTCCATCGTTACACAAGGGTATGTTCAGTTTAATTTCTATGTCCCGTTCCTTCCATGTGCTGTTACTCGTCTCGATAATTTCTTCTAATTTCTTCTTGTAATGTATTCTTCTTGCTTTTCTCTACATCTACATCTACATTTATACTCCGCAAGCCACCCAACGGTGTGTGGCGGAGGGCATTTTACGTGCCACTGTCATTACCTCCCTTTTCTGTTCCAGTCGCGTATGGTTCGCGGGAAGAACGACTGTCTGAAAGCCTCCGTGCGCGCTCGAATCTCTCTAATTTTACATTCGTGATCTCCTCGGGAGGTATAAGTAGGGGGAAGCAATATATTCGCTACCTCATCTAGAAACGCACCCTCTCGAAACCTGGCGAGCAAGCTACACCGCGATGCAGAGCGCCTCTCTTGCAGAGTCTGGCAATTTGGAGACTTTCTATTCTGTTTCACTTTGCCCCCACTCTTTTTGTTTCTTACCGTATCTGTCGTCTGTTTATATCTGTCCCGCGCTGAGCAATGATCTGTGTCTCCGTCTGCCCCTCTATAGCTATGAACTACCATAATGTCTGATGCATGCTGTTTATCGATAATTACATGGTGTATCTGATTTCTTATAACTCCGTTTGGTGATGCCCATGTGCACATCTTAATGTATTTCCTTGGATGTCATGTGCTTTTTATTGTCATTTCCTTACCTTTGGCGAAGTCTGTCAGCCTTAGTCCTTTATCATTACTGTCTTCATACAGGCTTTCTTTTCCTGTTATGTTCCTATACACTTTTTTCTTTCGTTATTTTTGCATTCAGATTCCCATGCATCATTTTAGCATGAAAAAACTTTACAGATTTTCCCCTCTAGTTTGAAGTAAAATGCATCCTTCTCATCTTCATCTGATTCCACCATAGGGGTATAGGCATACATCATCGTAACACTGAAAAATTTTGCCCTAACTCTCAAAGAGCACAGTCTTGTGCTAATTGCTTTGAAACTTATTATATCTGCCTGCATCCCTTGCACTATACATCAGTATATGTTTCCCCAATACAATCATTCTTTGTCCATTCCATTGTATTTCTTGTAGCGCAGCTATTTTCGCTCTATAGTTACCCACTTCCCCTCTCATTTCTTGCAATTTACCGGGTCTCTTAAGAATCCTCGCATGTCAAGTGGCTTCTCGTTAATATTCTTCTTTCCCGTGTCATCTTCCTGCAATTCATATCCTTCTGAGGCCGATGTGAAGTGTCCTCAACAATTCCATTTTACAAAGTGGGGTTGTTAACTCCATGCCCAACCTCCAGCCTGGAGAAACAGGATTTTCCCTTGGGGTTTTCACCTCTAGGAAGGTTGATTTACCTTTACCTATAGAGTCCCCCACCCACTCCCCGACTACTGTCCTACGTGAGACACGATTCGTGAGGCCCTTCTGTCGAGACCTGTTCGGCTTGGGTGACCCTGTCAGCAATTATGCTATCGTCGACATACATCTGGATTTCACTGTGCGCAGACCCTCCTACCTGGCACTGAAGTTGCCTTCTATAAAGCTTTGTCATGGAAAGGCTATAGCAGTAGAAAGAACACAAAACAGAGTTATGGAAAATAGGGGCTCATCAGTAAATTAGAGAGATGAAATGCTTGTTGAAATTTGCAACAAATTCCAGCTGGTAGTTGTAATTATACTCTTCTGCTTAGTTCCCCCACAACCGTCCCTAATGACAGCGCTGTCGATGGGACGTGGTCTTCCTTCTTTCCTTAGTTCCACCACGGATCTTCGGTAGAGAGGGGTTTGTAGGGAGCTTTCTTTCACTGTTTATTTATTAGCATCGAGCTATGCAGCTCAAGTTGTCGATACCGTTTTTTATTAGCTTCTGTGATTTTTCGCTTTATTTTATTTTTCTGTAAGTTGCGTTTTGTATATTCTACTGTTGATGTGACTTTGCGATTATTGTGTTATACGCTAGTTTCTGCGTACCCTAAACGTCCGGATCCCTGCGGGTGTCCCTCTAGTTTCAATATTTCTTCTTCTTCCGTATCCGGATGCACCAATTATATCTTCCCTTCCCAGTAATTAGCAACGTAGTTTGCTTTGTCATTGACTTTCAAAATATCATCTTTAGTGCATGTTAAAGACATATCTGGGCAAATCAGTAGGTGGTTCAAGTCCTGTATTGCTCCGCATTCACACCTATCGCTATCTCTGTAACCCCATTTAAATAGGTTTGATTTGCACCCAGTTACTCCAGTGCGCAGCCGGTTTAATGACCTCCAAGTTGTAAAAGGTAGTTGAAATCCTGCAGATCCCTCCTCAAGTAGTTCCATTGTGGAGTGTGGCACCATTTCTTCCCAAAGAGATAGCCGCCTTGCGCCGGGCTTGGTGGCGAGGTCTTCAGTAGTTTCAATGAAACTCCTGCGGGATTTCAGCCGGACACGTTGTTTTCGGTGCATATGCATCGGGTGTCGAGGATCATTCTTTTGTTTTGATCTTTCGATCTCGGTGGCTACTTGTCTGTGGATAGTGGGTGGTGCTATGCCTATGATGGGATAAATGATGTCTGTGGGAGTTGGTTTGAGGCATCCTGTGGCAATACGTACAGTTTCGTTTACTGCGACGTCAACTTGCGTAGTGTGAGCAGAGTTCCTCCAAACTGGCGCCGCATATTCCGCTGCTGAGATACTCAGCACCAGACCTGTGGTGCGCAAAACATGTGGTTGAGCTCCCCACGATGAACCTGTTAGCTTCCGCAGTATGTTGTTCCTGGCACAGACCTTTTTTTTTTTAGTCTTGTGACAGTGCTGCTTAAAAGTAAGTGCTCTGTCCAATGTTACTCCCAGGTATTTTGGGCTATTTGTATGTTTCAGCTCTTCCCCTTGCCACATGACTCGGAGTTTCCGTTTGGCTTGTTTGTTCCTAAGATGTAAGGCGGATACTTGAGATTTACTAGGGTTTAGTTTGAGATTATTGCCGTCGTAATAGGTAGTAAGTTCTGTTAAGGCTCCTGTGAGATTCTCCTCCACTTGTTCAAAGGTTTTATCCCGTGTGGCCACTGCTGCATCATCAGCATATATGAACATTCGTGTCTGGTGGCTGATGGGAAGATCACTGGTATAGATGTTAAATAATATTGGAACCAAGGCACTACCCTGTGCAAGACAATTTTTCTGTGTCCTCCATCGGCTGTTTTCAGATTGAAAGGTTACATAGTAGCGTCTGTTCTGTAGCATGCATTGCACGAACATAGAAAGGGTGTAGTCCTTAGTGACATTATACACTTTCTGGGTAAGCAACTTACCGTTAACTGTGTCATATGCAGCACTGAGATCCAGGAATGCGACCCCAGTTACTTCTCCTCTCTGATAGCCGTCTTCGATGTACTGTGTGAGATTAAGGATTTGGCCACAGCATGATTTTCCTGGTCGAAATCCAGCTTGTTCGTTAATGAGGGCTTTGTCCACATAATCAGCTATGCGTTTGAGGATCATTCGCTCCAGCACTTTAAATAAATGACAAAGCAGTGAGACAGGCTGGAAATTTTTAGCTACAGCTGGGTCTTTCCCTGGTTTTAGTAACGCAATAACCCGAGCTTTCCTCCACAGTCTAGGAATTTGCATTGTTGTAATACAGTTATTCATTAGCTCTAGGATCCATGCTTGTACTCCCAATCCAAAATGTTTAATTTGCTCAGATCTCAGATCGTCGAGGCCAGCGGCCTTATTGTTTTTCAGATCGTTGATGGCATCTTGTAGCTCCTGAATGAAGAACGGGCGAGTTAGGAAGCTAATCTCCTCGTTCAATTTTCTTCTAATTTTGCCATTCCTGATCTTCCTTTTAGTTTTTCCGTTCATGAGTAGTTGGTGGGCTATCTGATCAGGTGTAACTTCACTGTAATTTGGTTGTGGTTCTGTTGGGTCGTTGCTGAGACTTTTGAGCAGTTTCCGTGCCTTCCTACTGCTGTGCTTCATGTCCGTCTCTTGTAGGAGGTTACACCACTCTTCCATTCTCGCTTCGGAGATACCAGACATCAGTACCTCACCTGCCTGGATCGTTTCCTCTGAGAAGGGGTCCTTATTGTACAGTTCTTCATACTTTTTCAGAGCTTCCTTGCTGCTGCCATTGAGTCCAGCGATATACTGGGTGCGGCACCCTCTAGGTATGCGCCGTCGAGAGATTTTCTTGACAAGGTCTATAAAAGTTTCATATGATTGTGTCTCTGGTTTAATTTCCAAGATCTCCTTATCAAGGTCCTCTGTGAAAAGTTCCCAATGAGCTTTTTTGAAATTGAAGCGTCTCTTGAAGGGCATTACATCTGAGTTGATTACTGCAGTAATGCAGCAAGTTATTGCTCGGTGTTGCGATCTTGGAATTGGGTCCTCGATTTGCTTTACAGTTTGCAGGGATACCTTTTCGGAGACAAAGATGTTATCTGGATTATATCCTCTTTTCCATCTTCCGCTGTTAAATGATGCAGGCAGCTTTGGGTCATGTATCAATTTCAGTTTAGCCTGGTCTGCCCAGATCTCCAGCATTTCGCCATCGTCATTTGTCTCTTTATAACCCCATGCGAGACCGTGACAGTTAAAATCTCCTCGTACAACTTTAATGTTTTTTGAATGGAAATTTCCAGGCTCCGTAAATTTGAACCTCGCACTGGGTGGTTTGTACACGGATGTTACAGTACATGAATGTAGCTCAATAGTTAGAATTTCTATATTTTCTTCGCAGGTCAGAGCACAGGAGCGTACGTCTAAGTTCGGTTTCACAAATATAGCACTTCCGTACCTTTCGTGTGGTCTCTCAAGAACTAATTTCATGCCCTGTATTTTTGGTCTATGGCTAGTTGGTGCTCTGTGTGTTTCTTGTATCACTAAAACATCACAGTTGTTTCGTTTGCACATGTCAGATAATAAAATTTCTTTATTTACAGATAAGCCTTCAATACTGCAGGAAGTTGTCACTAGTGATGGTCTTGATAAAGGCCTTTTTTGAGTCTCTTCGGAGAGTTGTTTTGTCAAAAACCAAAACCAAAGATGACAAATCAATATTTATTAATAAGTATTTACACCATTCCACGGGGTTAACCAGAACTCCACCGACAAACTTTCAGAGGTTTTTCGGGGATACCTTGTGAGTTTTTGGTGTAAGGAAATTACGGTCTCTGGAGGCTCGTTACAGGGTTATTGCATTTAGTTTGGTTGCTTGCCCCAGTTATTTCAGTGTGTGTGTTGTACTGAAAACAGTGCACATCAGTGAAAATCCCGACGCTATGCGGTGTGTGTCTTGTTTGGAAAAAAAGAAAATCTGGAACAATAGGACGGAAGACCAAGAACGAAACGCAGTTCAATCTTTACATCGCAGAAGCACTAACGGAAATAAAAGAAAGATTCAAGAGTACTGTTTAAATTCATGGTGAAAAGATACCAATGTTAAGACTCGGTGATGACATTGCTATGACATCGCCTATTGAATGGAATGAACAGTCTAATGAATACATAATACGGAATGAGAGTACACCGAAGAAAGACAAAAGTAATAAGAAGTAACAGAAACGAGTATGGCGAGATACTTGACATTAACGTTGGTGGTCACGAGGTAGACGAAGTTAGTTCTGTTACCTTCGAAACAGAATAAACCCTGACGGACGAAGCGGGGACAAGTAAAGCAGACTAGCACAGGCAGAAAGGACACTTTTCTCCTAGATAAGTATTCTGGTGTGAAACACAGACCTTAATTCGAGGAAGAAATTTCTGAGAATGTTCATTTGGGGAGCAGAATTACCGGGTGATAAAAAAGTCAGTATAAATTTGAAAACTGAATAAATCACGGAATAATGTAGATAGAGAGGTACAAATTGACACACATGCTTAGCATGACATGGGGTTTCATTAGAACCAAAAAAATACAAAAGTTCAAAAAATGTCCGACAGATAGCGCTTCATCTGATCAGAATAGCAATAATCAGCATAACAAAGTAAGACAAAGCAAAATGATGTTTTTTACTGGAAATGCTCAATATGTCCACCATCATTCCTCAACAATAGCTGTAGTCGAGAAATAATGTTGTGAACAGCACTGTAAAGCATGTGCGGAGTTATGGTGAGGTATTGGCGTCGGATGTTGTCTTTCAGCATCCCTCGGTCGATCACGATACACTTGCGACTTCAGGTAACCCCAAAGCCAATAATCGCACGGACTGAGTTCTGGGGACCTGGGAGGCCAAGCATGACGAAAGTGGCGGCTGAGCACACGATCATCACCAAACGACGCGCGCGAGAGATCTTTCACGCGTCTAGCAATATGGGGTAGTTCTAATAAAACCCCATGTCATTTCAAGCATGTGTGTCAATTTTTACCTATCTACATTATCCCGTGGTTTATTTCATTTTCAAATTTATACTGACTTTTTGATCACGCGGTATATTGTAGTGCATCATGGACCGCGAGAAAACCAAATGTAAAAGTACAGAAGCGCTTTATATGGGTTGCTATAGAACAACATTGAAAATTAGTTGGACTGGTAACATAAAGGAAGTTCTCTGCAGAAATGGCGAGGAAAGGAACGTATGGTAAACACTAACAAGAAGAAGGGACGGGATGATAGACATATATGTTAAGACATCAGGGAATGACTTTCGGCACTAGAGTAAGTTGTGAACAATAAAAACCGCACGGGAAGACGGAGACTGGAATACTTCCTAACAAATAATTGAGGCTGCAGGTGCAAGTACTACTCTGACATTAACGGTTTGGCTCAGGAGAGGAATTTCTGGCTGCCCAGAAGAGAGAGAGAGATATATATAGCAAATGTATTGGGCTTTGTTTGAGTCGAACTTGCAGATGTGATGGGCAGGTTAGGCGAATTGCCACACAGGTCCCTGTGACCGTATATAAGTAATTTTTCAAATGCGAATACCAGTGTTCATTAAGGAAATACGGTACGACACGAAGAAAAAGAAGAAGAGAAGCAAGAACAATTAGAAGGAGCTCTCCAGTGAAATGTCCTTGACTCTGAGTGGTAACAGTCGAAGCAAAAATGCTCTCGGCGTTTTTGCCGTGTCAAATTCTAATAAAAACACGAGCTTTGAGAGACTAGGTAAAAGCTGAAAGGTAGAGTTTTAATCTGATTACAAGCTGCAAGAAGACCGAAAACATTTTATGCTTGAATGTTATCACAAAAAACCAATAAAACAGTCCTGGACCCTATCGATCTACGCTGTTCATCGGATCATGCCTTACTGTAACTTCGCGGACGGACTGCCTGCCGGAGCAATAAAAACTCTGTTTACGAGTCTCGGGAGCAGAAACTTCAGAGCTGGGAGGATACAGAAAATATTTTTGGCGGTATTATTTTCTCTCTGTATTAGTTTGCCTGTTGTAGAGGCAAGTTCATGTTTACTGGGCCAGGTGCGAATCTATCGTTCTCTGTTGATGGAATAAAATTAAAACAAAAACCAGGACGACAATTTCATAATCTTTAGATTTATGAGTTTTCGTAATCAACATGTCGTATCCATATGGAACTACAATTCAGAATACTGATACTCAAAAGTAGATATACAATTGAGTCGATAAATTTTAAGGGTAAAGAATCTCAGACTTCGTAAGGGTACACTTCTGGTATTAATTACGGAATTCAGTATCAACTAAACTGATTCTCTGATGACACGAGAAACGAGCTACTTATACTAACCGACAGCCGCTCTCTCTACGAACACTGCCTTTTCTTATCAGTGTGATTCTTCAGTATAGCTTGGTGACACTGGTAGACACACATGTTAGCCTAGAATTTACTTTTCTCGTAATATCAGTGTCTCAGCTATTGTATCTGACATGTGAAACGATTAACTTCTGAATGGCTAAAAACCAAACCTTTAATCTCATAATTTTTTTATCTTGGCCCCTACAAATTATACAATAAAATTTAATCAGTAACACGAAAATCGTAGTTTGTGAAGATTGTAAAAGAAAGAAGAAAATTTAGCCTACAAATCGTATAAAGCTAGAAACACGTCAATTTTCTTTATCTTTTGGCCACTAGTAACAACATGCCTCTTGATGTTAAAACTTCATTCATTTAAACCTTTGAGGCATAGGCTATCATCAAAATGTCACATAAAAGACAGAGTATCGAGTCATATGTTTTCAATCTTAACACTGCTGCCCATAAATCAGTACAGTGTTATAGAGCGATCACGGGATCTGTTGTTATTGCCAGCCAAAAAGTGGTTGAAAAAGATGTTCCCAGTATTAAAAAAAAAAAAAAGAAACAAAAACCGCTCGCGGGGCTTCTAAGCCATTTAATGTTACAACTAAACCTCATACACAGTTCAAAGAAGTGTAATGTACGGAATGTAACTGATGACAGATAAAGACAAATAGCGTGTACTTCGCTGAGGAACACTGTTTCGTAATGACCATGTTCTGCATATCTGTTTGAACTATGGAGTATGAAACAATGTTTGTCATTGTGTTACTATAGCTTCCTGACAGATTACAACTGGACTGGGACTCGAATCTGTATCCGTTATATTTTGCGTTCTATGGTCCTGCCGACTGAGCTATCCAGGTAAATTCAGTTCGATCCCTGCCGCTTGAATTCTGGCAGGAAGTCTACTAATTTCCAAGCTTCACAGAAGCACACCCTGCTGATCTAGCGCTCCTAGGCTGTAGGCTGAGGCTAAATATTATCACTAAGAAATTCCCTCGGGTAACCATTGTGTCCCCTCACTCGCTAAAGGCACATTAAAATTACTGTACTAAAGTTGTCTGATTAGGTGTGTAAGTCGTTTCTTATTGTTGTATAAATAGTTAACCTTGACTGTGTAGCTTTCCCCTCCCTTATCGTCCCAGTTTGCGACGATATTATTTGCTGTGAATATGATTAAGCCACTTAGAATTTATAGGAAAGGTTTTTTTTGTTATTGTTTTTGCGGGCATGAAATTTCTGCAGTTCACATTCACATTCACGCTCTTCGATAGTGTTAAAAATTTCATTACGGTTTGTGTCCTTGTGGGTTACACCTCATCATCTCTATAGAAACTGCCTTGTCTGACAAGAAGAGTAAACGTAGCTTGTAATATCCCTATGTAATGTGAATTGACGGTTCTATGGTGTATAGTAATGTGCTTATGTTATTTGCGTCATATCTGTTTCGTGAAGTGAAAAGCATGCTTTATTTAATAGGCCAGAAATCAAATCCACAAACAGTTTACTTGAATAAACGTCGGAAGTAGAACTCTACAACATAAAAACGAAAAGCAAAGACCAAACATCAAATCAGAGAAATCAGCTACACGTCCAAAGAACAAGCATCGCATTCCACTGGTCAGTCTCTTGCTGCCACACTTATTAGTAGATTGTGCCTGTGCATTACAGGACTTTTATCAGAATCACAGGAAAAGTATATCTGTACGCAGTGGAGTGCTTAACTAATATTACTGTAATTTGCCGGCTGCGAGTACCAGCGATAATGTCTACTGCAATTGAGATGACAACGCTCTTTGCTGTGAAAAAGAGCATCTAGGCCTTTTGTAATTTTGGAGAGAAGGAAAGGCTATTGGACTTTTTTTTTTTTTTTTTTTTTGGGAGTCAGGTATGTAGTTTGCACATAGACGTAATGTGAAGTGCAGAGGAGATACAACTTGTAATCGCAATTATCAAGAATAAAAAATTTATCTTGGGAAGAAGAAGATAATTATCGTCAACGAACTTTTATTCGATGTTGGATCCTCCTATCTTCATAAAACGATTAGTGTGTATAGCAGTCCAGTGCATAGGGATTTCTTCGCAAATTAACAATACTGGGCGACTCTGCTATTATCACGATCCGAACGACGCGCAATATTTCGCCGTCAGCTTGTTTGTATTTAGCTGCCACGAGAGACGTAGTTTTCATCGCAAGTTAAAGCATTTTTCCCCACCTTTGCCTGGCGTTCTCTGAGAACTGGAGGAAAGGAAACCTCCGACCGCCACTCATCCTGTATCTAACCCATTCTCTCCTTACAACAGCGACGAAGAAAACATATTCATCTAAGGGCAAATTTTTTCACAAATTTTTATATTAGGTGAAAATTTTATAATCTCTGCATCTTGGCAAAAAATCAAAAGAGAGTTTAAACGCAGTATCTGTCCAGTTAATTAATTTTTCTTTACGACGTAGCTCTTCATTTTAAACTTCATAAACGTACACAATACTGACGAGTGTGTGAAAGATTTAGAGTTGCAAACCTATGTGACAGATGTAACGACCACCAGAGTGCATTGGCGTTCTTTGTGATTAGTGTTGCTACAAGGCATGTAGGATATACAAGAGGTTTCAACAACCTCAGTTGTTTAGCGGTCACTGTGAAGGACACGGAGATGCCGCGTATACGTATGAGATAGCCTTATCAGCACATGGCAGTGTTCTAAAGGAGACTGCTTGTGGGTCTCCATTTGGTCGGCTGGTCTAATCGTACAATATCCCGATATGTAAGGAATTCGGATGTGACAGTGGTGCAGTGCTGGACTGAATGGGAATGTGGAAGGAGGTACACGGGTCCTCAAGGTTCTGGTCGACCACAAGAGAAGAAAGACGTCTTGTGGAAGAAGCACATTGTAACCCCTCCACATGTGCGCCTACCATCTGAGAACAAGTGACGGACTCCCTGCCACACTCTGAGTAGTTCTGCACCACTGGTAGGAGACTAGCAGCTACTGTATAGGGAATTACTGTGTCGTACATAGGCTGCCGTGAAGACCATAACACAAACAGCTCCTACATGAAATGAATGGGTGGTGTCTTTTGTTTTGGACATTTCTATGGGAATCTCAAAGTAGCTAGGATAGATGAGATGGACGGGAACTGCAGACTGGTGTTTCTTGGTGTGAATGTGGTTCGGCCGGGGCCCTATCTGTATCGTTCATATCGTTAGGTGCAGTAGGTAAGCATCGGTAGTGACGCCATTTTCGGTTCTTTATCCAAAGTTCTTATTCAGTAAGCTTCTGAGATCTGTTACCGATCGGTCCTCCTGCCGATTTTTCGACAATTGTACTGAGAGGTTTTGGATTTTGGTATGTCCGTCTCGTTCTTTTCGGTGTGGGTTATTTACACCTAGAATTTATTTTAAACAAATCGAGCGGTTTTAGCTTGGGATTTAGTGATTGACAGTTACTGAAGAATCACCAGGACGTGTCTGGGTGGAAAGTGAGTTCATAATAGACTGTTTTCCTTTGTTAGAAACGTGAGTTGTATTGTCGTTACTGTGAAAGGTTATAACATAAAAAGAAACAGTTTCGGTCAATATTCTCACACCATACTTGTTAATTTTACATAAATAAGAGTTTAAAAGTCATTAAATTTCAAAAGGTCGGCTCTGCTTATGTAGATCACATAAGTGTTAGCTGAAATTACTAGCGACTTCAGGTAATTTTTTCCGCAAATGGTTTCTTTATTAATTATCGAAATGTGTTTAGAACTTTTAAATAACAGTGCAAAGGAATTTTGTGGACCCTGATAAATGAAACCTTAAAAAATTTCATGCATTTATGGCTCATGCTCGCATCATTCGGCAACGAAGTCAGCCTGCGTCTTTTGGCAGTGTTATGTAAGATAAGCACAAATGGCATCCGAGTTGTAGTAGCGAAGTTGGTTAGGTATCGCCATCCTGTGACGAAGGTCGTGGGTTTGCTTACTGTGTGATACCAAAATAACATTTTTTTTCTCTTCATGTTTGTAAGACATTCTGAGACTTCGTTAATCGTCAAAGTTAAGAATTTTTCTGAAATATCCGTTGTTGTTTACACGTAAGAGCGCGCTTTATCAGTAACGAGTATCTTCGATTTCGTGACTTCCACATGCTTAAGAAATGAAAGATGAAATTTCTGTGCGTGAAACAACTGACAGTGATATTTATATTTTTTCTTGTCACAAATAATTCACCATTTTTTCTGAATATATGGCGATTACCGAGAGTGTGGTCATACAGGAATCTAAGAGCACAACTTAAAATACTGCGAATGAAACTAGCAGCAATTGGCTTTATACTCTAGCTTGTCACAAGTATTTATCTGCGATAGAATCCTTAACAACACTAGACAGAGATGAAAGATACCCGCCACAACATTTTCAGACTATACCACTATATATGTAACATACGCTTGTTATAAACTACAACGAACGTCTATAGCTGCACTCGCTACACGCTCTCGAAGAGGCCTTTTTTGAAATGTTGCTTTATGAACCAAATCACATAGGAAAGTAGATTATTTCATCATTTCGATCTCTAGGAGCAAGTTATAACCATATTGTATGCATATTCTTATTCTTTGACATTTTCTTAAACAATTTTTCGGGTTCGTGGAGATGCATTCCGTCTATGCAACTAACTGAAGGCAGTTTGTTTATCACCTTAAGCATCTCGCTTCTTTAATTTGTGAAACATCTTCACGAATAAAAGAAGCGAAACGCGTATGGCAATTAACAAGCTGCCTTAAATTAGTTGCATAGATGGAAAACACCTCCACGAATTTTGAAGCAACTAAGGAACGACGGAAAACAGAAAAAATGACGAATTTTTCGGGTGTTCCTATAGATGCCCAATGTGGTACTACATCCCTACTCATGTTCCGAAACGTAAAATCCATAACAAGACGTCGATGTGAATGACAATAAAATGACATAATGTGACATTTATTACAGTTTCCAGAACTCAGTCAATATTCTATCGCTATCATGCATTCATGGAAGCAAGTGGTCAGCGAAATTTGAACAGTATTACGTACTCTGCCCACACTTTTCGGTACTGTGAAGAATAGCGTTCCTGTGCTGGCTGCTAGCCGCTTCAGATTCGTGCCACTGTGGCACCGCAGTGCGCATGTCCGGATCTGAGGCAGATTGCTTTTGATTGGTTGGTGCGAGGAGAACTGACAACAGTGTTTCGGTTCTGTAGGACCGTTCGACATCGCTTCCGAAATACTTGCAGAATAATGTTGGGGCTCTCCTTCGAAAACAAGACAGTTCGGTGCGCTCGCGTACTGAACCGATTGGCAAAATGGCGGAAAGATACGGAATAGGGCCCTAGGAAGTGTGTAGAGATAGTCCGCACAACTGCAATAAACACTATGTGTGGATGGCGCACTTGTTAACGTAACTGTCTAGTAAGCAGAAGATCCTGTGTTCGAGTCCCAGTTTGGCACACATTTTTACTCTATACTGCTAATTCCCCATAAAGTTTACACAATATGTACCACAGCTGAGGTTACCGCCTGGTGTCTGTTATGTCGGACATTTCCGAGAGAACAGATACCACGCATTCATAGGACTGGAGTTGTTTTAGGAATCGGTCTGCCGTTAGAAGCCATTATTATTGGAAGAATTCTTGAGAATACCGATTCCACTCGGCATGACTTACAGGTGTGAAAGTAGACTTTCGACTGCGGTAGCAACGAAAACAAAAGTGAACAACTGAATGAACTTTTTATACGACTTTCGATACGCAATGGCGGACACCAAAAAGGATATGAAAAGGGATTGTTAGAAATAAGCAGAAGCAAACACCCAATTGAACCATTAGTTTTTGCTTTAGTGGAAAACACAGCAAATGCGTGAGTTTCAGTTGTTTAAACATTAACAAAATACTAAAAATAATTTGTCACTTTAAAAATAAGAGCGTTAATTTTATAACAGTCTAGTGTTTAATTAGGTACCAATTTTTGTTTAGGGTACTGGACGATATCTGAACACATTCAGTGGTAATAGACCAGACAGGTTGGAAACCTTCATTGTAACTGCAGTTTGATTTCCATACAAGTTGTACAAGGATGTGCTGGAAAGTAATGCCTCCTATGTAATGCCTCCAATTATGTTCTCAATATCGGTTGAGGTATTACATCCGAATTGTAGCTTGTAACTTGACGATGCGCAATACAACTATGGGATGCGAAAGAAACAGGATGCTGTAATCGAGTTTCTAACCGCAGAAGAGTTCGTCCACACATGGAGCGCCACCGTTTCCTTCTTCATGGCATGTCAGACCACACACGAGTGCTGCGACATCTGCAGCAATTCGATACCTCGGGTTTACTGTCATTGATCATTCTTCATACATTCCCGACTTGACCCCATCCGATTTCCAAAAGTTAAACAACACCTTCAAGGGCTTCACTTTGATAGTGACGAAGCCGAGCAAGCAGAAGCGAGGTTGTAGCTGCATCAACAATGTCAAACATTCTAGAGTGACGTTATCAAGAAACTGGTTTCTTGTTGGGAGAAATGTGTTCGTCCCGAGGGTGACTACGTAGCTAAATAAATATGTAGACATGAATAGTAAAGACCTGGAATGTCAATAAGATTTATTTTATTTAAAAAGCTTTAAGAGTTTTCACACAAAAAGTTTGGAGATATTACTTTCCAGCAGACCCTGGTAGATAACCTCCTGGTCTCTTTATTTTATCAGTCATAAGTCTAAAATTTTTTAAGAGTGTTTTCTGGAAAAGCTATCAATAAAAAGTTATGTTTTTTGTATTGCTCGATTTTATGGTCCTACATAGTTCGAGAGACCCCTCAAAATATTCTAAATATGTACATTATTTCTTCAGGATAAGTCAAGAGTGGGGTGATTAAATTAATTCCATATTTTTATCGTCCCAGAGCTCATACTCTTGGTTTCCCATTGAGCTCTTCTGCGACGGAATATCATATACGTGGCCCGCGAGTACGACCACGCTCTTCTGCGGTCGACACACGCGGTTTTTCTGCTCCATCCACCCCCGCCCCCACTCCTCCCATAACTCTCCCTCCCCCCTCCCGGGCTGTTTTATGAGTCGTCCGCTGTCAAAGAGAATAAAAAGCCACTGGGCAGAATGCGTTCGCTTCGCGCTCGTAACTCTTTGTTGAATATTCTATTTTCCACGCACAGTGGGAACGTTACAATAAAAAAAAGCTACATATGTTGGCGCGAGGAATTTCCCCTATGAGGCAGTGGCAGAAATGACTCTTCTTTCGACAAAGGCAGTATTTCGCGTGTCTCTAGGTTCGAATTGCGCACTGTTTACTGCCCTGCCTTTCTTTCCAGTGAGACACTGTTTTTTCTTATTTCACTGCGCAGTTTAGAATGTACCGACGTATGTAAAACTATCTGCCTTCTGTGTTACTGAAATATTCTCGTCCACATGTTTTTCTTTTCGGCGAGCAAATACGATGATATTATTAACGAAAACACGAGCAACAGGTGCGGCGATGTTCAGAAGCCACAACACATCCGATATTCGTGAATGCGGCTTCTGTTGCGTGGTATATGTTTTAACAGGGAGCTTTCGCTGCCCTCACCCCAGCCTCATTTTTGTAGACGAATGATGCTAATAATCTGACCGACTCTCTATCCTACCCATGCTACTGTGATAGCCTGAAATTTGCCGTGATTTGTGTTGGAATTCATTACTATTATCTGAGTTGTCAGGACTAACAGCCAACTGCCAGATAAGTCTACGAGTACCAACACCTGTGCAAGATGGTAAATTTATAGAGATTCTTAATTTATTGGTTTGTCATATAGGAATGCCTTACAACCGCGTGGAGTGGCCGCTCGGTTACAGGCGCCATGTCGCGGATTGGGCGCCAGGGTTTTGAGTCCTCACTCGGGCATGGGGGTGTATATTATTCTTAAGATAAGTCAGTTTAAGTAGTGTGTAAGTCTACAGAACGATGACCGCAGCTGTTCCCCTTAGCAATTCACAAACGTTTGGACAACGAACACTTTGAATGCCTTACAGATCTGTGTAGAATACAGGATGCCATTTTACACACTGCACAAATAGGCAAAGTCTGCATGAAAATTATTTTCCATCTGATATTTATAACTGGAGGTTTCTCAAAAATAAAAAGTGGGTTCATGACTCCTGACAAATTCATTTTAGCCGGCCGGAGTGGCCGAGTGGTTCTAGGCGCTACAGTCTGGAACCGCGCGACCGCTACGGTCGCAGGTTCGAATCCTGCCTCGGGCATGGATGTGTTTGATGCCCTTAGGTTAGTTAGGTTTAAGTAGTTCTACGTTCTAGGGGACTGATGACCTTAGAAGTTAAGTCCCATAGTGATCAGAACCATTTGAGCCAAATTCATTTTAACTGAGGTGTAGATTTTGGTTGGTTCCCACCTTCGATTAGCCAAATGCTGTAGTAGTCCGCAAGTTCCGCCTAGGAGAATATTCACTGAAGCGCCAAAGGAACTGATATAGGCACGCGTATTCAAATACAGAGGTATGTAAACTGGCGGAATACGGCGCCGCGGACGGCAACGCCTATATAAGGTAACAAGTGTCTGGCGCAGTTGTTACATCGTTTACTGCTGCTGCAATGGCAGATTGTCAAGATTTAAATGCATTTGAACGTGGCGTTATAGTCGGGGCACGAGTGACGGGACACAGCATCTCCGAGGTAGCGATGAAGTGGGGATTTTCCCGTACGACCATTTCACGAGCGTATCGTGAATATCAGGAATCCGGTAACACATCAAATCTCCGACATCGCTGCGGCCGGAGAAAGATCCTGCAAGAAAGGGGCGAACGACGACTGAAGAGAGTCGATCAACATGGCAGAAGTGCAACCCTTCCGCAAATTGCTGCAGATATCTGTGCTGGCCATCAACAAGTGTCAGTCCAATTTCGGAGCCGAAGGCCCACTCGTGTACCCTTGCTGATGCACGATACAAAGTTTTTGCCTCGGCTGGGTCCTTCAACTCCGAAATTGGACTGTTCATTTGGAAAGATGTTGCCTGGTCGGACGAGTCTCGTTTCAAATTGCATCGAGCGATGGACGTGTACAGGTATGGAGTCAATCCATGGACCCTACATGTCAGCAGGGAACTGTTCAAGCTTGGTGTGGGGCGTGTGCGGCTGGACTGATACGGCACCCCTGATAAATCTAGATACGACTGAGACAGGTGACACGTACATAAGCATCCTGTCTGACCACCTGCATCCATTCATATCCGTTGCGCATTCCGACGGTCTTGGGCAATTCCAGCAGGACATTGTGACACCCCACACGTCCAGAATTGCTTCAGAGTGGTTCCAGAGACACTCTTATGAGTTTAAATACTTCCTCTGGCCACTACACTCCCCAGACATGGACATTATTGAGCATATCTGGGATGCCTTGCCACGTGCTGTTCAGAAGAGACCTTCACCCCCTCGTACTCCTACGGGTTTATGGACGGCCCTGCAGCATTCATGGTGTCAGTTCCTTCCACCTCCATTTCAGACTTTTGTCGAGTCCATGACACGTCATGTTGCGGCACTTCTGTGTGCTCGCGGGGGCTCTACACGATATTAAGCAGGTGTACCAATTCCTTTGACTCTTCAGTATAATACACAAACATTTAGAATACAATAAACGCGAAACGAAGTTTAACGATTTACAAACAGATGAAGCATATGCCTTCCCTTCCTGAGATTTCGTTGACGACTGTAGAATCAGGAATGGCATCCTGCCACAAAGTAATCAAATAGAATTTGGCAGACCCTGGAAGAGCGGACTCTGCAGTAGATGGAATAGGAGGTGAATATGTAAAACACAACAAAATGTTTCTACATCAAAATCAAGTCATTCTATAAATGGAGATGAGATAATGGGCGTACACATTGTGAATTAAAGAATGACCATGTCTCTGTAACTTCCGTCGTAGCCACGGCCGAGGAAGGACGTCGTTACGAGTTCCGCAGCGCGCTCACCGGCAGAGTTTATATCAAGAGGAACAGTTATTATGAGTACAATGATTGATGCGACCATGGGATCCAATATTCGCAAATCAAACTTGAAGTTTGCATTCTCATACTTTTGGAGCGTCCTAAGATATTCGAATTAGATGAGTGGCTTCACTACGAAGACCGATTTGCGTGCCAATGAAATCTAGGTTTTCAGTGCGACTTTGTGGCAAACGCCATATACTTTACGTGATGACGAAACCTGTGCTAGAATTATGTTAGCAACCAAGGATCTGCCGATTATATGCATACAAAGGGGAAGGTCAGTAAGGTGAGTACCATTTACGCAGGTCCTGGAATTAGGACAGTTAGAAATTTCAATGTACCATTTGAAGAAACACTTGATCAATTTGGTGGAAAACGCTTACCTGTTATCGAACCGTTCCGCAAATAACGTCTGAGAAATGGACCATAAATATGTATTTCAATGTATAAAATGGGGTAAAGAGTGCTAGAACTCACATAAACGTATCCCGTTACATGTATTCATTCAGAGATTTAAAGCCTGAGTAATGTATGAAGTACAACCACACACACTTATGGCAGTTGCAGAGCCACGGAATAACTGAAATTAGCGTGTCCAAAAAGGTAAACAACCTACGTAGAAACATCTACGTGCATCCAGAGATGGAACACGGAAACATACGTAACGCTTCAAAGATGGCTCTGAGCACTATGGGACTTAACATCTGAGGTCATCAGTCTCCTAGAACTTAGAACTACTTAAACCTAACTAACCTAAGGACACCACACACACATCCATGCCCGAGGCAGGATTCGAACCTGCGACCGTAGCGGTCGCGCGGTTCCAGACTGAAGCGTCTAGAACCGCTTGGCCACCAAATGTAACGGCTGCACATATGAAAACGTATTGCGGAGTCCCTCTACACACACAAACACTCCGTAACAAAAGGAAGTACTATTGGTGTAAAACGCCAGGGCATTTATAAGTTAGTACAATTGCCCAGGATAAATGCCTAGACAAATGCCTAAATTTCATAAATGTCCGGGCATTTATGATTTTTAAAGATTAGTTCATAAGCGGTACTTATAAAAATTTAAGCTGATGTTTTGTATTGGAAAATGCGTTTTGCAATACTGCTTTTATAGTGGTTAGGTAACCAACTAGAAGAAGCTGCTTGAGAGTTAGGGGAGGGTCACAAGAGAAATAAATTTGGCCGTAAATATAAATTTTTACATCTTTAATGAGATCGATCCCAGGGGTACTACACAATAAAAAATGGAAGGAGCAAAATGGAAATTATAGTGTGCCTCAAATGTTGCTACATCTGACAATAGGGCTTTTTAGTTTTTTTCACTAAAAAAAACACTAATAATTAAGAAAACATTTATCATCAAGAATCTTACATTACTGTACTTGATAGTACAGTAATGGGAATGGAAATGCCGTGTGGCTAGGGCCTCCCGTCGGGTAGACCGTTTGCCTGGTGCAAGTCTTTCAAATTGACGCCACTTCGGCGACTTGCGTGTCGATGGGGATCAAATGATGGTGATAAGGGCAACACAACACCGAGTCCCTTAGTGGAGAAAATCTCCGACCCAGCCGGGAATCGAACCGTGGCCGTTAGGTATGACATTCCGTCACGTTGATCGCTCACCTACCAGGGGCGGACAGTACAGTAATAATTTTGCTATCAATAATCGTTCTGCAATAATGTTCAGAGACTTGACCAGAATTATTAAGTGTGTTACGTTACAAAGCGATGACCTAAGAACAATGTTTCTTTTTATATGTCGGCTTATCATTACATAGCTGTTCAACGCGGTGTGTATGTGTATGTGTGTGTGTGTGTGTGTGTGTGTGTTTTGTGTGTGTGAATGAGTGCGCGAGACAGGGAGAGAGAGAGAGAGAGAGAGAGAGAGAGAGAGAGAGAGAGAGAGAGAGAGAGAGTGGAGAACTGGTAAAATAAAAAAGGACATTATAAATGACCAGCAGCTGTCACCAACAAGCCCCCTTCCTTTGTACAGCGCCGGCCGCTGTGGCCGAGCGGTTCTAAGCCCTTCAGTCGCGATCGCTACGGTCGCCGGTTCCAATCCTGCCTCGGGCATGGATGTGTGTGATGTCCTTAGGTTAGTTAGGTTTAAGTAGTTCTAAGTTCTAGGGGACTGATGACCTCAGATGCTAAGTCCCATTTGAACCATTTCTGAACCTTGGTACAGCAAGTTGGGATTCTACTAAAAACAACACCTTCTCCTTTCTTTCCTTTCGTACTTAGTAATAAAGCCAAGGCAAATATTACAATAAAGGCAGTGCAAACATTTATTAACT
Source organism: Schistocerca piceifrons (assembly GCF_021461385.2). Classification (NCBI taxonomy): domain Eukaryota; kingdom Metazoa; phylum Arthropoda; class Insecta; order Orthoptera; family Acrididae; genus Schistocerca; species Schistocerca piceifrons. The sequence goes on from NC_060142.1 coordinate 294,569,777, forward strand.
TTTAATATCGAGAGTATCGTCCCATCCCTTATTTTAATTGGTAATTTATACATTCTAGCAGTAAAAACTTTAAAAAGTACGTTTTTATAAATGCCCAGATTTTCGGCGTTTAAAACTACTTTGCATAAATTCCCGGGGAAATGCCCATTTATAAACGTCCCGCCCACTGGGCATCGCTATGTAGTACCCTAAGCAGTAGCTCCGATACAAACAAATACCTTAATAGTGAGTACTGAGGTACTTCAGATTGATCCAGTAACATTAATTTCTGTCCGAAAGTGGACACCTTAATGCGTGTGTCCGAGTCGGAACCGGAAAAAGTGCACCCCCCCCCCCCTCCCCGGCTGCAATTATAAAACACATTCACGAGGAATCACAAAAGAAACAAACCTGGCAGACTGCTTACCGACACTCGTCGCGAGTGTCAAATATAAGTAGCAACGAGGCCCACTACCGTGGCAACATCAAAAGATGTCACACGAAACCATGGGGCCAAAACCATCACCGATTTGGAAACCGACTTCGCATCACGGACATCTGAATGACCAAAACAGCATGCACGCCAAACGTCCGAAGAGTCAGAAGACTTATACAATGAATTACAATGGGCCCCTTAAGTGCAACTTCCTGGCAGATTAAAACTGGGTGCCAGACCGAGACTCGAACTCGGGACGCCGGGGACCGGCACGCCTTCCCGCTCGGGAAACAGCGCGTTATACCGCGCGGCTAGCCTGGCGGACCAACTGAGCTACCCAAGCGCGACTCCCGCCGCATCCTCACAGCTTTACTTCTGCCAGTACCTCGTCTCCTATCTTCCAAACAGCACAGAACCTCTCCTGCGAACTAGCATTCCTGGAAGAAAGGATATCGCTGAGACATAGCTTAGTCACAGCCTGGGGGATGTTTCCAACATGAGGCCCCTAAAGTGTTGAAAAAGGAAAGTCACACGGACACAAGAACGGGAAGCAATACCAAAATCCAGCATGGACGATGAGATCGACGCTGCGAACATCAACGGGCATGCAACAGAGAAAATTGCAGCAACTACTCGAACGCGTTAGACATTACTATGAATTGGTCTGAAGACGTGGGAGAGTAAACGACTTCATTAAATAGTTTCATTAACATCACTCAGGATTATAAAATTGCCACGGTAAATGTTCATAGAATTTATTCCTGTTTTAAAGCATTAACAGATTACCTACACGCTGCGGATCTTAATCCAGGAAGTGGTGAATCATAAAATCACAGTTAATATAGGTTACGATGCAGTTTTAAATATAAAAACTGCAAGTGATACAACTATTTTATTCAAGTAAAGCACAAAATCCAGAAGGCAAACACTTTTTTCTTGCTGCAGAACAAACTCAATGGTTTCCGGGAAATTTTGTTAGTGAACTTTTACACAACCTCGGGAAGTATAGGACGAAGACATAGAAGCACTTTTCTCCGGGACGAAGTAGCCAATCTGTTTATCAGACCTTACACTACCATAATAACTGGAGGAGATTTTTAACTGTGAGTTGACAAATTGGATGCATAAGGACTTCATAAGTCAAGTTACCAGTTGCGAAATATGGCCAATTAGATTCTCCGACCACAATGCCTGTCGTATGTCCCTGAAACTTGGCTGATAAAATATTTTTATGGGAAGGCGCGTGTAGTAGATGAATTTCTCCCTGTTAAAAAAAGCTTATCTGACTCTAGTAACAAAACCAAGCCTACAAAAATGCATAAAGATCTTTGCAAATGAGAAATAGCACTGGATGTGACATACACAAGGGTATTATTTTACTCTATTAGGAGAGCTGTACAAGGATGAAACGAATATAACTTCAAATATACAAAGGATTAACTGTACGGAAGCCAAATTAACTGCACTCGCTAAACAATCTTTGGATGGAATCCAAGTTATGGCACAAAATCTAAGTGATGTTCCTAATGAACCGACCTCCGTATACCACATTATCCACGAATCTAAACCGGCTGAACAGAAGGTAACCACCAAATTTCTGGCTCCACAGAATAACGTGTACAACACCGAGACCGCTATGAAGGACTACATTGTGAACTATTTTACTGAGCTTTTTACAGAGCCGGGAACTAGTGACATCGTTCAAAGCAATATTCTACATAACGCAGTAACAATCGTTAATGCGGTAGACGATGCGATATTGCTTGAAAGTAGAACGTCCGCGGAAATGAAGGAAATAATTGCCGGTGCCTCAAAACGAAAAGTGGCTAGATTAGATGGCTTGCCAATTGAATTTTATGTTTATTGGTGGCACATCATTGGTATGACTTAGCAACATGTACAACGAATTACTCTTCAAGCAAAGTTTTCCTTCGGAGTTCAGAAAAGATTTAATAACGTTTAAATCGAAAAAGATGCCTCAATCTATCATCCTGTTAAACTATCGACAGATAACGCTGATGATTTCAGATTTCAAATTATTTCACGCGCATAATGAATAACAGGATACAACTTATACTCTCGCAAGTGATTGGGCATTATCAGTCCACCTCTATGACTGGACGTTCAGTACTAACTACGCTAGCAGAGTAAAGAGGCTTCACGTACTTCACGTGTGCCTGCAAGATCATAAGAGCTCTATCACTTCTTACTTTCCATAACGCGCTCGATAGAGTACATCGCGATTTATTGCTTCAAGTGATGAAACGAATGGGACTTAATGATGCCTTTCTGCAAATGACAGAAAAAATGCATACGCGGAACACACTCTAAATCCAGACTTAATGGAAAGTTAATGAAACAGAAATAGAACGGGCGATAAGACAGGAATGTCTACCCTCCTCGATCTTACGTTCAATTTCCGTGGAGCCACTTTTAAAGAGGTCATACTTTGAATTGACAGCTTTATGCATTTTCGACAGCAAACCTGTTTGTCACGCTTATGCAGACGACTTCTGTATACTAAGTAGTCACAAACAAGCATGACGTACAAAGAGCGAGAGCGCAATTCATTATACGAGATTATATGAATGCTACTAGTGCGTATCTAAATACAAATAAACCTCGGCATTTATTGTTAGAGCCGCAGCAAGATCAATTCAAACCATTTGGCTACAACAAACGGACGCAAGAAGGTAATTGGGCTTGATTATCGCAGCAGACCTCATATCAGTGATGATGAGCAATTGGCAAGGAAATATACAGTGTGTTTGGAAAAGAACTCACTAGCTTTAATGTGTCCTAGAATCTGTACAATGTGACATACACTATTCTAGTTTGTGGTGCTTGATTCATCAACTCACCAAGTTTGGCTCCCCTTCAGATGGCAGTTCTGCTTGACCTTGAGACCGCACCAGTCCTGTTCTTGTCCTCTGTGCCCTCAGTTCAGTCCAGACGTGCATGTAGTGCAGTTCACTTCAGAGCAGCGTAGCAACAATGTGTACTCCACAACAGAAAGTGAAGTGTATTATTTGGCTTGTGAAAACGGAGTCAGTTATAACAGTGGAACGTAACTTTAGACGTCAGTATGGTGGGAAACCACCCACAGCAAAGACTACCCGTCATTGGCTAAAGTCTTTCAAGGAAGCCGGTAGTGTTTCAAAAGCAAAATCACCAGGTAGACCGAGAACTTCTGAAAATGTTGTTGAACAGATCCGTGTTTCGTGTGTTCGGAGCCCGAGGAAGTCATTGACCAGACGTAGTCTACAATTAGGAGTGCCTAAAGGTACTGTGTATGATGGGCGTAAAAGACTCAAGTTGCGCTCCTACAAATTGAAACTGTTACATGAAATAAAATCTACTGATAAAATCGAAAGGTATGAGTTTTCTGTTGACTTTCTACACAGGATTGATAATGACATCAATGTTTAAAAAATAAAAGATTCTCTTTTCTCATGAGGCTACATTTAATGTCAGTAGAACAGTTAATCGTCATAGCTGCAGAATTTGGGTGGCAGAGCATCCACGTGAAGTTATTCAGCATCAACGTGACTCTCCCAAAGTCAATGTCTGGTGTGGTTTGATGGAAGATCGTGTGACTGGTCCTTTAACTTTTGTAGGAAAAACAATAAACGGGGACGTTCACTGTGACATGTTGACAGAGTACGTCTTTCCCCAAATGGACGATAATAGTGTGGAAAAGGGGCTTGTGGTTTTTTTTTTTTCCAACAAGAAGGCACCCCACCTCATTACAGTAACCAAGAGCGTGCGGCTCTTGACATTCGCTTTCCAGGATAATGGATAGGCAGGGATGGCCCAATACCTTGGCCACCACGAAGCCCAGAGCCAACCCCACTGGACCATACAACAGTGTTCAGACAAGCAACTAAGACGTTCTGTTCCTATGGGTGTTTTTGCTTTTGAAATACTTTTGTTTCGTTACATCTAAGAACTAAACGAAAATTGTAGTATTTTCTTTTGGATGGGTTCACAGCCGCCCTGAATTTATCATTGGAAATCAATTACGTGTTTACGCTGTTTCTTTTTGAAATACGCACTTTATTTCTTAATTTAGCTATTAGCTAATTCTTCGGAGTTATCAAGCTATGTTATAGTAAAAGCCTGTAATGCATGTAGCATGATATATTTCACACATCTGTGTGGATGAAACAACATGCGATGGCATCCCTAATAAGAATTTACACGATCATAGTAGATACGGATACAGTGAGGGCTCACCAATCTCGTGACCCGTTAGTAGCTGGAACTCCGATCTGCATCGACTAAACCTTACGAAGGTGCAGATAGCCTGCCTATCACAGATGTGAAATGAAAAGCTGTCACGCAACAGAAACTTTTAAAGATTAATAGCTCTAACAAATGTGTCCAGGGTGTGGTCGTTACAGTAGTAAGAGGGGTGGGGGGAGGTTGGGGCTCCTCTAGCTATTGAACTTTAATAAGAGTGATCAAATGGCTCTGAGCACTATGCGACTTAGCTTCTAAGGTCATCAGTCGTCTAGAACTTAGAACTAATTAAACCTAACTAACCTAAGGACATCACACACATCCACGCCCGAGGCAGGATTCGAACTTGCGACCGTAGCGGTCGCTCGGCTCCAGACTGTAGCGCCTAGAACCGCACGGCCACTCCGGCCGGCTAAGAGTGATCCGAAGTACCACAAATGTATTATAATCGGATGTTTAACTACGGAAAAAACATGTTTTATGATAGAACAGAATTAAGGATGATTGAAGATAGAATCATAAAATCTCTAATCAATGAAATCAGTAGTAAGAATGGGGGTTGGGGGGGAGGGTTATTTAACTGAAATTAAAGAATAGTTGAAATATACTAAAATTTATTATAATCATAAATTCAGTCAAGGACGAGAACATGGTTTGATAATAGCATAGCATGAATTCCGGATGATCGGAGACTGAAACATAAATTCTCTAATGAGGCCCAATCAAATCAGTAGTAAGAAAGGGGTTTGGGAGGTTCACCTTGAGGCGTTACTTTCGTTTTGCCTCAGGTTACAGTAGGAAGTAATTATGTTTTCTATATCGAGATATAAGTTTTTCTTTGATTGCTAGCAGCTTCAATACTTCGCTGGGTGAAAGGAATATTTGACGCATTTGTTTATTTCTTTTCATCATTTCACAAAGAGGTCACACGCCGTTTATATGTATACTCCTTGTTCCATCCTGTATGACTGTGCATGGGTATGAATGGAAGTCAAATATAGCGGGAGCATGGACCAAAGGGAACAGTTTAAGGGAATAGCAGTCATTGCCAAAATTACATGAATAACGGCAGGTAGGCCAGAGCAGCAAGCAAAGACGAAAACAGGCACAAGGGTAGGTTACAAAGTTGGTGCGGGGGTGAGGTGAGTCTCCTCACCACCACGTTTGAATAGGAACGTTGGTCGGATTTTGGCGCGTGGAGAGCATTGTGGGGCCAGCCATGAGACGGACCGGACGCGGGAGCACAGCAGCACGCAGATTTGGTGAGATAAAAATGAGGTAATATGGCTAAAAATTCACGACAGGGTACGCTCATAGCACGTATTCAACATACCTTCATCGGTACAGGTTACGGTTTTAATTTATTTGCAATAGTTTTCTCTAAAATGTGTTTGTGAAATTTTGCTTTGTGGTAGTGAGCATGCAACAGGAACCATCAGTCATGTAGCTATTTCCCGAGTTATAAGCTTAACTTTTAGCTCAGTGAGTGCAGATTGCGTATCGGATAGTAGATCGAGAAATTTCTGTCGCGAAATTTAATTATTTTTGGTACTTTCTTTGTGAGTTCAGTTCGCACTTCATTTTGGCGCCAATAGTACATCATTTTTGCCCAGAATCTTTTCTCTGATAGAGGTTATCTACCTTCAGCAGTGGCCTACCTTAAATATCTAGTGGTGTAATTCATGCATGACGATAAGTGAGTCTTAAAGAATGAATGACGATTTTCCCGCTAAAGACAGTGTGGCCCACTTATGCATTTTCTGTGTTATTATGAAATTATGTGTCATATATTTTTTGTGCTCTTATGAAATTATGTGTCATATATGAAATTATTCGTGTAGCGTTTTCGTTTTGTCTTGTTCTACCCTTGCGAGGTAACGCTGATTCAGACAAATTTTGTAACTAAAGAAAAATTGTAATGTGTCGGCTTCTAAAGTTTTCATCAAAGTAGAAATAAATCTATTAAATGAGAGTCAGCATTTCAGTTAAGAAACATTCCCCCAATCACCTGACACATGAAATGGGTAGGATGTATCTTATTCAGTTCGATTTTCTAAGGTTAATGAAAGTCAGAAATAATCTGCAATGTGAATTTAGATAGGCTACCAGCTGCTATAGTGACGGCTTTAAGAACAACCACCCCAGAACGTGTTATCTTAGAGAAACTCGCACCAGTTTCCGTTGCGCACATTTATGAAATAATTTGTTTACCAAATTAATCAAATAATGGTCCAAATATAGATACCTTTTCTTATGGGCCTGGTATATTAGCAGCCAGGACACAAAGTCGAGAAAAATTCTCTAAGGTAACGTGAGGAGATGGTCACACAGGTTCAATATAAATTAAAAATATATAAAGAACCAGCATACAGCAACGAGCAGTCCTATAGCAACCTAGCTGAAATTAAAGATTAGTCCAAACATACAAAATTGATTATAATCATAAATTCAATCAAGGATGAAAATGTGGTTTCATAAGAACACAGCATTAATACCGGATGATCGGAAATAAAACGACACTGAAACATAGAATCTGTAATCAGGCACAGTCAGCTGCGACGGTAGTACGACAATGACCGCGGGTATTGGGCAATGGAAATAATCAGATTATTAATTCACAACTCATTGGACAAACAAGTAAATTCTGATGAGGACATGATGACTCCTTCACTATGCCGTCCGTTAAAGGATATCACATGCAAGACTGCTGAGTGCCTGAATCATTAGAGAGCCATCAATTGCTCAATGCAATTCTTAAACAAGATGACATTAAATTATAAAAACGCGCATACGCATTCCTAACCGTTCACATTTCCCCTTTGCTTGGCAGCAAGATTTTTCAATATTTCCTCCTCGCTGGGACGTGGACTGCATACGCCGCCTTGCCATTCGTGTCTGAATTTTGGATTATGGATGTGAGCCTCGTCTGAAAACTGCAGCCTCTGAATGTACCTCTCTCCACTGTCCCGATACTTCTTCGTGTAAAAGATAAAGAGCTAAGTGAAATTGAAGCTTCTGTCAGTCATCTCGCTACTTTCTTGCCTAAAACCCGAAAGCGAAGTGTATTTATCAATTGTCCTGACACTCCTTCGTTCAAAAGCCCAAATCAAAGTTTATATTCTCCACTCTCAGTTCGTCACGAAAACCCTGCCAATCACAAATTTGTTTATCGTTCGCTGCTACAAAGACGTGCTCCCTGCATTCCGCGCTGTGCGCGATTTTGTCACTGCACTGCTCGCCTGTGCAGACACATCGTGTACCGACTGCTTTGACACTCTTATCATTCGATTCCACAAAAACTATTTGGCCCAAAAATTAGATTTTTACATATCTTCTTGACTGGTACCTTCCCCCCATAAATGACTTAATTTTGTTTCGATGTTCAACGCAGTTATTATGTAGCATTAAATATAGTAAACCATTGCACGAAATTTTGAAGAGTTTGCAGAGGTAAAAGTCCATAGAGTATACTTTCCGTATGGTCGATTTTAGTTGCCACAATGTTGAGAATGAAATGTGGACGAGATACCTAAATGTCATATAAAATTTACTGTATAACAATATGTCATTTAAGTACCACATAGGTGTCGTATGTAATATTGAGAAATATTCCGTCTTTCGCGACTGTAACAAAAGTTTTATCAACACTGAGCACGTTTGGCTTTATTTTAAAGCAGTTTAATCAATCACAAGGAAGTAGACAAAATACATTAAACAAAACTGTGGACTTACAAAAACATTAGGACTTGAATATATCGTTTATCAGTGAAGTGCTCTGAGCTATGTCAAATATAATTTTTGTGTGTGGCACACACAAACATCATTTATTTGCTAAAACACTGATCAGCCAACACAAACGTTGAATATTGTGTTACCGCAGCACAAAACTACGAAAGGTGACTTGGTAATGGAGGAGACAAAATACTGTCCACCGAAGATGCTTCAAAAGAGAGAAACGCGTCGCTTATTACAGTTGCAGAAGAGGAATATATTTCAGTACCATTGATAAAACTGCGACTGTGGAACAAAAACAAGAAAGAGAACATAACTACCATTGTGTATGTGCCATACCATTCATTGATTGAATTGGTTTAAAATAAAGTCAAACGCGTCCGGTGTGAATAAAACTTTTATTACAATCGCGAAAGACGGAATATTTCTCAATATTACATGCGACACCTATGTGGTACTTAAATGAGATATTGTTATACAGTAAATTTTATATGAAATTTAGGTATCTTGTCCACATTTCATTCTCAACATTGTGGGAACTAAAATCGACCATAGGGAAAGTATACGCTATGGACTTCTACCTCTGCAAACTCTTCAAAATTTCGTGCAATGGTTTACTACATTAAAATGCTGCATAATAACTGCGTTGAACATCGAAACAAAATTAAGTCATTTATGGGGGGAAGGTATCAGTCAAGAAGACGTGTAAAAATCAAATTTTCGGCCAAATAGTTTTTGTGAAATCGAATGATCAGTGTGTCAAAGCAGTGGGAACACCATGTGTCTGCACAGGCGAGCAGTGCAGTGGTGACAAAATCGCGCACAGCGCGGAATGCGGGGAGCACGTGTCTGCAGCAGCGAAAGGGTTAATGAAGAGACAAAGCACTAGAAATTTGAAACAATTGCATTCAAACGAATATAATTCGTGAAGTAAGGCACTTCGATATTGGTTTTAAATAATGAAAATATTTAGCTCTGCACAAGGTTTGAAGTCATAACCTTTCACGTATAAACTAAACACCTTAACCGTTACGCTAACGCAGCTCATCTGCTTATAGAACGCCATGAGGAGTCTAACACGCCACGCAAATACTGACAAACACTGTTGGTATGACTATGAATTACTCATGCTTCGTTGAAGTACAATAGGAAATAAACAATTACCGCTGTTCTTTATTGCGAAAAAGCGGTTCGTGAGATTGATACAAACACCTTTCCTTGCTATCGCCTGAATTAGGAGTCTTATTGCTTGTTTGGTTTAATTAATTAATAGAATACGTAGAATATGAAGCAACTGGTATAAAGAATGCTTTTTCCAAACTTTCTATAAAAGAAAGTCTGCTATCAAGACATTGCTTTTGTTCTATTACTTTATTTATGACTGAACGTTTCTAAAACTGAAGACACTCGTCCATGCTCTGCACTGCAGTCGAGACCTGGCAACGTCGTTTTCTGTTCATTGGCTGACTGTTTTGTGACGTCAGATGCGCAGAACGAACCTAAACTCGGCCGCCAACATAAATGACGCGCACTTTAGTATACGTCGGACCCGCGTGTCGCCACTATCAGTGACTGCAGACCGAGCGCCGCCACACGGCAGGTCTAGAGAGACTTCCTAGCACTCGCCCCAGTTGTACAACTGACTTTGCTGGCGATGGTTCACTGACAAAATACGCCCTCATTTGCCAAGACGATAGTTAGCATAGCCTTCAGCTACGTCATTTGCTACGACCTAGCAAGGCGCCATATTCAGTTACTATTGATATTGTAAATAATGTACAGACAAGAGCTACGTTCAACATCACTGGATTAAAGTTAAGTATTCCACCATCTGCGTCCGTTTTTCTAAGTTCTAATTTCCTTGTCCTGTTCCAGACCTCACGCCAGCCTGCGTGAGCTAAACGCGTGCCTTTCGGCTTCCTCTAACATTAGTGGGTTGGTCTCCTGCCAATCCACAACAGATCCTGCTTTCATTACGTGTTACCATCTCTCGCCGTATGAAGATACGTTGATAATAACTACTGACTGAATCCTCTCTCAGTCGACAAGAGCACGCGACCTCACTTCTCTTTGACCCAGTACAAGTGTTCTTGGCACCGTCGCAAATGGTGCCGGCAATGTGCGCGTATCAACAATATAATATAATGGTTTTCGGACAACGAGGCCACTCCATGGAGTCGACTTGTCACTGTAGAGGGTGAGAATGAGTGCCTTCCAGTCCTGTTAAATGTAGTTGCAATTGCACTTGCTTTTTGACATAGGTCTTTTCTTTTTTGTTGCAAAATGTCTCTGAGCACTATGGGACTTAACTTCTGAGGTCATCGGTCCCCTAGAACTTAGAACTACTTAAACCTACCTAACCTAAGGGCATCACACACATCAGTGCCCGAGGCAGGATTCCAACCTGCGACTGTAGCGGTCGCGCGGTTCCAGACTGTAGCGCCTAGAACCACTCGGTCACCACGGCCGGCTTTTGTTGCAGATGTAGCGGTCATCCGCTGCTGTAGTTGACCATGGTCGATCATCTCCTTTCCTTCCGGCAGCAGCCCCTTTGATTCGAAACGCTCCCCATGTTGTAACCTGTCGTAACTGCGACCGTTCCGCGGCGAGACCAAACGGAGAGCGGCCCTCGAACAAACAAATGAACAGAAAGGACGGACACGAAACAACAACCATCGATGGAGAGAGACCTTACGATGACAATACTCAAGAAGCAACTTCGTGACAGAGACAACCAAACGAATCCACTAGTAATGAAAACAAAGAACGGTAAACACACAGTCTGTTGTCGAGGCGATATGTCAAGACTCGCGCGATGATTAGACTCGCTAGCTGAGCTAGAGGCAGGCGCTTAAATGCACGATCGGGTGCGCCGCTATTGGCCGCTGGAACCACATGTTCCACTGTGGCGCCCTCACACTAAATGCAGGCCAGGAGGTGCGCGCGGCCATGGCTTACGGCGCGATGGTACAGAGACCTCTATGGGTCTTCGACGTCCATGACGTTTGGCGCGGAATCAAATTCCGCGGCGCCGGTACCAGACCCCATGCGTGTGAAACAATGCTGTGAGAGTGCCAAACTCCTGGGCTACAATCGTCACACTTCAGCCTTCTTCAAGTTTTCCGATAGCTCTTCTCCGTGTCAAGTCTTTCAAATGTTGTCACCGGTCTATGATGGAATGAAGAACACCGCCGCAATGCTCATCAACTGCCCGCTGACTTACACTGTCTTTTCCCGTTCGTTCAACTACTTCTTGTTACAGGGCCAACCCGATTTGGCAAGACAATCACGTTGACCCCACAATGTCCGACCTCCAGCTTTCTGTGCAGCACTGAGAGACCTCTGGCAAAATGCCGCCGCACTTTCATTATTTCCACCGAGTAGTTGTTACTGTATTTAGCTCGTCCGTAAGTTTTGCAGAGGTGTGTACTATAGTTCTGTGAAACCCTTATTAAAGACGCTATTGCATCCGTGCTGTGTCCTCCAGAAGATACGGAACACAACCATACGTAAAAGAGTGCCGTAGTGCCAGGTACTGGCTCTGAGCACTATGGGACTTAACTTCTGAGGTCATCAGTCCCCTAGAACTTAGAACTACTTAAACCTAACTAACCTAAGGACATCACACACATCCATGCCCGAGGCAGGATTCGAAACTGCGACCGTAGCGGTCGCGCGGTTCCAGACTGAAGCGCCTAGAAACGCTCGGCCACCTCGGCCGGCGCCAGGTACTCAGAGGCCACGAACAAACAAGCGTCCACAAGAGGATGCACAATGCGAAGTCTACTTTAAGCTGCCGCCATTCGTTGCAAAAGTAATACTAGAATTGATTATGGTTGAGCCCAGCATACCGAACAGGATGCCAAAGCGAAAGTCCCCGAGCAAAAGGAGGAGGGACGCTATGAGGGCAAATAGATTCAAGGATTTTTTGCGGTCGCTCTCGGGTGCCGCTAAAATCGAAACAGAAGACAAAGCCATACAAACTGAATTCACAACGATGGACATAGGCATACAAACTGACTGCCCCCTCATGGCCGAAACTCTCTCCTCTGAAAGCCGGGGAACAAAGCCGAAATTACACCAACAACGGCAAGGGCATCCTGTGGCTGTGGCAACTACTAAAGACGATCACACGAACAAACAACCAATTCAAGAAAACATAGTGACAAGCTCAAGCACGAGCTCTACTATACAAGGCACATCAATAGTGAGACTACCACCAGTCGATCCGGTAAGGGTGTACCCCAACTTGGAGTACACCATGCAACTATCTAGATTGGAGCAGCCGGCTACCCTGACCACTGCCTTACGACATGTGGTCCGTGTAGGACATGAAGACGGCAGGAATATAACCTTCTCGGTTATGGAGGCTGTTGACAGAATCCAGCTAAAATCAGTGAATCTCCCCACCGACTTCGGAGCCTTGCGAGACCTGCTCAAGAAAGTGTTCGAAAGACGAAGTGAGAAATTCGATCTTGACGACATTTACCAACAATCAGTACTAGCACATGGACGAATTGCGTTAGACTGGAGTAAGACCTGGCCGCATGACCGAATACATACGTACATCCCCTAATGACAAAAATAAATATTGGACAACTTAACACTCATAACAGCAGACTCGTGTTGCAGGAGCTCCGAAGGGAGGCGGAGGAGAGGAGACTAGATGTACTCTGTCTACAGGAGCCATACTCCCTGGCTGGGAAAATCGCATTTCATGCCGCTAGCTGGCAAATAGTCAGCAGAGGGGATGACCCGAAGGCGGCGATTATAATTACAAACAAACTTTTGAGAGTCACCACACTCTCACAGTTTACAACTAGCCACTGTAACGTCGTGGAGCTGCAATCCCCTATGGGAATCATTACTCTCATAAACATGTATTTCCAGTATGGTGATAATATAGACCAGCACATAGACCATTTAGCGAGAGTTACCACGGCGTTGCGGGGAAGAAAAGTTGTAATAACAGCTGACATTAATGCTAAATCCCCCCTGTGGTACAGTGGCACAAGACATGCAAGTGGTGAAAAAGTAGAGGAACTCATTATGGCATCACAACTTGTGGTAGCCAACAGGCCTGGAAATCCTCCTACCTACGCTACAGGAGGAGGACAGGGCACAAATATTGATGCCACTCTTGTAACATCAAACACAACCAATATTATTCAAAACTGGAGAGTTACAGAAAACGCCACCACATGCATCTGGACATGGACGTAACCAGAGAGCGGAGGAACTGGTGAATGCAGTGACAAGAGCGGTGAGGGCAGCTGCACCAACTAGGAGGAGAGCCATGGCGGCCTCTCCGTCACCATGGTCTGCCGAACTAGGAGAACTGCGTCAATCTGTCAGAAGGCTGAGGAGGCACTACCAGCGTAGTGTCGTCTGGCAGGAGCGACAAAGGTGGCAGTTGCTATATAGGGAGGAAAAGCGGAAGTTCCAAAAGGAACTGCGTGAAGTTAGGATGAGAAGCTGGGGAAACTTCGTGCTCAACCAGCTAGTCATGGACCCATGGGGGCTTCCCTATAAGTTGGTAAGAGAAAAAATCCGCTCTCCTCTGGAGCTATCAACAGTCAGGCCCGGGGACGGGATGACGGAATCTTGGCAGGAGACTGCAGAGGTCCTCTCCCGGTCCCTGCTGCCTGACGACAATGCGGATGGGGAGACAGAGGGGCAGAAACAACTGAGAAATGAAGATCAAGACGAATACATTAATGAGACGGCTGTCTACTCCTTCTCAGAGGAGGAGGTAGCAGCCCATATAAGATCATTGCAAAGAGGAAAAGCACCTGGGCCAGACGGCATTGTGGCGGAGGTAGTGTAGTTCCTGGCGCCTCAGCTGACTGCGCCACTTACGCATCTTTACAATGAATGCCTTAGACAAAGAAAGTTCCCAAAGAAATGGAAAACAGCAAACGTAGTCATTATAAAGAAAGGACCAGACAAGGACCCTGTGGAAGTGAAATCATACAGGCTGATTTGCTTGCTGGGTCTATTCGGTAAAATACTGGAGAAACTGCTAGCAGACAGATTGGCGGCACACCGAGTGTTGTGCGGGATGAGCAACAGGCAGTTCGGCTTCAGGCCGGGGCGGTCGGCATCTGATGCAATCGCCCTGGCAGCTGAGGTTTGCGGCTCGACCCCCCACAAATACGTGGTTGGCATCATGGTTGACATCAGTGGCGCCTTCGACAACCTGTGGTGGCCTTCGCTCTTCTCTTGCTTGCGGGAGAAAGAGTGTCCAGGGCCGCTATACGGTTGCCGGAGGAGCTATTGTAAGGATCGGGAGGTCTGGCTATCATCCCCTAGCGAAAGAGTTGGAAAAACAATTACCAAAGGATGTCCCCAAAGTTCCGTTTTAGGGCCCCTCTTCTGGGACATCCATATGGAGCCTCTATTAGACAGATTACAACAAAGTGATGAGGTGCTAGAGGTGATAGCCTACGCGGATGACCTCCTCCTGTTGGTTGGCGGCCGTAGCCGCTAAGACATTGAACCAAAAATAGAGACAGCTATAGACAAACTCCAACAGTGGTGCCATACGACTAAAATGACGATATCGCCCAGCAAATCCACCTACCGGTTCTTAAAGGACATCTCATTAGAAATCTGACTGTCAGAATTGACGGTTCACCAGTTCACCGACGACGTGAGACACGCTATCTAGGAGTTATCATTGATGAGAGGTGGAGCTTCGGGAAACACATTGATACCGTTACCCAGAGAGCTCTCCAAATATTAAATAACCTCATTTCAATAGGCCATAAAAGATTCCATCTCCCTCCACACCTAATTAGACTCTACCACAATAGCATCCTAACCGCAGTTGTGGGTTACGGCTCGGAAGTCTGGGCGCACAGGCTCACGAGGGTTGTGCGCTCCATGGCAGTGAGAAGGGTCCAGAGAAGCATGGTATTAAGAGCTGTGGAAGCCTACAGAACATCTGCAGGGGGGGGGGGGGGGGGGGGGCATTAGTCATAATGGGGCTCTGCCCTCCGGACATAAAAATAAGAGAACAGGCGGCTTGGTATTGGGCCAAAAAGGGAAATTATTAGAAGATTGTAGACATCATGGGTATTAGGGTGGTGGATAAAAGGGAAATAAGGAAAAAAGGGGAGGAACTCTGGCAGGAGTCTTGGGAGGTAGAAGAGGCTGGACGCAGAACTTTCCAGTTTATACCTGATGTAAGGGAACGCTTGGAACTGAAATACTTTGAGCCCACACGAGGACTGATCCATTTTCTCACTGGCCATGGACCCTACCCGACATATTTATGTCGATTTGGGAAGAGGGCTACAACAGCGTGTGACTGTGGCGATCCGGAGGGTACACCGGAACATGTAGTTTACGAATGTCCCCTCTTCAATGATGTCGCAAACACACTACGAGACAGACTACCCAACTATGACACATATCAACTACTTAGACGAGAGGAAACTTTTCAGACCTTAAACACATTGGCTAACGAGGTATCGCGAAAAGTTCTAACTGAATACTTAAGAGAGATACACTAAATAACAAAGACAACAACGACCGAATGCGTCCAAGAGCCGCCTGTGCGTGGACCGGCCGATTTTCATCTCAGTTGGAATGCGCCACGTGCAGGATCAGGGGGAATAGGGATCAACACCACCGATTGTGACACACACCCGATATGACGTAGGATAAGTTAGTTTGTAGGACTTAGTTTATAGGAAATTACGTTAGGAACTGCAGCGAATTTAAAATCGAGGCCTGTCCAGTGCCAGGGGCATGCTCTTCGGGATTAGCTCAAAGAGCAAGGCAGATTAAAAGTAGGTTTATATCTTTCACTGGCACACATGTGACGCTGCAGAATATATTAATTAGTTATAGGAATTAGATATAAACTGTAGATACTAGATATTAGATGCCCATTGATTGTTAAAGAAAACTGTAGCTCACTTATTAAAACTGAAACTAGCTGCAAACTAAGTATAAATGTATAAGTGTTATCACCCACTAATGAAGTGAGGAAATGGGTTAACTTTGTATAATTATAATGGTTTGTTGATAAAGGTTTTTTTAAAAAAAAAGTATTACCCAAGTGAACATCCAGGTGTGAAGCTCAGACGTAAGCAGACACGCAGCTCAATCCAATACCACAACAGCATCAACACAGCATAAACAGCACCTCAAGTCAGTATCAGGACTCAGTTACAGTCACCACCACGAAGGACTTAACTGAACATCCTACAAAATATCGTAGCTATCTCGTTCAGTAATTCAAGCAAAGTTTTATTTTGGACCAAATAGGCAGTTCCAAGTTTATGGAGCAGCAGCCGTGCTGGAAGAAACGTTTAACCAATATTTTAATTTAACTCATTTATTATACCAAAAACCAGAGATCCGTAATTTCTGAATTACAACTTGCCGAAATCTCTATTACTTTCGCAAGACGAGTTAATTAACAAAACTATCTAGCAAATAATAAATATCAATAAACAGTTCCTACATCACTTGTCACAACGCACTTTTTACATTTATATTACTACGCGAACGCTGAACGAAATCTATGTCTGGTAACTTCACACAGATTTACTTTAACAAGTATATTTAGGGCACGGTAGTGCTTACTAATGATAAAACTCTCGCTTTGTCCTACATCGCTAGTGTTGTAATTCCATTCCCATATGCATTAGCCACACTAAGAGGCCCATTCAAAATTGACTGCGCACCGCACGTTGTCGGCAATAAATTGTTCCACTGTACTGTGTCTTCAATAGGAAACAAATAACTGCATTTGCCGAAAGCGCGACCCACACTTGGAACTAAGCCAGGCTAATACGCACTGGGTGCAGACTCCGAGGCACTGTGTACTTCGTTCAGCCTGGCAGAAACCGACACCGGCACATACGACTACCAGCCCACATGGGATACAACATACTGCCCTGTCATGGCTAGCTGTACGGTAGCAACATCCCTTCAGTCCGCAAGGAAGTACTCGCTCTCCGGTCTCACTCTCGCCTCGGCGTCATCATGTTCGGCCTCTTAAAACCAGCAGTGCCAGAGTTCCTCAAGTAATCAGAAATTCGATTTGCAATGCGAACTAAAATAACGACTGAAGCAAGGTCGACCATAAAATCTGTTCGCGGCACCAAAGTCAGTATCTAGTCCCTAGTGAATGAGACAGGAACTGAAATTGAGGGTAGCAAAGCAAGAGCTGAAATGCTGAACTCCGTTTTTAAGCGTTCCTTTACAAAGGAAAACCCAGGAGAAGAGTCCCAATTTAATCTTCGTACCACTGAAAAGATGAACGAAACAAGTAGTGCCAGTGGTGTTGAGAAAGAGCTGAAATCGTTAAAATTGAACAGAACTCCAGGCCCTGACGGAAACTCTGTCAGATTCTATATTAAATTTGCGGCTGCTCTTTTAATTATAATCTATCGTAGATACCATGAACAAAAAACCATGCCCAGTTCTCAATAAAAGGCACAGGTCACACCTACCTACAAGAAGTGTAGTAAAAGTGATCCACAAAAATGCAGTCACTGGACTGACATCGATTTGGTGTAGAACATATTCTGAGCTCAAACATAATGAAGTATCTTTAACAGAACTACCTCTTCAATGCCGGCCAGCATGGATTTCGAAAACATGGATCATGAGAAACCCAACTCGCTCTTTTCTTCGTGACATACTGAAAGCTTTGGATCTAGGCGACCAGGTAGATGCAGTATTTATTGATTTCCGAAAAGCATTTGACTCAATACCGCACCTACGCTTATTTTCAAAAGTGAAATTTGTGACTGGATTGAGGGCTTCTTTGTAGGGAGGACACAGCATGTTATCGTGGATGGAGAGTGATCGTTAGATATAGAAATAACTTCGAGTGTGCCCCAGGGAAGTGTGTTGGGACCCTTGCTGTTCGTTTTGTATATTAATGACCTTGAAGATGATAATAATAGCAAAATCTGGCTTTTTGCAGATGATGCAGTTATCTGTAATGAATACATATTCATTCAACTCTTGATAAGATTTCAAAGTGCTGCAGAGATTGGAAAATTGCTTAAAAGTTCAGAAATGTAAAATTTTGCACTTCAAACACGAAAAAACATGGTATCCTATGACTATAATATCACTGTTGGAGTCGGCCAGGTAACTCAAATACGTGTGTGTAACACTTTCAAGGGATGTGAACTGCAATGATCACATAGCTTCAGTAGTGCATAAAGCAAGTGGTAGAATACTATTGGTATTGGTAGAATACTGTGTAAGTGTAATCAGTCTAAAACGAGATTGCTTACAAATCACTCGTGCGACCTGTTCTAGAATATTGCTCTGGTGTGTGTGGGATCCCTACCAAATAGGGCTAACACTGGATACTGAACGTATACACAGAAAGGCAGCACGAATGTTCACAGTTTTGTTTAATCCGTTGGAGAGTGTGACAGAGAGACTGAAGGAGCTGAATTGGAAGGCTCTTGATGATAGACGTAAACTGTCCCTAGAAAGTCTATTAACAAAGATTCAAGAACTGGCTTTAAATGAATACTCTAGGAATATACTACTACCCCCTATGTATCGCTCACATAGGGATCTTGAGGATAAGAATAGTATAATTACTGCAAGCACAGAGGCATTCAAACAATCATACTCTAGCGCTCCATACGTGAACAGAACGGGAAGAAACCCTAATGGGACATACCCTCTTCCATGCACCTCAGGGTGATTTGCAAACTATAGATGTGGATGTAGACCGTGTTACGGCTCACTGTCGTTCACTGGATCCACGACTGGACCAGAATTAGACAGATCAGGGCAAGTGAACACTAACTGTTGCCAAGCACCATCTTCATACTGTAGGTAAGTATTCGTAAGGTTTATATTAATAAATTATTGTAAATTGTCGCTAATCTGTGTTGCCACCATTTAGCCATAACTATCGTGTAACATAACTTGGCCCTATAGTTGCTGTGTGCAAGCAACCCATCTCAGTAACAGCAACTACTTCCCTTGGAAGAGGGTTCTCTTCCCACCACATATTTATCTTTGAAACGAAGAGCATATGGTGAATAAACACTTTGAAATTAAAACAGCCTACGCTGGAAAATGACTTCTCTCAAAACGGAAAATAATAGCAATACCAAGAAGCTGATATACGACATCAACCAAAGTTGGCAGGCGTGTTTCTACTACTAAAAGATGATGTCTATTCAGATTTCACGCCATTCACGTAAGAGTGGCGCTAGTACCGCTGCCATGAGGATTCAAATCAGGCCTGCTTTAAATACATTCCGTAACGGACATGAGTGTTAGTTACCACTGATATTGGACGTGGTGAGTTGATGTTAGTCAAGAAAGCCTTGAAGGCGTCAAAGACACCATTATCAATGCCTGACTGAGTTTCAACGAGGTCGTGTAATAGGATTACGAGATGCTTCTGTTATATTGTAGAAAGACTTGGCAGGAATGTAGCCACTGTACATGATTGCTGCCATCGATGGTCACGAGAATGTAATGTCACAGGAAACCGAGCTCCGGGCGGACACGTGGCACTACCGAGAGAGAAGGCCATTGTATTCGGCCTATGGCTCTGGCGCGTCGTACTGCATCTGCAGCAGCAATTTGAGCAGCAGTTGATACCACAGTGACACAATAAAATGTTACAAAATTGGTTTCTTCGAATACAGCTCCGAGACAGACGCCCTGTAATGTGCATTCCACTGACCCCGAATCACCACTTCATTGGTGCCAAGCGAAAGCTTATTAGAAAAAAAATGTGTGTGGAATCTTATGGGACTTAACTGCTAAGGTTATCATTTCCTAAGCTTACACATTACTTAACCTAATTTTCTTAAGGACAAACACACACACCCATGCCCGAGGGAGGACTTGAACCTCCGCCGGAACCAGCCGCACAGTCCATGACTGCAGCGCCTTAGACCGCTCGGCTAATCCCGCGCGGCAAAAGCTTATTAGAGGGCAGGGTGGAGGTCTGCTGTGTTTTCTGATGAAAGCTGGTTCTGCCTCAGTGCCAGTGATGGCCGTGTGTTGGTTAGAGGGAGGCCAGCTGACGGTCTGTCCATGCTAAACACACTGGACCTACACGTAGAGTTATTGTCTTGGGTACAATTTCGTATGGCAGCAGGAACATTCGAGTGGATATCCCATGCACCCTGTCAGAAAAATTGTACGTCAGTCTGGTTATTCGACCTGTTGTGCTGTCATTTATGAATATAGTTCCAGGGTGTGTTTTCCAACAGGATAACGCTCGCCCACATATCACTGTTGCAACCCAACATGATCTGCAGTGTTTCGACGTGTTGCCGTGGCCTACTAGATCACCAGACCTGTCTCCAATCGAGTATATATGGGACATCATCGGACGACAATTCAGTGTCATCCACAAACAGCATTAACCACCCATGTGCTGACCGATCAAGTGCAACAGGCGTGGAACATAAATTTTGTACTTTTGGGGATCCACAGCCTCCAGATATTCAATTAACGTGAATATGGTCTGCACGATTAAATAAGAATCGCATTACACCCTACTACGGACTATGTTAAGGTTTATTAGGCGTGGAACTCCATCCCACAAACTCACATCTGGCGACTGTACAGCACGATGCGTGCACGTTTGCATGCCTGCGTTCAAGTTTCTGGCGAGTACACGGACTATTTATTTACCAGCATTTCACATTGCAATGGATTATCTCGCGCTTTCATTAACCTGTCATCTTGTAAGCACTTAACTATGTTACCTAAATACATGTATTCCCGAAATTTCATTACTCAAATCAATATTTTTTGATGTTGCGATTATATGTGTATATACAGGGTGGTCCATTGATCGTGACCGGGCCAAATATCTCACGAAATAAGCGTCAAACGAAAAAACTACAAAGAACGAAACTCGTCTAGCTTGAAGGGGAAAACCAGATGGTGCTATGGTTCGCCCGCAAGATGGCGCTGCCATAGGTCAAACGGATATCAACTGCGTTTTCTTAAATAGGAACCCCCATTTTTATTACCTATTCGTGTAGTACGTAAAGAAATATGAATGTTTTAGTTGGACCACTTTTTTCGCTTTGTGATAGATGGCGCTGTAATAGTCACAAACGTATAAGTACGTGGTATCATGCAACATTCCGCCAGTGCGGACGGTATTTGCTTTGTGATACATTACCCGTGTTAAAATGGACCGTTTACCAATTGCGGAAAAGGTCGATATCGATCAAAATGCCCAACGGGCGTGTGCTATGTATGCTGCTCGGTATCCTGGACGACATCATTCAGGTGTCCGGACTGTTAGCCGGATAGTTACGTTATGTAAGGAAACAGGAGGTGTTCAGCCACATGTGAAACGTCAACCACGACCTGCAGCAAATTATGATGCTCAAGTAGGTGTTTTAGCTTCAGTCGCGGCTAATCCGCACATCAGTAGCATACAAATTGCACGAGAATCGGGAATCTCAAAAACGTCGGGTGTTGAAAATGCTACATCAACATTGATTGCACCCGTACCATATTTCTATGCACCAGGAATTGCATGGCGACGACTTTGAACGTCGTGTACAGTTCTGCCACTGGGCACAAGAGAAATTACGGGACAATAACAGATTTTTTGCACACGTTCTATTTAGCGACGAAGCCTCATTCACCAACAGCGGTAACGTAAAAAGGCATAATATGCACTATTGGGCAGCGGAAAATCCACGTTGGCTGCGACAAGCGGAACATCAGAGAAATTGGCGGGTTAATGTATGGTGCGGCATTATGGGAGGAAGGATAATTGGCCCCCATTTTATCGATGGCAATCTAAATGGTGCAATGTATGCTGATTTCCTACGCAATGTTCTACCAATGTTACTACAAGATGTTTCACTGCATGACAGAATGGCGATGTATTTCCAACATGATGGATGTCCGTCACATTGCTCGCGTGCGATTGAAGCGGTATTGAATAGCATATTTCATGACAGGTGGATTGGTCGGCGAAGCACCATACAATGGCCCGCACGTTCACCGGATCTGACGCCCCCGGATTTCTTTCTGTGGGGAAAGTTGAAGGATATTTGCCATCGTCATCAACCGAGAACGCCTGACAACATGCGTCAGTGCATTGTCAATGCATGTGCGAACATTACGGAAGGCGGACTACTCGCTGTTGAGAAGAATGTCGTTACACGTATTGCCAATTGCACTGAGGTTGACGGACGTCATTTCGAGCATTTATTGCATTAATGTGGTATTTACAGGTAATCACGCTCAGAAATGATAAGTTCACAAAGGTACATGTATCACATTGGAACAACCGAAATAAAATTTTCAATCGTACCTACGTTCTGTACTTTAATTTAAAAAACGTACCTGTTACCAACTGTTCGTCTAAAATTGTGAGCCGTATGTTTGTGACTATTACAGGGCCATCTATCACAAAGCGTAAAAAGTGATCCATCTAAAACATTCATATTTTTTACGTACTACACGAATATGTAATAAAAAATGGAGGTTCCTATTTAAAAAAAATATCGCAGTTGATATCCGTTTGACCTATGGCAGCGCCATCTAGCGGCCCAACCATAGCGCCATCTGGTTTCCCGCTTCAAGCTAGACAAGTTTCGTTCTCTGTAGTTTTCTCGTTTGACGCTTATTTCGTGAGATATTTGGTCCGGTCACGATCAATGGACCACCCTGTATACCGCAACATCAAAAAATATTGAATCAGGGACTACGAGAAAGGGTTCATGGGTAGGTTTCGTTGCATCAGTAGTGAATAACAGTTCACCTTTTACCTTTGACTCTTTTCGATTCCCAAGTGCAGCTAGACTCATTAAAAACGTTTTTGGTCGAATATTACATGTAACTAAACGAGGCTGTGATGTGTTTAAAACAGCATACTCGCATTCAAGGGGAAGAAGATCCTAATTTCGAGCTAGAAATAGATTTTCCTTGTTTTCTCGTAAGCTCTAAAGGCGAATGCCGGGAATGTTCGATTGGGAAGAACACGATCTGTTCGTCTCTTCAACATTGTTCAGTGAATGCCTGTGCTCCGTCGTCGAATGGTCGTTAAACCTTGATATTCCTTACTTTGTTTCTTATAGTCTTTATTTTTTTAGTATGTCCGTTTTATGCTTTCTCCAGACCACTGCACACCGTTCTCTCACTGTCCTCTGTTCTAGTTTTAACACTTCCGTTGTGAGAAGTTTTGCCCTCCCGTTTTTCTTCTTTTATGTTATTGTATGAGAGCAAGGAATGAAGACAGGTAGGTCAGATGACGTATAGTCTCAAGTGAGACAGCACTGCAAGGAGCCCCGGCGCAGCGGCTGGCCACCGCGCCACAATGGTGTTGTTCTGCGGCATGCGGCGGACGATGCATGCCGACCCGCGACACCGACTGTTTATGGCCGGCAGCCGCCGCGGTCCCAGAAATACCACGTACGTCACGGACAAGGGGGTGGGGGTGAATAATGTGGGTACGGGCGAGGGACGGGGGCGAATAGCCAAACATCAAAACAGACGACTTTCTGCGCACTGCACTTGTTTCTCTGAGGAATTGTAGCTCCCTGTTCCAACGACCTACGTAATCGATATTGATACGTAATGGTTGGACTATGGAGGGGTAGACTTTGCATTTCACCTGTTAGCGATAATTAGTTGGAACACGGAGCTACATCTACATCTGCACATGTGTATTCATCTGTATAAATTACCTGCAGGTTTCTCTACAATACCATACTCATGAAAATAAAATGCTGTTTGAACTAAGAATTTCATCACCGAGTAGCCTGAAAAACAATGAAGAAGCCTGACAAAATTGTACTCTCTCTCTCTCTCTCGTAACGTTTACCCTTTCCTACAGATTCCGATGTTTCCCATGGTTTCATAAATTTATTTTCTTTTATCTTTGTGGTCGGATGACTTCTGTCGGCACAGTCGTGACGGTAACCTTGCAAGGTAGAAAATTATTCAGAGTGCTTTACCTTTCTCTGAAGTGACCGATCTTGCAGTGTGTCTTGCCGTGTATCCGGGAGGAGAATAGTCCTTGTTTCTTTTTCATCACAGCTGACGCTTTGACTGCTGCCTTGCATCCGTTCGATTCGTTATGAACACTCACTACGAATCTAAAGAAGAAGTACTAAATTTTATTCACTCTTTTTCATACTTCCTATACAGACTAGTAGTCATAATACAACTGTACTGTAAAAATCTCAATTCGGTATTTTCACTACTTCCGGAGATATACAGTTTTACCAAGAAACCATGATAATTTTTCTGGTTCTACAAAAACGGAACTGATGGTTGTGTTGTATTCACTTACAATCTCATACCGAAATTATGTCCGCCTCCGGTAGCTGAGTGGTGCCAGCACGGTAGCTCAGTGTGTTCGGTCAGAGGGCCGACTGTCCTCTTCAATAAAACAACTGAGTAAAGAAATCAACGATCAACTTCAACGAACGCGATATGACGCCCGCACAGACCAAATGCAACGAACTATACTGAACAAAATGAAAAATAGTAATTAAGAAAAAGTGGTGAGCTCGACAGAATGTCAGTCCTAAGGGTCCGGATTCGATTCCCAGCTGGGTCGGTGATTTTCTCCGCTTAGGAACTGGGTGTTGTGTTGTCCTAATCATCATCATTTCATCCCCATCGACGCGCAAGTCGCCGAAGTGGCGTCAAATGCAAAGACTTACACCCGGCGAACGGTCTACCCAACGGGAGGCTCTAGTCACACATTTATTTACTGAAATCATAACCAGAAGACCAGTTCATATAAATTTTTTTTCTGTAGAATTTTCTTTGCTTCCTTACGGTAGCTTGCTGATGTGATAATAACGACTTCCAAAATCATTATTTGACTATATTCTGTTGTGTGAGTGTCATGGAGGGACAGACAGTGTAAGGAGGACATACCTAAAGTGTGGATAGTTTATTTTGTTACAAACTATGGAAAATATAAGCACGGAAAAGTTCTTGTGCAATCAGGAAACACGTGCCGTATGTCAAGTGTGCATACTTTTGTATAAAAGCAGCCAGAAGCAACGCTAAGTGTTAAATCAATTAGTATTTCATTTCAGGAGATAATTAGTATTTTAAAGTTTTAAACATTTAAACTGGCATGTCACGTATAAAATAAAGATTTAAAATAGAAAACATAGAAGGCAAGGCACTATGGGTTGCTCATACATGTCGAGCTGCGGTAACTTCAGTTGTCGGTTTAAATGTTTTATTTCTGAAGAAGGCACTCTTAGATGTGGTCGAAACCTAGGTCAAAAAGACTTCATTTTGCGACCGATGGATGTTACTGCCTTAATTTTAATTAGTATTTTGTTTTTTATATTAAATTTGACTTTATACATTCAGAATTTCTTTCGTAAATTTTTGTATGTAACTCTGTTGGATGAGTTAGGGATTACCGGGAGTATCTGAGGGCAGGAACTGTTCTGATTGGCTTCCTAAATCGTGAACCAATTGCAAATAAACGATTCCCCTCGCTTTGTGTAGTGTTTTGTGATACAGTTCTGTGTCTCTAGGAGTCGCTCGGAAACCATCTTAGTGTTCAGATCAATGTAGAACAGCGTCACACATATTTTTGTGAAGATGAAGGAAACTTTATTACTTTCCATTGTGTCAGTGTGCAACAGCAACCAAGACAGTTTTATTTTAAAATAAGATGAAGGAAGTCTCACGTCCAATCGGTTCTGTTATCGGAATTGTAAAGTGACTTTAATTTTGAACGTTTTGGCGCAAGTTTGAAAATTGTAAGCAACTTAGTTTCGAAGTTATTTGCATGCCCACTTTCTAGTCTTGCTTTAAACTCGCTAGGCGGGTTTCGTGAACATATCGGAACATTTGGGCGAGTACTTCTTTTCAGCCCTTTCAGGCCAGAATTTTTTCTGGAGGAAGGAAAATGTTTCTTTATGTGGTAATGCTCTTAGGTGAGTTCATAATGATTTCAGATGCAGGAGTTATATAAAAATATGTACCCGTTTTCAGAACATACTTTGTACAGTTGGCTTCATTTTATGGACTAAAATAACTAACTACGAAATATTACTGTTTTACTAATTAGTAAAATGATCATTCAATAATTCCCATGCAAAACAACAATATTCTGTTATACAGTGTAATACAGCGAACCAACCACAGCTGTATATTTTGGTAGTCATGAGCTGCTACGCACTTCTACATTGACTGGTTGATATTCTCATAGTGATGCCCAAGAGTTGGCGGTACTTGCGCATTATGAAAAGGTTGAACATACGCAAATGTGTTCCTCAGGTTTCCATAGGGAAAATATACTTCTGTTGCAGCTAAGGCACAATAAAAGTTAATGTACAAAATTGTAGCCAGAGGGTGTGAACGACTTGTAGTAATATGCGAATAGCGATGTGTATGTAGAGCGTGAAAATCATTTGGCTTGGACTGGCGAACTTTTGGCTGCTTTCGTGTGATGCTTGTAGTAAAAAGACTAACTGACTTGCACCAGTAATAGCTGCCACAATAAATGCTGACTTTATAGCCCTTTTTACTTGATCTGGAGGCAATAAAGCCTAATTTATTGAACTTTTGACCTTTTTCACACAAGTTATTTAGAATCCCGAACGCCCGAAATTTTTAAGAACTTACAAATGCTTTTTCCAGGCTCGAGTTTTGCAGCGTTTGCTTGGTAGGTATTTAGTCGATTTCTCTTGAGTGCTGTTTTGGTTGGCTGAACCAGTACCAATCGACACAGAGTGGAAGGTACAGACACCAAGAAGCTTGCCGAATAGGTGGATTGAACTGCTAGAGGTAACGAAGAATGAAATCGCTCCGCCGTGACCCAAGGGAAGGAAGTAACGTGCGCCATCTGTCTGAGTATCACGTAAATTTTGTTCTATCTGTGGTCGTATTCTAACCGTTTGTGTATCGTAATTTCTGAGGTGGAGATTGGGGACCAATCCAGCATTTGCCTAAACGTTTCTGTAAAACTCCCTAACATCAAACTCCGGTTGGGTGGTGTACCAGGCTAACAATACGTAATTTGCCGCATTCATTTGGTCCGCGTATGGCGAATCTCCCTGTCTCTCAAGTTACAGCGTTGCATATTATGCTGTAAGAGCTGGCCCATGGAAATATTCCATAACATTGTAAAAATAAACAATATGCGGTACACCTTAGTATTTACTGTATACGTGAAACTGACGCGAGCATATAAAATTTTAAGCCAGTAGATACGTCGCCAATAACAATTTATTGAAAAAGTTATGCATCACCCTCATACCTGGCATAGTTTGTCGCTTTTTGATCGGAAACCACTTCTTCAAAACTCTTTTTATCTCAGATGACTGCTGTGAAAGATTACATGCAAATATGTATGCTGAAACATGTTGTTGTTGTGGTCTTCAGTCCTGAGACTGGTTTGATGCAGCCCTCCATGCTACTCTATCCTGTGCAAGCTTCTTCATCTCCCAGTACCTACTGCAACCTACATCCTTCTGAATCTGCTTAGTGTATTCATCTCTTGGTCTCCCTCTACGATTTTTACCCTCCACGGTGCCCTCCAATGCTAAATTTGTGATCCCTCGATGCCTCAAAACATGTCCTACCAACCGATCCCTTCTTCTAGTCAAGTTGTGCCACAAACTTCTCTTCTCCCCAATCCTATTCATTACCTCCTCATTAGT
Organism: Schistocerca piceifrons; assembly: GCF_021461385.2. Taxonomy (NCBI): domain Eukaryota; kingdom Metazoa; phylum Arthropoda; class Insecta; order Orthoptera; family Acrididae; genus Schistocerca; species Schistocerca piceifrons. The sequence continues at coordinate 294,597,803 of NC_060142.1, forward strand.
TACGTGATCTACCCACCTTATCTTCAGCATTCTTCTGTAGCACCACATTTCGAAAGCTTCTATTCTCTTCTTGTCCAAACTAGTTATCGTCCATGTTTCACTTCCATACATGGCTACACTCCATACAAATACTTTCAGAAACGACTTCCTGACACTTAAATCTATACTCGATGTTAACAAATTTCTCTTCTTCAGAAACGCTTTCCTTGCCATTGCCAGTCGACATTTTATATCCTCTCTACTTCGACCATCATCGGTTATTTTACTCCCTAAATAGCAAAACTCCTTTACTACTTTAAGTGTCTCATTTCCTAATCTAATTCCCTCAGCATCACCCGACTTAATTTGACTACATTCCATTATCCTCGTTTTGCTTTTGTTGATGTTCATCTTATATCCTCCTTTCAAGACACTGTCCATTCCGTTCAACTGCTCTTCCAAGTCCTTTGCTGTCTCTGACAGAATTCCAATGTCATCGGCGAACCTCAAAGTTTTTATTTCTTCTCCATGGATTTTAATACCTACTCCGAATTTTTCTTTTGTTTCCTTTACTGCTTGCTCAATATACAGATTGAATAACATCGGGGAAAAGCTACAACCTTGTCTCACTCCTTTCCCAACCACTGCTTCCCTTTCATGCCCCTCGACTCTTATAACTGCCTGCCCTGAACAAAATGCTCTGTTTTATACCAAGTTAAGACCCAAATCATGTATAAGTGGCGAACAAAAAAATCTCTTTTGAGGGTATTACTGCAATGTACACACAACGTAGCGCACCTCCGAAGCTGGTATATGAGCACCGTCATGTACGCCTTCGACTGGAAGCTTTTTGATCGCCCATTTTAATAAAACTGTCTGACTGCGCCTTTCCTTACAGGACTAGATTAAGAGAAGGACAGGAGCAGTGTACTTAGCACAATGTAATAATAATGGGCGTAAGCATACACTTGACTGAATTTTATGAACGTACTAAGTAATAATAAGCACATGAAGTAACACTAATAACATGTAAATAAACCAGTCTATAGCTTGACCCGGTCTGTTAGTATAACCTTTCTGTCCAGAAATTTGAAATTCAAAGACACAAAGCAGTCACGCCATACGTAAAATAAACTGCCAGCAATCTGCGACTCAAATACTGAGGTACCTTCTAGTCTGTAATTAAATGGAAAGGAAATAGACGAAGCGTGCAGATCACTGAAGTTTTGAAATGTGTATGTTGATTCCAACAATAATTCAGGAAATGGTTACAATATTACGGGAGATAGCATTTCAAATTACTGGCAAGTGCTCACAAACAAACTTTGGAATCTCAGAAAAAGAAAATACGTTATTGCATTTAAAGCGTAATATGGCGACCATTTCGCACACTAGATCCGGTCGTGAAACATTCGGTACAATAACTCACTAAAAGTGAAATATTTGAAGAAAAATGAAAAGAATGCACCAGCTGGTACTGAAAGAAGCTCACTAAACGGGAATGTGACGTATCCAAATGCCTTAACATTCGGAGGGACTAGTATAAAACCGATTCTGTACCATGATTCGAGAGTTACCCATCTCACCAAACAAAGAACGTACCTATTACCTGAAGTGAGGGTAAGAACTCGCTTCAGTTCTAAAAATTCTGTAAATGCCTGTACTTCAAGTCTTGCAACATGAACTAGAAAACAGGCACACATTTATAAGCATGAAATTAGAGAACGAACAACAGTGTCTGATGTAAGTCCTGCCTAAATGTCGCTCACGTATAGTAGCGTCCTACGACACCAGAACGCTCCGATCGCCAACGTCCAGCTAGACACACCTTTGTGCGTTCAAACTAGACGATCCCAGAGAACCACACGATGCCTTCACTTCTCATTGGTTGCGTCAACTGTCTTATCAAAAAGCTGCCCCCTGGACTGCTACTGAGCGTGTCAAAGGTAATCGTTCTTTCAAGATGGATTGCTCAGTATAGAATATTTCCTTCCAGAGTGCCTGCGGTTTAGAATACCTGAAAAAATCAGTCTATAATGTTGTGGTAAAGCGCGGTGGCCCCAATCGTGAGGCTTGTGTACACTGCTGACTTTGCGTAATGGCCTATAAGTGACTCTTCAAGCTTGCGCCGTGTGTGCATTGTCACTTTATGGCAGGACGAAATTTCGTGGGAATCTTTCTTCCGTATTGGCGTACGCCTGTGGTGGTCTGCACATCGTGAGAATGAATATTGTATTCGTTTCCAGAATGAGATTTTCACTTTGCAGTGGAGTGTGCGCTGATATGAAACTTCCTGGC